>NW_028255037.1:0-500024 GCF_964263255.1 Lissotriton vulgaris | reverse complement strand
AACAACGCGATAGTGCGGCGTATATGTTTGATGGTTTCACGGCCAAGGACAAAACCATGCTGTAGCAGAGATACTAACTTTTTGACTACCCCGGCTAATCGATTGACTAGAACTTTGGAATACATTTTGTTGTCACTATTAATCAGGGTAATAGGACGGTAGGAGCCAGTATCTGAAGGCACCTTCCCCTTTTTTAAGAAAGTGACTATCCTTGCCTTCCGCCAAGAATCCGGAGGAGCATTACCATTTTGTAGGTCAATAAATAGCCTGAGCATTACCGGAATTAACTGGGCACGAAAGATCTTATAAAACTCTCAGGGTCAAAAGTCTGGACCAACAGCCTTACCAGTAGGGAGAGAATCTATACCTAGCCCAGGTTCAACAGCATTAATCTCAGTATCTAACATATTCAGCTCTTCCTCTGATGAAGCCCCTACCTCTATACCATCTAAATATCTCTGAATTCCGGCCTGAATCTCGTCATTGTCCTCAATATCCTCATCATATAATTTCTGAGAAAATTTTTGAAAAGCTAAAACAATCGCCCCTTCATCCGTAACCAACCCAACATCTGGATCCATGATATTTTTTATACGTGTGGCGGCCACCTTTTCTCTAGTTCTTGCAGCTAGTATCTGTCCAGCTCTTTCATTACTCTCATATACTTTAAAGCGCCAAGCGAGAAATCTGCTTACAGCTTTGGCCTGAGAGATTTCAATTATGTCCGATTTAGCAATTGTGATCCGCATTTGTGCCGAATCGCCATTCCTTCCGCTCGCTAAATCCCTAGCAAGCGTTTTCTCGGCCTCTTCTAGCCTCACATAAAGCTGCTCTAACTTCACTTTAGAGCTCAGGGTCATCGAGCAACGGGCCATATACAGAGTAGAGTGTAAAAGCTCTATTTTGAAATTCCACGTGTATAATGGCCCATCGACCAAACTCATCCGCTATAGAGCGAGTTATATTCACAACCTCCCTCCGGACAAGGATAGCAACCCCTTTGTTCTTAGCCTCCAATTTTGTCCAAACAACCAGTTGAAACCCCTCAAACTCCAGATGTCTATGGCGACTTGCCTCAATGTGCGTCTCCTGTAGGCAGATAATATCTGCCCTCAAGAAGCGGACATCCTCTCTAAACCTACGTCGCTTAACTGGGTCATTCAGTCCTAATATTAGCCATCCCCAAAAAAGTCTTCCAGCAATATTAATCCAAAAACTGAAAGTAAACAAGTAGAGAGAAAAAAAAGACCAGATCAATCCTGTCCCCAATAATGCTTCCATTCGTAACCTCATGTCCAAACCTGCCCCCCGCCCCCTGCACCGGACCCCCCCAACCTAGATCACACCCACCCCCAACAAACAGGCAAAAAAGGTTCTCAGACCCTTGTGATGCCTCCCACGAATCCAGTCCCACCTGGTCACTCCCTAAATACCTCTAAACCCAAAAAAAAGGAGGAAGGAAAGAAAAGAGAAAGAAAACGAAATTGGTCCTAAAGCAGTACTGATAGAAGAATCACAGATCCACACCCAAAATTATCCTAAAACTGTTCCTTCTCACGCAAACCTTAAAAAAAAGCCCAAACATTCTATATTTTATAACCCAGCATGAAACAGGAACAACACATACATGATATTTTCTGGGCCAGCAATTTTGTGAAAGCCATACAAATGTAGACAAGCTATGTATCAAACATGCAAATCAGACAAATATTTTATTTAACCGTCAGTAAGTTCCTTTAAACAGTTCTCCGCTTGAATTTCAGAAACAAAAACCCTGGTCTTCCCTTAAAGGATAACCTTCAATTTTGCGGGGTTCATCAGGTAGACCTCACACCCTTTTTTTTTTAAACGGGGTGATCAGTAGTCGCAACCGCCACCTCCTCTCTACCGTAGCGTGGCAGAAATCAAAAAACGAATGACCTTCCGCCGATCTTTTGGAGTCCAGTCTTGCCTTTTCGAAAATAGCTTGACGCAACAAAAAATTACCCCAAAAAACTAATATTGCACGAGGCTTAGTGTCCGGGCCAGTGTTCTTTTTCAAGTATAGAGGAAATCTATGAACTCTTTGTATCTCGTTCTCCCAGGACCAGTGGGCCAGCTCAGGGAAAGCTGTTTTAAATAACTTTAAGACGAACCCCCTTATATCGTCCCCTTCAGCTTTCTCTTCGATCCCCAGAAGGCGCAAATTGTTTCTTCTGAGCCGATTTTCAGAATCTTCCAGTTTCCATAATACATCTGTATATCTTTCATCATTAGCTGACGACTTAGATTCTAAATTCTCGAGCCCTGCTTCCAAGCCAACAATTCGTTCTTCCAGGGCAGTAGTCCTGGCTATCACCTCCGCACAGTAGTGTTTTTACGAATAGCCCCTTGAATTTTCATTGTTGCCAACTGTGCTCTTTTATGCTCTTGGCGTGCTTCAGATTGTATTGGCTTAAGCATCGCATAGATCTGAGCATTTGAGGGAGATTGGTTAGGTTCATTTCCCGGTTCTGCAGATTGCCGCCCTGAGTAGCGATGTCCTCCAGTTCCTGCTAAGCTTGTTGTAGCCACAGACTAATCCCACTGTAGATTGTTGCTGGCTTCCGAGCAGTTGCTCCCACGCCGCCCTTGACTGTCTGAAGGGGTTCTCCTGGCTTTGCGATGACCAGGAATAGCCCTTCTTAGCGTGTCAGCAGTAGTAGGTGGACTCCCACTATCTTCCCCTGAGATATCCTCCAAGTTCTCAGAATCAGTGGAGCCCTCAATCTCTGATTCCTCAGCCAGAGAGAAGAAGCTATCCCCGTCATGCGTGTCTGGAATACTGTCTGTGCCAGGCTCCGTGTCTGACCGGCCTCCAGCTGGAGTAAGAAAGACGCAGTCTCGAGATTAATAGCTTGTGGTTGAGTCAAACCCCAGAGACAACAGTGTTAACTGCAGCAGTAGCCTCGGGGGCAGCAAGGGTCTCAATAGCATCTACACCATTAACCGCCATTTCCTTCACAGTGAGCTTACCCGCCCCCCCTTCCTGTAAGAGTGCAACATTAGGGGTACCAGGAGAGCCTGTAGTGAGTAAGGGTAGGTTTACCATTGGCTTGGTACTTGTGGGCTTAGAGGAGAACATCTCAGGGACAACGGGTACTTTGCCACAACCATTGCCGGGTTGCAGTATATGAGTAACAGGGTGCCCCCTCATTTCTAGCCCCGACCCCTTGAGATGATACTGGTATTTTCTCAGTGCCTTTCCCTCTAAGCAAAGCCCCTCTCTTGGCACTCACCGCTGCGCTCCTTCCCACAGGTTTATCCGCTGTTTTGTCCGGATTACTTGACTTCTCCTTCTCCTCGATCAGAGCAGCCTTCTTGGCCCCCGTAATTACAGCCGACCCCTGGGCTGTCCCGGGCACTTTAGTTACAGGCGGTGGCAGCGTTCTGTTTTTACGAGGCGACATAGTCCCACTCAGAGCTCCGAGTGATTTGGCGTCCCGCTGCAGATCCTGCTTCCAGTCGAGTTTCACAGCAGACCACGCCTGCCAGGTCCACAGGTGAGCTCGGCTGCGAAGCTCTGACACCGCAGCCTGACGGACCGCAGCCAATGTCTTTGTCGCTCCGAATCAATCAGCATATGGCCCGTAAGTCCGTTTTGATATTTTCGCCGTTTGGAAGTTGGGAAGTCCACAAAACAATGCTTTCTCTGTTCTTCATCGTTCCTCCTCCTGTTAAACTATATGTACCAGCACATCACTTTCCAGGGAGTGACGCCCGCACGATTCACGCGGCCGCCATCTTGCCTCACTAGGCTAGATTGACCAAGCCATGTTTTTCAATGTATTTATTGGTTAGTTATTCCGAACCAGAATTGTGGTACTATATATTTGATCGCAGTGTTGAAATCTCTTGCATCACAAATGTCAGTTGTGGTTGCATTTTCACATCATGGGTCCACTGCAGCACATTTTGGAACATGTTCAGAAACCACACTAGGGATTGACATCTTTGGCCTAGATTTTTCGGCGTAAAGGTTATCTTTTGGATGTTGTAAATCAGTCCTGCTATAATCCTAGTGCTATATATCCTGCATATCTACACCTAGAGAACCTCTGTTTGGATGAGGTGGAGACCCTTTCCCTGGATGGGCTTATAGGCACCAGGATAAACAGGGTGTAAGGACCATAATGTTTTTGTGGGAATTTGCTAGTTATGCTCTCATCTTTGATACCATTCTAAGGTTTTGTACTCTGTCTAACTGGCTGCTGCCATGCGTGATTTGACACGCAGGGCCTTTTAATAGAATTTCTAGAGAACCTTTACCTTTGTCATATCTTTTCTAAAGAGTCTAGTAGAATTATGTACGTGAATTTACTTGCCCTTTACTTCATCTGGCCTGTCTTTTCTCGTATGGAGAGAATGTATTATGCTGGGTGTTGGACCTGCGATGGGCAAGCCCAGCACAAAGGGGGTAGCTTGGCTCAAGTGTCAAGGCAAGTGAAGGCTGTCGTGTTAAGCCGGCTTTGACCCAATAGTATCTCCTTGTACAACCACCCAAAAAGAAGGACACCACACCACTGTTGTAGAAAAATACGATTCCTTTATGTAAAAATTCTCTGTTGTAAATGGGGATCAATTAGGAAAGCACATACACATTTCTTTTGGCCACAATTTGCTGGGTTTCGATTTTGGAATAAATACAATAAATAAGCTCAGGAATAAATATCATCAATAAATAGAATACATATCAAGAATAAATACCATCATTAAATAGAATAAATATCAGGAATAAATACCATCAATAAATAGAATAAATATCACTTTTGTTTAGCAGAATAAATACTGGTTCATTTAAATAAACAACCACATGTTCATTCTGGTATCGCTGCCACCAATTAATTATTCAGGAACATTACACTTGCAATGCACTTTAAGTTGGAAAGATAACTCTTACAGTTTATGATGGTTTCACCAATCCTATACACAGGCTTCTCTGGGCACAAAAGGGGTGTTGTAACTCTTTAACCACTTGGCTGCTAGGCGTTTTCCCCCCCTGTGCTGGAAATTGCCATTTTAGTGGCACCATGACGAGCTCAGCTAGTCATCAGCACACGACACCCGTGGGTGATGACGAGCTGAGCTCGTCATCAGCATCGAAGGGGTTAAGTATCACACGGGGTTATGCGCGTGTATCTACAAGGCAAGGAAACACAGTGAACACTTCATTTACACTCGGCTGCCACCGGGTTGAGATCTCTATATGCCGGTGGGGTCTAAGCGCGCCTATGGGCTTTACCACTGCTTGCACTCAGGCGGCACCAGTTCAAAGTCTTTAGACTGACGAACGGGGCTGCCGAAGAGGTCACACAATCTTCGCGCTCAGTCAGTTAAATGCCGGTTCACAGTCCCCTTATAACGCCGCTTCCCACCTAAAGAAACGGGCCCACCTCACATCGGGTGCAATCGGGAAGCAATTCAGTCAGGGCTCAGCACTTCTCACGCCAGCGACGGGTTCTCAGGGCTCCACGGACCTCCCTCCGACTTCCTCATACAGGGATGGTTCCCGCCCACAGCTACAGCTGCCGATTCACTGGGGAGGGCAGAGACAGTAGTCCCGCCCAATGAAGGCCGGCCTTTCCCCGCACCGGCGCACCACCTCACCTCAGTTTGCGCAGGAAGCACTCTACGCCGGTGGGGCTCGGAGACGTCCGAGCTCCTTGCTGGAGGCGCCTGTCACAAAGGGGGCACAATAGACGCTCGCGGCAAACTTGCTCTCGCCTCGCGACCCGAGTCTGTCGTAATTCACCACCGGAGGGCGGGGAAGGCACACGGAAACGGCCACAGTCTCTTGGGGGTGACGAGGCACTCGCTGGGCAGGCGCTGTAGGCGCTAGGTCACAGCACACACAGCTGACTGGAGTGCCAGTCAGGATCCACGCCAGTGACCCTTGCTTGCTCTACTGCCCGCACTGCCAGCCGCCTCAGGGGTCAACAGGGCAGGCGTCAATCTGGTGTCAAGTCTGGAATCTCCTTCTTCACCTAGATCTGGAACATCATTATCCTATCTTTCTGGTCATCTAAAATGGCCGCCAGGGACTGGACCTTATATACCCAGTGCCCTGAGGTGCTGGCTTGTGCCAGTAGGTTCTAGAACCTTCTTTGGGCTAAGCCAATGACATGGCACTTCTAAGAGGTATTTGGGACCCTAACAGCCACCATACTGGGGTTCTAGAGCAGCCATTTTGTGTACCTGAGGAAAATAAATCAATTCCTGTCAGGAATACGCGCCAAGTAAAAGGGCGCCAATGCCTTGAAAGGTCAAGGTTCATGGAGGCTCCAAGGGGAGTCACTCACATGAGGAAAAAGGATGGCCACCATTTTGAGGTAATTCATACAGGTTGCCAATCCCAGTCTATATTGTCACAGGTTTCGCCAGGTGTCTTGTAAATAGGTGCCAAAAACCTTGTGAACAACTGGGCGTCAAGGAACATCTAGCCCCATGAAACAGCACACAAAAGGTCCTGGTAGACAAAGAAAAGCAACAAATTTTGGGCGGTACAGGGGAACAAAAGAAATCATAGTGGTGAGGGGAGTCTCAGAAGCAGACGGGTCTAACACTGGGCCAGTTAATGTCAGTTCTTTTCAAGTTCAGCCGACTCTTGTTATGGTCATTGTGACAAAGATCCGCTATGCTTACTGAATCCTACCAGTGTTGGGTTTGTTCCATCAGACAAAGACTGAAATCAACTGGACAGTTGAGGTTGCAAAATATTTTTCTGATGCTTCATTCACTATGTACTCACACACAGCAAATTTGCTCTTCTTGCCCGTTATTATGTAGGGATTTATAATAATAATAATAAAACTGAGTTTTGTATAGCGCAAACAGCTACCTCACAGGGAGGTGTCCCGGCGCTTAGTGAGCAGCAAGAGTAAGCTGAGCAGTTCAGAAAAGAAAACAGTAGTGGATGAGATTAATGATTAAAAAGCCACGTCTTTAGCTGTTTCTTAAAGCAAGGCTCTTGAGTTAGAATTGCAAATAGCAAGTGGTAGGGCAAGCCACAATTTAGCTGTTCTTTTTTATTGAGTTCAAATCTTTTTTATTGAGCAAAAACAAAAGTAATAACGGCCATAAGGCATCAGTAAAGTTACATTCGGATTGGAGTGACGCCGTGGTCAAGCATGGATCAGTGCGTATAAAGCAATACATACATACATACATACAGTAACGGAAAATAAAGCATAATGAAAACAAGAAGGTAACATCAGTCCGGATCTGTAAATGAGATGAGATGAACGAGATGAATGAACAAATAAATGGATAAACAAATAAATAAATGAAACAAGGTAAACAATAAAAACAATAAGGGGGCGTGGCTACGCAGGCGAACGAAATGGCCGCCTGACTGTAGAGCTCCGCCGGGCGAGAGAGGAACGGGGCCGTTCACAAGTGATCCGGCACTGCGCTGGGGTCGAATTATGCCTGCAACTGACCCCTACAGCCATCTGATGCAGCCTGCCTAGTCTAGAGGACGGGGGACGACGCGAAAGGGCGGAACAGCTGAGAGGTGCTGAGGCCGGCTGAGCCTCGCGGGCCGTTCCATTGCAGCGCCGGAGCGCCTGGTGAGTCTCTCTGATTGCCCCCTCGTTATTCCCCTCGGCCCTGGGGCCGCTGTTGTGCTCTCCCGGGTCCGCTGCTCGGCCCCGGTGGTGTCCGTTGGTGGAGGTGCGGCCCCTCGGTGCGCGACCGGCACTAGCGGCCTGGTCCGGCCTTGGGAGCCGGGGCCTCGATTTTCGGGGACTGCCTGGGAAGTGCGGCGGCGGGCGGGGGGCGCGGGCGGCGGGCTCCGGGGTTGGGGGGAGATTGGCGGGGGGTGTGGCCGGCGGGCTCTTGGGCGCTCTGCAGACGGCCTGGCATTGCTGCACTTGGTGGGGGTCTACCACCTTTGCCCCCACCGCTACCGTGCACCCCAGCCCGCGTCTGTCCCCCTGCAGACCCAGTACCTACAAACTCTCCTGCACTCCTGCTGATGCGGTGGCCTGGAGTGTCGGACGCCTGTGAAACTCCTCGTGGCCGGTGCTGACTGCGGGACCTGCGTGGCTTCGCCCATCTGGGCTGCTGATATCTCGAGGCCTTACTTACCTGGTCCCCCCACTATACCACTCAGCGGGTCCCTTGATCCGCCGGCTGCCGCCGGGGGATTGCCGCGGCCACCTGCTGACCCTGCTTCTTGACCTCTGATACATTGCTCCAGCCGGATTGATACCCCGACGTCCTGTGTGCGACTCAGCCTTGAGGCGGAGGAACAACGAGTACCCCTACTCCTCCGGTCCCGACCTGACCGCCTTGCTGCAGGGGTGCCCTGTCGCTGTGCTCGACTTTCTGGAGGTCGCGGTGATCGTAGAGTCCTGTGCCACTGGTGATCTCTCCGACAGTGCTTCCAACATGGTGAAGAAAGATGTTACCCAGAAGAGACTTACCTTCAGTTCTGCGCCCACCCGTGCTTCTGCGGTATCGCCGGCAACTGAGGCGGACACTGGGGGCCAGGCGGCGCCGAGGGACACTGCGGGTATGGTCGCTGAGATGATGGGTGAGATGCGGGCTGGATTCAAGGCCTTGGATTCTCGCTTTGATACCCTCGATAAGAAAATGGCGGACATGGGCGCGACGATCCAACTGCACGATAGGCGCCTGGACCTGGCGGAATCCAGAGTTTCCGACATCGAGGATGGAGCCGCGTCGACGCTGAAAAGGTTGGAACGTGTGGAGAAGATCCTTAAAGACGTCGCAATTAAGAACGAGGATTTGGAGGCGCGCAGTAGGCGCAATAATCTCCGAATAATTGGCGTGGCGGAGACGACAGCCACCGGACGCTTTGACACTTTTGTGGAACACCTCCTGATCGAACTTTTTGGTCGAGACACGTTTACCACTGGCTTCGTGGTTGAGCGTGCACACAGATCGCTGGGGCCCCGGCCTAACCCTGGCCTGCCGCCCCGGCCCATTATAGCCAGGCTCATGAACTTCAGGGACAGAGACGCGGCGCTGAAAGCTGCCAGGGAAGCGGGCGAGGTTCGGTGGCAGGGAGATGTGCTCTCTTTCTACCCGGACTTCACGATCATGGTCCAAGATGCGCGCCGTAAGTACACTGGTGTCAAGGCTGCATTGCGCAAACTAGGGTTGCGATATGGGATGCTGTATCCTGCCAGGCTCAGAGTGGACGTGGATGGCAGGTTTCGCATTTTTGACTCCCCTACAGAGGCACAGGAATTTTGTCGAGTCTACAAAAACAGAGGGTCGCCTCGAAAGTCGGATGACGCACAACAGTCTCCGCCACGCATTGACTCACAGGCTAGTGCTGACCTGTTTAATGAAACCGGACAGGGTTGACTTATCTCCTCTCCATCTTTTCATGCCAGGCTATTAGCCCCAGTATTCTGCATCTGCAATGCTGTTATTTTTTTTTATTTTTTTTTTTTGCAGTGCTTTTCATAATTGATGACATTTGAACGTTGCCCCGATTGTGGTTCTCGCATGGCGGAGCGTCGCCTACCCCCATGGCGCGAGCCGTGCTGTACTTTTCTCTAACGTTGTTTTTATCTTACAGGTACATTAGCGGACACCTGTTGTTGTCTGTTGCTCTAGATTGTCTCCGAGTGGGTGGGAATAGCCTCCTTGGGTTTAAGGAGTGGCTGGGTGGTGGGTGGTTGGGATGGGTTTGTTTACGCATTGGTTCTGTTGTTCGTGCACACGCACTGTTTTTCTATTTGAGTGATGCCTACTTTGCGGGAGGGAGCCGGCGGTTCCGCACACACATGTTTCCTTACGATTCCACCGGTTTGAATGGCTAGGATAGGGCAGCAGTCTGGCCCTTCCAGACTTACCTCCATGTCTTGGAATGTCCGGGGTTTAAATGACACGAGGAAAAGGCGACAAGTTCTAAACTATGCAGCGCGACATGGGGTGGATGTCTTATTTCTACAGGAGACGCACCTAATGGGTGCTGACTCTTCCTCCTTTGCGAAAAGCTGGGGCACGCACAGATTTTTTTCTAGCTATAGCAGATATGCGAGGGGGGTTACGATCTTGATACATCGACGCGTCCCATTTGTGCTCTCAGACAGTGTATTGGATGTAGATGGCAGGTATGTTGTGGTTACGGGGGTGCTTCTGGGCTTCAAGGTCACCTTTGTTGGAATATATGGCCCCAACTCGGACTCCCCTGCCTTCTTCCAGGGTCTTCAGAATGTTTTGCTGCGATTAGACACTGATATGATGATAGTGGGGGGTGACTTTAACCTGCTGATGACCCCTGCCAGGGACAGCACCTCCTCTTCCCCGGACTGTAAGCCCCGCTCACGTGCTGTGCTGGCGGATATGTGCGCTCACTACTCACTGATTGACATTGAGGCCCGTTTACACTCCGCCGCTCCCATCTACACCCACCACTCGGGGTATCACAACACTAGTACCAGAATAGACTACTGGCTCCTTTCCCCAGGGGTGGCCGGTTGGGTAAGTGACCACTCGACACTCCCGCGCACACTGTCTGATCACTCTCCCGTAGTGCTGACCCTACTAATCCCCAGGTTGGGAGGGTATGAGAGGCAGTGGCGCTTTCCTGGCAGGGCGTTATCTGACCCGGTCTTCAAGGAAGACGTCCGTACTGCCATTGAGGAGTATTTTGAGTTCAACGAGGGCACGGTGGACACTTGGGCTACATTGTGGGAGGGATTCAAGGCCACAATCAGGGGGGTTTGCATCGACAAACATGTAGGGGCTCTGCGCGACATCCGTGCCTCCCTGACCCGTATTGAGAAGGACATTGCTGCATTAGACACTGACACGCTCACTGATACGGTTGCTGGGGTAGAGGCGAAAAGGCTAGAACTACTGCAAGAGTTCAGAGACACTGCAGACAGGGAACTGAAGTATCTCTGCACACAACACTCGGCTAGGCAATATGGTGAAGGTGACAGGCCTGGCAAGCTCTTGGCCCATTTGCTTCGACCCCCCCGCCAGGCATCTTTCAACTCCGACATGGTTGATGATCTAGGTGTTCGTCATCAGACCACCCCTGCCATTTGCGGTGCCTTCCTCTCCTACTACAAGGAATTGTACACTTCGGGCCTGTCGGCTGACTGTCGCGACCCTGGCCCCTATATTAACGAAATCTCTATGGTGTTCCTGGAAAAACATATGCAGGAATTTCTGGCGATGCCTATCGACCCGGACTGTGTTGTGGAAGCCATTGATGCGCTGAAAGGCTCCTCGGCGCCGGGTCTGGATGGCTTTTCGGCCGACTTTTATAAGGAGTACAAGGAGGAGCTGGTACCTCGCCTGATCGAGGTGTATGCGGAGGCGCTCGTAACAGGGATTCTGCCACCCACATTGCGGGAGGCAGTTATCATTTTACTTCCCAAACCGGGTCGGGACCCCACTAGGTGCGGTTCCTACAGGCCCCTTTCCCTACACAATCTTGACTATAAAATTTTGGCGAAAGTCCTTGCCACTCGACTATCTTTACTTATGGAATCTATCATTTCGCCTGCCCAGTCCGGATTCGTTCCCCATAGATCCACCTCCTTTAATCTGCGGACGCTGTTTTCTGTCCTTCACAGGATTGAGCCGGATACGCCGGCAGCTGCGGTATTTCTAGACGCCGAGAAGGCATTTGACTCCTTAGAATGGTCGTTTTTTCTGTCCGTCATGCACCGTATGGGCATGCCGTCCTTGTTTGTCTCCACGGTCGAGTTGCTCTATACTGCCCCCAGAGCGAGGCTGCGCCTTAATGGCACGCTCTCTGATAGTTTCCCTCTTTCCCGGGGAACCAGACAGGGATGCCCCCTGTCCGCCCTGTTGTATATCCTGGCCATGGACCCCTTGGTACGACACTTTCAGGAGCACCACTTGCACCGCGGGCTCCAGTTCCGGACGGGCCCGGTACTCATCTCCCTCTACGCTGATGATACCATTCTATATGTTAGATCTCCGGAGTCCAACCTGTCGCCCTTGCTGCTTGAGGTGGAACGCTTTGGGAGATACTCCGGCCTTCGTATCAATTGGCACAAATCTGAGATCTTTCCGCTCACCCCCTCCACTGCCCGCTGGGACTGCCCGTTCCCGCTGGAGTGGAATACTGAATCGGTGAAATATCTGGGTATCCACATCCATCTGGACACGGAATCCATGATTCGTCTTAATTACGGACAGGCGTTAGACTTTCTGGAGGATAATATTCCACGTTGGGTTCGCCTCCCTATCTCGATGGCCGGCCGTATCGCCATAATTAAAATGATTATACTTCCCCGTTTTCTGTATTTATTTAATAACATACCGATCCCACTCACTCAAATTTTTTTCACCCAACTCCGATCTTTGTTGTTGCGTTTAGTGTGGGGGAATAAGAATCCGCGAGTTTCTTGGCGCATCTTAACGCTGCCTTATGAACGGGGTGGCTTTGGAGTGCCAGACTTTTATATTTATTACCTAGTCGCGGAGTGCGCCTATGCGCATCCTTGGTTCCATCCAGACGCTCGGATCCCATATTTGAGACCTGAAGCGGACTTGGTACTACCACTTACCCTCAACTCGATATTACCCACAGGCTTCCCCCGAGACCCACTTGACATACAAACTGTGTCCACTACATCATGGGCCTGGATGCAGTTGCGTAGGCTGCTCCAGCTGGACGTGCTGTACTCCCCGGCTCTTCCACTACCTAACCCGCATTGGCTCCCCATCACTGCAGAGGCGGTGGTCCGCAGAACGCTGTCCAAATACCAGCTCGCCACAATAGGGGATCTGTTCCCGGGCGGACATGTTTTTTCTGTGTCCGAGGACCCGCGATTCACGGACCGGACGTTTATGGATTCCTTCGTCCTGACTAGGGTGAGGTCCATGCTTAGAGCGCAGTTTCCATCGTTCCCACTGCCGCCGGATGACATGGCAGCACTGACTTTCCTAATCCAGTCGCAAACGGGAGCCCATATGGTCTCCAGGTTGTATGGACTCTGTGTGGCGGCCCTCCCGGCCTCGGATGCGAAAGTTCGTGCGGCGTGGGAACTTGATTTGGGTGGCCCCATCACGGATGCCCAATGGGATGCCTGTTGCCGCTCCACTAAAGAGGTGTCAGTCAACAGTAGGCATAAGCTAATTCATTTTAAATTTTTGAGGCGCCTATACTTCACACCGGCGCTGGCCCACAGAATTGACCCGACCAGACCTCATCACTGCCCTAAATGTAGAGCTCCCCATGCCGATTTTGCACATCTCACATGGACCTGTCCGAAACTGCACACCTACTGGCTGCAGGTGCACCATATCTTGGGCGACATTTTGGAATGCGAATTGCAACATAAGCCAGAGATTGCACTGCTTGGCTATGTCGCTGAGTTCCCCCGGACCACGCGTAAACTTGCTGCCATAGGTTTCTTGCTGGCGAAAAGGGAAATTGCTTTACTTTGGGGGTCCAGGCGGATCCCTGATTCCAAGACTTGGATACGCAGCCTTTCCCAATGCAATACCAATAGTGTGGAGTACTCCACGCAGATCCCCACAGCCTCACGCCCAATCGACATCTGGGGCCCATACCGACAGTATATTAGCAAGATTACACGGGACACACACTCCCAGGCTGCTAGCTCTATTGTCCCAGAGGGGGTGGGCTAGGTGGTTTTGGCCGACCCGCCGTGCGCTGCCTATTGAGTTATGCAGGGCCTAGCGTCCACACACTACTGGAGTGGGATATGCGTGAGCTGCTGATTTGTGGACTGTATGCTGGTTTGGGCCGGGACGTTTCTCTCCTCAGTTCCTTTACACACCTTGCCCCGGCTGGAGTGGTTGCTTCACTCTAGTCTTTACATTAGTCGTTTTACCTGCCCTTGACTGCCTATGCCTCTGGTTATGCCATCTTGCCAGTCAAATAGATGTGTTACTTGCCGCTCTCTCTGTCACGAAGGCTCACTCATTTTTGTTTTGTTTGAAGAAGGTTATATCTCTTTGTGTCATCTTTCCGAGTGTGCATTATTCCTTCAGATATGGAAAAGTGAAAATAAGATTTTAGACTGTGTTACACTGCTTGTAATATCATTGGTCCAGTCCTCCATTTATTTCCTTTGTATAATGATCATTAACGTTTTCATTGTCAACAATTTACTGTGTACTTGTATGCTTGCACGGACCAATCTGATGCTAATAAAGAGATTTAAAAAAAAAAAAATAATAAAAACAATAAAATATGCCATCATTGCAATCTTTACGGTTGTGCACGGCTCCGTAGATCTCACCATCCAGATCTAGTCAGATAATACCAGGTATACTTTGTCATCCCTGCACATTGTGTCTAAGTCTGGTAAGCCCATATGGGCAGGATATAACCAGTACAATTTGTGCATCGGGCACCCCCACATTTACTAAGTGTTAATCTCATTGGTGGTGTATCATAGTGGATCGAAGGTAAAGGAGGCCTGGTCTAAAGAAGACCATAGTTTTTTGTTGGTAACCTGCCATGGTGATGAGTGAAGAGCGGGATTGTCAGTGCCCCTAATGCAGGATAGCCATTCCCTCCAGGCATTAAAAGAGACCTCAGATGCTGATTTTCAATTGCATAGGACTACCTTGCATGCTAGTGTTATCAGGAGATCCAGGAGCTGACGGTCATGATCCCCCTTTAGTAGTGGGTCTAGAGCCCCCAGGATAATGTAGATGAATTCCCTTGCAGGGTGTATGTCAAACGTGTGCCCAATGTAGTCAAAGATTTTAGTCCAATATGTTTGGAGCATGGGGCAATTAAATAACATGTGTGAAAGGTCACCAATACCCGAGGAGCAGTTCCAGCAAGTCGGTGTGTCTCGTAGGCCAACCTTAAATAATCGTTGTGGGGTCCAGAAAGCCCTGTTAAGAATCATATATTTGGTCTGTGATAATATCGGCGAGACCTTATGTGTGAGTGCTGACGCATGTATCCTGACCCAGTCTATGCTTATGCCCGTGTTATTTGGTTCTGATTCCCATTTGGCTTTGTTACGCCTCATCGATTTGTTGGGTGTTGGTGCAAGAAGTTTATATATTTTGAGACAAAATGTCCAGAGGATTGAAAGTGAGGGAGCATAGATTTTAGCCAAGGCGTCGCTAGTTTGAACGTTCTGCTGGATAGGGCTAACTTTAGCTTCAGGAACGAGTAAAAGTCAATCGGTAGTAGGGAGTGTCTAGCCTGCAGAGTCGAGAATGGCAGTGGCATGTTATTTTCGTGTAGATCTGCAATCATATTAACACCTTTATCAGACCAGTGGTCCCATATTATGGGCGATCCGCCATAAAGAAGCAGATGATGAATTATGGATTTGTAGACCAGTTTTGTGAGCGCGATCTAACCGCAAGAGAGCTCTAAGTATGATGTATTTAGAATTCGTAAGGTGTGAGAGATCCATTGTGAGCACAGCAGAGAGCGGGGCCTTTCCGACAATAGATCTCTCAATGTCAATCCATAAGGGCGTATAAGTAGGGTCTTCGGTAAACCAGGAAGCTCCTTGTCTGCAGAGAAAAGCGGTTTGGTAGTTTCTGAAATTTGGTAGACCTAAGCCCCCTTTAAGCTTTGGCAATTGCAGTTTCTTCATTGCAATCCTCGGTTTCTTCCCTTTCCACAGGAAGTCCGTTAACGACTTCTC
This sequence comes from Lissotriton vulgaris, assembly GCF_964263255.1. Classification (NCBI taxonomy): domain Eukaryota; kingdom Metazoa; phylum Chordata; class Amphibia; order Caudata; family Salamandridae; genus Lissotriton; species Lissotriton vulgaris. The sequence continues at coordinate 484,392 of NW_028255037.1, read as the reverse complement.
AACTTTATGTAGAAAATACTCTGAGAAGGTCATGGGGAGCATACATGCCATATAGTTTACCAAGGGACTGATAATTATTTTTTTAAATCTTTATTAACAGGAAGCAATAGTGTTCAGTCAGTATCATACAGCCATATGGTTGTGGTTACATTTTGTACATTTATCTTTTCGTATGTGACAAGAAACATTACAGTAGCAAAGACTGTGCTGCTTTAAACCTTCGTAAACTCGTAGATACGTTATCATGTGGTCCACTCACATGTATTGTAGTTCGTAACTGTTCCCCCCTTCGCGTATAATTCAACAGTAGCATTACTTTTATATTATAGAAATAACAAACTCCCCTCCCCCCCCAACCATGTGTCATCATTGCCATTGTGTTTCCACCCACTTTCTCAATCAGCAATTTCCTTAGCGTGTTCATCGTTACATAGCCAGGTCAGTGCAAGAAATATTGTGCTGTTGTGTCGCTGAGGTTAATACCCCTTCCCGCTTTGTTACTCCTCCTCCCCCTCTGAGTCCAGGTAGTCTCCCTCCGGCAAGGGGTCACAGATCTCTCCCCTGTATGTGTTCCACGCCGCCCATACCTTGTTCCACTTGCGGGGCGCCGCACGTAGGACGTATACTGCCCTTTCTGTTACCATCAGGATGTCCATGTTCTTAGCCCACCTGCTCGCGGTGGGTAGTTCTGGTGCGCCCCACTTCTGTGCTATGTCTTGCTTGGCCACTGTCATGGCCAAAGTTGCCCAAATCAGTTCATATCTACCCAGGTCATTTGGGTCCCAGATGTTCAAAAGGCACTTGCGTGGTTCAGGCAATATAGAAAGTTTAAGGGCCTGGGAGATCGTGCGCATTATCTGCCTCCAGAATTTGTGGGCATTCCCATAATGTGTGAAATAGTGTCCCCTCCTCCCCGCAGCCTCTCAAGCAAAAGGGATGTGGCGCTCTCTGTATTTTATGAAGTAGTGTCCTGGTGTAGTAGATGCGGTGCAGAATTTTTAGTTGCACCAGTCTGAACTTACTCGAGATTCCAACCTCTCTTGGGGAGGCCAGCGCCTCATTCCACTCAAATTCATCCGCCTCACCTATTTCCCCCTCCCATCTTTCTTTAAGTTTCAGCGTGGGGTCTTTGAGATTATTGATCAGTTTTTTATACGTAAGTGAGGTCGCGCTTTGGATCATGAATTCTGTTAGTAGTCTATCTTCTAACGGAGAGGATTCCGGCAGAGTAGTACCCGCAGGAATCGCCCGTAGTAATGCGTGCCTAATTTGTACATATGTGAATGTTTCTGTGGGTCCGAGGTTATATTGCTGCTGTAGATGTGGAAATAGTACCACTGTGTCATTGTCCCAGAGGTCCCCCACCGTAGAAATGCCTATGGAGTCCCACCGCTCAAACCCCTTACAGCCTCTGAGGTTCCCCAATGTCTTCGTGTCTCACAATGGTGTCATTTTGGTGATTCTACCCGCCCACCCCAATCGGGCCTGTGCCATGTGCCATAGGGCCGCCGTGTGTCTGGTCGGACCGAGTAGACTCTTAAGTTGTGATTTATTGTAAAGCACTGACAGCATACAGTCCGTTCCAAGCTGTGACCAGTCTGCCCGATAGGCCGGGTCCTCTTTTGGGGCGTGAATCCAATAATTTATTATTTTAAGCTGGGCCGCCCAGTAATATAGTTGAATGTTAGGGAGTGCTATTCCCCCCTCATACCAGCTTTTAACCAACTTGTCGTATGCTATACGTGCCGGGCCAGTATCCCAGAGCAAGGTAGAGACCAGCGCCACGATCTGCTTGAAGTATCGTGGTGGCACTAGGTGCGGGGTGTTTTCTAGGACATAGAGGAGCCTTGGGAGCGCCATCATTTTGTACAATGCTGCCCTACCCAGTAGGGTCAGGGGCAGGGCCGCCCAATGTTTAACGTCCGCACGTAGGCGATCTACAGGCGGCTTTAAGTTACTGGTAAAGAAGTCCGCCTCCTTACTCGTGATGACAATACCTAGGTATTTGAAGGAGGCCGTTGTTGTAATCAGAGGACAGTCCTCCTGCAACCTCGGTGCCGGGCCTTTTAGTGTATATATGACAGATTTCGACCAATTCAGGGTGTAGCCCGAGGAATGTCCGTGGGTGTTACAGAGTTCTAGCAGGGCTGGGACGCCGTCATCAGGTGCAGTCATGTAGATGAGCATGTCGTCGGCGTATAATGAGACTTTGTCCTCCCATCCCTCCTCCCATTTAATGCCCGCAAATAAGGGCGTGGTCCTGATCTGAATTGCCAGGGGTTCAAGCACTAGCGCGAAGAGCAAGGGTGACAAGGGGCAACCCTGTCTAGTCCCCCTGCCTAATTGGAACCTCGGTGATATGTGGCCATTAGCCACTACTTGTGCGACTGGCTTCGTATAAAGCAGCCGTATCCATGCTATATATTTCGGCCCAAATCCCATACGCACGAGTACCATGAAGAGATATTCCCACTCTACGAGGTCGAACGCCATTTTTGCGTCGAGGGAGAGAATCACAGCCCTCTCCGAGAGGAGGTGAGCACGGGCCATCACCCCATGGACTCTCCGGAGATTCATCGCTGTGCTCCGGTGAGGCATAAAGCCCGACTGGTCAGGGTGGATCAGGGTACTGAGGTGGGGCATCAAACGGGTGGCCAGAAGCTTAGCCAATATCTTGGCCTCAATATTTAGTAATGATATCGGGCGATACAAGGTACATTCAGTCGGGGGTTTCCCTGGTTTGGGTATCGCCACAATCGTGGCCGTGCGTTGATCCAGCGGCAATTCTGCTTTATCCCTGCTTTCCAAATACATGGCCAGCAGTGGGGCACTTAGTTCCGGAGCCATGGACTTGTACCACTCCACGGGTATCCCATTCGGACCCAGTGCTTTTCCAGACTGTAATGCCTGGATTGCCAGCTGAATTTCCTCCTCCGTCGGGTCTACTTCTAGGGTTCTCATATCTTCCTGCGTAATGCTGGGGACGGCAATATCCGCTAGTGTTGTTGCTGCCATTTGCTGTGTGACTACCCGGTCTGGGGTGTATATTTTTTTGATAATGCTGTGCCAGGGCGCAAACTATGTGTGGGTGTGTCAATGTCCGCCATTCCTTCGTGTGCAGTCTCCGGATTCCTCTCGCTCCACTCCCTCTCCTATCTAGCCACGCCAGCATTCTACCCGCTTTGTCTCCCACATCGTATATTCTATGTTTAGTGTTTGCGATGTATCCCTTCTCTGTCGTTTTAAGGTGAGCCTGGTATTGCTGTTGCCGAACCATGAGGGTGTGTGTCGTGGTCGGGGAGGGGTTCGTCATGTGCGCATTGTTGGCTGTGTTAAGTGCCAGTTCTAATTCCGTGAGTTCCTTCCGGGAATCCCGTTTGTGCCCCGTTATTGCTGCAATGGCCGCCCCCCGGAGGACTGTTTTGTACGCTTCCCACAAGATTGCTGGCGATGCCACCGTTCCTGTGTTTTCAGTGAAATACTGCGTCGTCACAAGTTTGAGGTTCTTCCGAATCTTTGGGATTTTTAAAAAGTTTGGGTAGATTGGGTAGATCCTCGCACTTTTTTCCCTCTGGTGGTAAGTGATAGAGCAATTGGAGAATGATCAGAGATGCCCCTGGGCAGGATGTCCACTTTATCTACCATTCCCAGTCCCAACCCCAGGGATAGAAAGTAGTCTATACGGGATAAACTATTATGTACAGCCGAGTAGTAAGTGTATTGAGTAGCCTCGGTATGCAGATGTCGCCAGATGTCCACAAGGCCCAGGGCTTCTACAAAATCCGAGAGCGATGCAGTTACTCGTGATCGGGCCCTAGAGGGAAAGGTGTCCATAAGTGGGTCCATGATTGCATTAAAGTCCCCCCCGACAATCGTATCCCCTTCAGGGAGGTCAAGGAGGAATTTGCCTAGCGCAGGCAGGGCCACGGAGTGTAGTGCCGGGGGGATATATACTGATATTATATTGAGAGATCTGCCCTCCCACTGGCCATGTACTGCCGCAAAGCGACCCTGGTCGTCTGCCATGCGATGTGTTATGATAAAGGGAGATGACTTTTTCACCAGTATTCCCGTCCCCCTGGAGCCGGTAGTGAATTCTGCGTGTATCGCCATTGTATAGCCGCGCCTATCAAGTGCTTTGCAGGTGGACCCCGCGAGGTGGGTTTCCTGTAGGAGGACCAAATCCGGGCTGTGTCGCTTTATGGCTTGCAGTACCAAGCCTCTTTTTATTTTGTCACCCAGGCCCCTGACATTCCATGTTAGCATGCGCAGTGGGGGTACCTCCATAGTCACAGGGGGGCCCTCAGCGGGCGTGTTGTTAAGCGGCCTGGCCATTGAGTCGGTGAGAGAGCATCGCACGTAGTGTGCCCATGGGATAAGCACATGTGTTGCCTCGTGCCATACTATGTAGGAGACTGGCCATATTCTGGGTGGTAGTACAATGTGAGTGCTGAATGATGACTATGAACAAAAACATGAACTCTAACAAGAAAACTTCAGTCCCGTCCCCCCACCCTTCTACCCTGCTCCACGGACAAACCCCCGCCCGTTTCCCCAACTTTTAGAGTGCTTTAGTCCTTGCCCAAACATCTTACTTGCTCGTGGGGTTGGTGAGTCCCTTACGGGCACTGCCTGTGCCCACCCTACCCAGCTACGCCAGGTCCAAGGCCCTTTGCGCCACACTCAGTCCCATACACATACAGTCCGGCTTCAGACCGGAGCCAGTTGGCCAGAGTCCAGCGGGTCCCTTTCAAGATCCGATTCTGTTTCCTCCGCGCCTTCTTGATGGGGTGATTGGGAGGTCTGATTGTTCAATGTCTTTTCGGTACGATGTGTCGGCCGGTCCCGATGTGGGCGATGTCGCTGTCCCACTGGCCTCCAGCCCTCCAGCCATTCCTGCGCTACCTCCGGCGTGTCAAAAAACCAAGTCTTTCCCTCGGCCACAATTCGCAATTTAGCGGGAAATAGCATGGAGTACGGCAATTCTCTGTCCCGTAGTGCCTTTTTCACCTCCGTAAACGATTTACGACGCCTGGCCACCTCTGCCGTGTAGTCTGGGAAGAAAGCTAAGGTTGCATTTTGGATCCGAACAGGCGGTGAGGTTCTTGCCGCCTGTAGGATCGCATCCCTGTCCCTAAAATTGAAAAGCCTGGCCAGCACAGGCCTTGGTGTTGCTCCTGTCTTGGGCGGACCTCCCGGGACTCTATGTGCCCTCTCCACCGAGAAGAAGTGGGACAGGCCTTTGGGTTGCAGTTTGTTTTTTATGAGATCTTCCACGTAGAGGTCCATGGCCCCTTTCCCCTCCGTCTCTGGAAGTCCAAGGATGCGCACGTTATTGCGTCGCGAACGCCCTTCTTGGTCATCCAGCTTGTCGTGCAGGAGCTTGGTGACTTTCTGCATGCGTTCCATGGCCGCTTGCAGGTCCGAGGTGTCTTCCACAAGAGATTTCGTGACCACCTCCACTTGCGATACCCTCTCCGCCATTTTGTGAAAGTCCGCTCGCAGCAGTGAGACTTCAGAGGAGATTGCGCCCACTGTTGTTTTAACCTCTGAGAGCGTTTTCATAATGTCTTCCAGCGTTATTTTTTTTGTTCCTTCTGCGTCCCGGGCATTAACCGTGGAGTTTCGCCCTGTATTGTGCGGCTGACCTTGCTGTCCATAGGCAAATTTGTCCAATTTGGCCTGTGTGGATCCACTCCTAGTGCCTCTGCCCGCCATGGTTCTGGGGCTCGTGGAATCCGGAGTCTTGCCCTGCTGAGTCGCGATCAGCGCGTCGTCCTGTCCCGCAGCTCGCAGGTACCAACCAGGGAGCAGTAGGCTGGCGCGAGTTAGACTGAGTATCACCTTCCGCCCTCTGTACAGGCCTCACTGGCCGTTGTGGTGATGCAGGATATTACCGGCGGTCGCTGTGTGTGTTTCAGCTCGTTTCACTGTAGGCCGCGCCTCGTGGTCTGCGCTCTCGCCCCTCAAGAATTCCACTCTGAGCAGGGACGGTCTCAGCGGCTTCTAATTGGGGTCTCTTGGGCAGGTCCACCTCAGTCGGGCACCCCGGATGGCGGAGGGTCTGGTTATGGGCAGTCGCACCCCTACCTATAGGCCAGGCAGGCCGCAAGCTCTCCCGCTTGGTGTACAGGATCTGTGTTTCCACTGTGCCAGGGCTGTTGATGCTTCCGGGCAGTATGTGGGCCCCGAGTCCCCTTCGTGAGTTCCTGCGTGGATCGTCTATGTGTCGCCGTCCCCCGGGGGTACCAATGTTTCTTACCTCCGATTGGGGCTTGTATTTGCTTCCACTCCGACCCCGCAGGCCAGGGAGGCGCGAAGATCGCCGCAGCCGTTTCGTGCAGCTCACTAGGTCCCCGGGGGGGGGGTTTGGGTTTCGGCGCCACGCAGCGCGCCCTAGGCTGGATCGGCCCGTTCTTGTGTGTTATGCCAGTCCCGCACCGGTGGTGTGCTTGTAAGTGTTCCGTAGGGCGATGCCTCTATATGGAGTCCCAATTAGTTTTATGCGCCGTCAGGTGGGTGCCGGGATGCGTCCACCCTTTCAGGCCGGTTCGGTCTCACTTCCGCCGGGGCCTGTGCGCTACGCAAGGCCGGTGCTGTCTTCCCGCTAGTAGGCCCAGACTTGGTCGCGTGGAATCCACTAGGCTCCGGTCCTCCGATTCACTTGAAAGTCGGACCGGTGACGCCGCTTCGTTCCCGGACCCGATCGCCGCCGCTTCAGGTGAGCAAGGTAGCGGATTAGTGTGTCGGATTTAGAATAAGGCCACAGTGCCCTCAGGAGCTCTCACGCTATGCTGCCGCCATGCTTGGCTGCTAGCCACGCCCCCCACTAATAATCATTTTTAATGTTTCCGCCCTACCCCACCATGAGAGGAACTTTGGGGACCAGCCATCTAAGAGTTTTTGTATTTTTTTTGTAGAGTATCTCCTTATTAATTTTTAGGGTGGTTACCAAATCCCTTTCAAATTCCAAACCCAAGTATTTAAAACTCTTCGGCTGCCAGGTCAGCCCGGATTCGCCCAGGATGTTTTTATCACACAGATTATTTAACGACTTCACCTCAGTTTTATCCTTGTTCAGGGAGTACCCAGATACAATTGAGAATTCTTCGATTGTGGAGAGTAACGCCGGTATAGCCTTATCAGCTTTTTCACTCATGACCAATACGTCATCAGCATAGGCCGTGAGTTTGATTGTACAGCCTGCGAACTGAACTCCTGCAATTTCAGGGTTTTCCCCAATATAGTACAAAAAGGGTTCAATTGCCAGGAGGAATAAGGACGGGGACAATGGGCAACCCTGCCTAGTGCCTTGTTCTAGACTAAAGGGGGAGGAAAAGGCGCCACCAGCCCGTACTCTAGCAGAGGGACAGGCATAGAGGGACATGACTAACCTAGTGAATAGGGGACCCAGGTCGAACTTGTGTAGCACAGCATTTAAATAAGTCCAGTCAACTTTGTCCAACGCTTTTTCAGCGTCTAGTGTGATAGCCATGGTGGGCGTGGATAAGAACTTCGCTTTTTCAATAACGTGAGCCAGAATTCTCGTGTTATCGCTCGAAAGCCTGTTCTTCAGGAATCCCGCTTGCGAAAGAAGTATTAGGGTCGGCAGGACCTTCTGGATGCGTTTTGCTAAAATCGATGCCAGGAGCTTACAATCTAAATTTATCAGTGAGATAGGCCTGTAATTTTTGGGGAGTTTATGATCTTTGCCTTCCTTGGGTATTACAGCAATTACGGATTCAGCCATAGTTCCCTTGACCTCTCCTGTGGTGCTAATTTCTTGAAAAACTTCTAATAGAGGAGTTGCAAGAATATGGGCAAAAGTCTTATAAAATGGTGCAGTATAGCCATCAGGGCCAGGGGCTTTCCCTTTTTTAAGGCATTTGATCGCGCTAACAACCTCCGATTCAGAGATCGGTTCATTTAAAGCTTCCTTTTCTGCGGTCGTAGGTGTTGGTAGTGTGCAGTTTGAGAGATACTTCTTCATTTTTTCACTGTCAACGTGTACGTTCCTAGCATAGAGTTTCTCATAAAAGTCTTTGAAAATGTTTGCAATCTTAGTGGGATCAGAATTAGGAGTACCATTTCCATCGATTAAGGAAGTAATGGTGTTCTTCTGAATTTTAAATTTAAGATAAGCCGCTAACCCCTTCCCTGCTTTGTTCGAGTCGCAGATTTTAAAACGCTTCTTCCTGTCCAGCCAAATTCCTGCCTTCTCCCTGATAAGTTTATTATAGGTGCATTTTTGATTGGACAGTTCATTTAGGACTGCAGGGTTTCTACTCATCAGGTATTTGTGCTGAAGTTTCGAAATGTCCTCTTCTAACTTCAACAAGGCCGCAGTGCGGTTTTTATTAATAGCAGAGGATATTTTTATAATAAGTCTCCTTATAGTGGATTTCAGTGCCTCCCAACGGATGGTGTCTGAAGTGTCCCCTCTCTGTTTGGACAATAAAAAGTCTCTAATGGCGGTATCAAGGGTTTCTTTGTGTTTCGTGTCATTAAGAATAGTATCATTGAATCGCCACATAGATTGACGGGTAGATGGTTTAAGATTAGATAGTGTAAGGGAGACGCATGAATGGTCAGAGACTAATCTGGGAGCAATGTCCGCGTCCTCAACTCTTGCCACTGCGTTTTTAGATATGAGTATATAGTCCATTCTCGAAAACGAGTCATGTGGCGGGGAGTAGAAGGAGTAGTCTCTACCATCAGGATGCAGTAAGCGCCACGTGTCCACCATATGGAATCTATTGCATAGTTTCATGAATGCCTTATGGGCTTTGCCTGGGCGAAAGATGCATTTAGAGTCTCTATCCAATACAGGGTCATATGGGAGATTGAAATCGCCTGCCAAAATATGGAGTGCTGTGTCAGGAATGGAGATGATCTGCTTCGAGAGGCCTACCCAGAAGGACGGATCATGTGTATTTGGGGCATAAACAGTTGTGATAAAGAACTCAGTGTCATCTTTGAGTAGTTTCGCCGAAATCCATCTCCCTTTCGTGTCTGTTGTAGTAGAGACTACGTCCACATTTGCATTCTTGGCCACTAGCATCACCACCCCATTCTTTTTTGAGATTGCTTCAGAGCCTATCACTTCGGTGTAATATTTGTTACGCAATGTGTGAAATAACTTCGCCTCTAGTTTTGTCTCCTGCAGTAAGGCTATATCTCCACGTTGCCTACGTAGATAATCAAGTACCTTTTGACGTTTAACTGGCTGGTTGAGACCTTTCACATTTAACAATAATATTCGAAGATTAGCTATAGTTGTTGTCCCTATTGGAGTGTCCATAACAGGAGCCATCAATTATACCGTCTCATGACCCATGCGTATGCGCAAAGGTTGGATCGAGAAGAGGGTCTCATACCTTTGTCAAAGCCAGCAGAGTCATATCTCGCATTGAATACAGGGCTAGTACCCTTTGTAGGGAATCGGCGGACAGAGTTTAAGCTCCGGAACACAATGTGGTGCAATGTACGCAAGGTAGGATGCAAGATGGACAAAACTAAACAAAACAATATACAAAATGCAAAAACAATCCCCCCCTTCACTCCCCCCAGCCTCCCTCCACCCTCCTCCCTCACCCACAACCCACCCCTCCCTCCCCAATAGTAGAAACAACAGAACATGGCGACTCGGGAATGACGACCACGAGGCCGCCTCCAAGCAGCTTGCTCATTTCTATTAATCTTTTGGGGCTGCAATCCCAATCTAGTGAAGGAATAAGCCAAGTATGTAGGCAACAATAAACGACAGACAACAATGGTGCCATGACCTTGAGTGCAGGAAGGTCAATGCCTCGACTTCAGTATCATAAACCAAGCACAACAGCAACTGTAGGAGAGATATTGTGGGTGCACCTGACACCAATGGGAGTGCTGTGGTGTTGTTTTATAGCACAATTTAGCTGTTCTAGCCGAAAAATCTCTCCCCCAAGGCAAGCCCTCGCAAATCAGGGGACAGAGAGCAAGTTCAGTGTGTTTGAGCGCAGAGACCGCGCTTGCTTGTATCGGGGGAGTCTTAATTTAAGATAATTAGGGCACTTTCCCTGAAGTGCCCGATAAGCCAGGGTCAAGACCATAAATTCAATCCTGCTTGCCACTGGAAGCCAGTGAAGATTGCGTAAATGCGGAGAGACATGATGCCTGTACGGGATAAGCTTGATCAGCCTCGCCGCCGCATTCTGCACCTACTGTAGCCGCTGGATTGCATACTTCGGCAGACCAAGGTAGAGATCGTTAGCGTAGTCCAGCCTAGATGTTACAGTAGCCTGGACTACTACTTTACGGCAATCTTCTGGCAATAGATCCAGAAACTTTCGGAGATTTCGAAGTATATTTATAATGTTATAGATGCATTGTGGATACCTTAATAGAGGCCAAGCAGCAATGCACTTATTCCCATTAGAGGATTTTGATGCCTCCAGCCTTTTGTTATGCGCTTTAATAGACATGCCATAGACCTCTAACAATGACAGGAGCGGGGTTGCTACTTGAGATGTAGGATACATGCTGCACTCACCAAACCTAACTATTTTCACGTGCTCTTTGTCTTTCTACCCCATTACTAAGATGTATATCCGATAACTAGTAATAAGTCACTAGTGGTGGTCACTGGGTGCTGGATATGATGTTGTTTCATTTTTTATTCTGTCTTTCCACAACTTCCCTCTTTGTCTGCTAATTTGAATTTCAGAAAGTATGTTCCTTCAATCATGGACAAAAAGGGCATGAAACGATCTTTGATAATGCTGTCAGGCTTTCCCTTCAGATACTTGCCCGTTCCAAAAAAAGATGTCGATTTGAAGTCCATTTTAGTTTTATAATGCAAAGTCAATCTTTTGCAAATGTAAAATGTAAATTCAGGAAGCTGACTCTGCAGAAAATATTCATGTCCTTGGAAGTAGATGACTGTCTTGACGACTATTGATTTAAATTATAGAGTGTTAATTTATTAGGAGATATGAATTTGTTGTGGTCATTCTTCAGAATAATCAAGTTGTATATCAATAGTCCAGTTTCCTTCAATCTTAAAAAAATATGTACTGCAGTCATGACCGATACCCAAGAAAGAAGTCCCACTCCTTTGGGCAAATTACCTTTACCAATTGTTAAATGTAATGCTTTTATTACACTGTATAATAAAACAAATTGTCTAGCCCCTGTTATATATGTTCACCAACTTCTTTGCCTCACATTTACGTTTTCTAATCATGGTTAGGGAGCGTGGATATTATGAACCGTTTGGAAGAATCTTTACAATTGCAAATTTATTTATTTTATTTGACAAACAATGCTGTAATAATACCTAACTGGAAAATATAAGGTACGAAACACATTGTGTTTTGTTAATGCTGTATATATTTAACTTTTGACGATCAACTTTATTATTTTGAGTAAGTGCCATGACTAATTCATGTCTCACAGTGAAATCATTCTCTACGATATATGGTGGGTCCCCTCCCATAGCTGCTACGTATGTCAGACTATTCTGTTGACCATTGATTTAAAAGTTTGTCTATTTACATGGTCGTATCCAACCCAGGAAGAAAACGTTTCTTCAGCTAGAGATGGGGATAAGAGAAAGATTGCATATATGGGACAACCACTGTTGATCACTGTTCATCGAAACCTATTGAGTCTATGATGGATTAAATATGGCTGTTTGTAACTATTTGTACAAAATACGAACAGAAGAACATTTCTTTAAGTGAAATGGTGGTGATGTCCAGATAGTTGGAGCATGCCATGGAAAGTGACAGTAGCCGTTTTATCCCTCCTTCCCCAACACCCATATTTCTACACCCATATATCTTCATATCTCCCCTCATGTCTACATTTAATTGTGATTTCCTGCCGTTTACTTCTATTAAGGGCTAATTTACTATGCCAAATACAGTCTACTTGCAGCACCTCATCATTTAGAGACGCACACAGTAACTCACTCTTGTAGGCCTGCCCATGGACCAGGAATCTAAGACAAGACGTATTTTACAGGTGCCAATTTGCAACTTGTTTGTTCTTAGTATTTGATTCAATTAATCATGTGCATGAATGAATGTATGTAATTTAGTTGTTTCATGGACAATTTGTAGGTTTGTAGGACATACTGCAAGACCTTTTTCTTCAAATACGAACAAATTATTTGCATAAATCTGTCATTGGGTGTGTACTCTTGCAGGACACAGTTGAGTTTGTGATGCTGGTAAGCACTGCTTGGCACCTATTGTCCACATTCACATCAGTGTTTTTCTTTACAGTCTTCTGATGAGAAATATGTAAAGAATGCCTATCAGTGGATGATGCCATTTCTTCATCGCTGTGAAGTTCAGTCTCCGGGTGCAGCCAATGAACTCATGAAGGAATATCTAGTGACCCTTGCAAAAGACGATCTGAAATTTCCCTTAAAGATTTTTCAGAATTCAAAACCAGATGTAAGTTTTATCAAGTCTCTTTAATGCAATTATTGATCTATAACTGAGGACATTTTCGTTACAAAGCTGGGTCTGCAGAACATGGATTTAAGTCTCATTATTTAAGGTACTGTTTCCTTACTTTTTAATGACTTATAGCCATCACTTGATGCCAACCCTAAAACGAAAAGCCTTCTTAGTTATGGTAAAAGTATATCTAATCTTTATGTAACTTGAATTTATATGCTCATTACTAAAAGTAATTTATAGCAATGTCTTCAAGGAATCACAACACAAATGTGCAGGTCTTTTACATAGCTTTCTTTGTGTAACTGAGTGGACCGTAAGAGTTTGTGTTCCAGACGCCTAGTCACTGTGATGTCTCTTGATATTGGAACAAATAGCTAAAGTGGATGGTTTTCTGCATGTCCTTAGTTCGTGTAATCTGATCCAACATGGATTTTGGATACTATATGGTGGACCGAATGACTGTTTTTGTGTTCATTATTCGTTGTAATGACCGACAGTAACCATGATAGTGCACAAGTCTTGCTTTGAAGAGGCGAGCCAACCTCGGTTTTAACATTGCCTCTCTTTTAAGTACCTTAGCTGCCCCACGGAAGCCTTCATTACTGTTGGAGCCTTGGTACCAGGATTCACTAGCTTGATGGTGGAACCACTCACTGCTGGGGTACTATGGAGAGCGGTGCAGTCTGTTCATGGTTCCCACTGTCTCAGCTGCCGAACAATGGATGAAACATAGAAGCAAATCCCTGGGAGTTCAAGGACTTAGAATGTGGAGTGATCTGAACCCAATCACAGGCAGTTCAAGCAAATTCTGAAAACTGAATCTTTTGTATTTAGCTTCAGTTGGATGCTGCAGAAACTGGAGAACAGTGACTGATGATCATCAAATATGGTTACTAATTATCCTATTATCCATGTATTGCCTCTTCTTTTTGCTGTTCACATGTACGATTTCTAACACCCCAAGCAGTCTGAAGTAGCTGGGTGGGCCTACACCTAGTACTTAAATTTAGATAAATAAGTAAAAAAAGCTGCCTGGTCAACACTGGATCATTGCCCAAACAACAGATGTCCCTAAAAATGACCTATGCCTGCTGGCCTTGAATATCGGTATAACATGCCATTCACTTCGAATGCTTGGTAAATAAAACTTTTCAGTCAAGCTTGGAGGATTACCTTTGCCCACTACACATGTCCACAGTGCCCGCAAAACATGGCGTTTGGCCATGCCTCGGTGTAGGACGTCACCCTTTTTTGTGTGGACTCCTCAATTTTTGTCCTGTCAGTTTTGCTTCATATAGAAACTCTGTGTACTTCACTCCTGCTAACCAGGAGTACAGTCCCAGCGCACCCCCTTTAAACATGTCGATATTGGCTTAACCCTAATTGACATGTTTAACTTTCCTATAAGGCCAAGGTGCAGGAACACAACTATGGCGTGAAAAGTTAAATGCCACTTACGGACTGCAGCACTGATTGTCCCATCCACTTCGGTGACAGAGAAAACATGGCTTCAGGCCTACTCTCTGTAGATTAACTGCAGCAGCCTAAAACCACTACATTCAAATCTGTCAAAATAACCCTTTTGGCATGCAAGAAACCCTGTTTTAAAATACTAGGAAATCATGCTGAAGTTCACTTTGTCGCCCACAAGGGTAGGGTACTGATATTTAAAAGAGTAACATGTGCAAAATTAAAATAGGCTTGTTCCAACAGTGACTAGACGTAAAACACTATTTTGATTGGCATGGCTGTAGTTGAATCCTAGAAAATGTCAAATTACAGATTATAAACTTATATCTGTATCTTTTGACCAGAAATGCCACCATCAAGGTCCAGTTGGTAATGTTCACTTCAGAAAAAACGCCTCTAGCAGCTTGTTGTGTGCCTGTATCTACACATGTGGTCAGCCAACTGACCCTTGGAGTCCATGGCTCACTTCTCAGGTTACAGAAAGCGCCTCTAGCTCTCTTTTGATCTTCTGCCGGCCGAGAAAGTTTTCTGAGGAGGATGCATTTATGGTTGCCACTAGCTAGTGGATGGTGTGACTTCTGGCTCCTCCTCAACTAAAACGGTAAAAGTCCCCAGGGGCAACCCTTTCCACTTTTGCAGTAGTTCCTGTTTGCTCTACTGCGCACAATCCCACAGAGCACCTTGCTCATAAAAATCAAGTTGGAGAAATACTTCCTTTCTTGTGCACAGCATGAATTCCTCTGCTGAAGTGAGTCCTGGCCCTTAAGTGTAATCCTTAAGATCTTTGGAGCCTTAAAAGTGACCCCGGAAGCTGCTCCCGAAAACCTGAAAAGTTAGGACTTAGAAAATATTTTTACTTTCAAGACCACCAAAGTTCCTAAGGGGAACCTGGTGGCAAGGGTGGCTAATTTCGATGCACATTCTTCAGATACAGCATGAGGCTGTCCCTGCTGGAGGATTTTTAACTCCATAAAAAGAAAGACAAAAAATGTAAAATCTTTGAATTGGATGAACCCTCTTGGTCTATATGACCCAAGCTCCATCATGATCAGCCTGAAATCACGCCTAGTTCCCCGTCTACCACTTTAATAGACTATCATTGGCTCTTAGTGCTTTTTAACACCATTTTTACTTAAAAAAATAAAATAAAATAACTTCCAGTTCCCCTTATTCAATTTTCTTTCATTTTGGTGTCATTTTGTTTATTACATTTTACTCTGTTTTTATAATTCAGTTTGGGATTTTTATTGTTTGATGATTTGACTTTATTATTATGCATAAATACTTTACGCATTGCCCTAAGTTAAGCCTGTCTATTCTGTACCATAATTACCAGTGACCGAGCTCAGGTTAATTTAGTGACTTTGAGGTTCACCTTGACACGCTAGTGTTATTATTCCTTGAGATGGGTGACCGCCTACATAATATAATAATCCACTTTCTTACAGTGTGGATTCTGAAAACAGAGAATGACCCTTGGCTAATCTCCATGTTCATTGATCATGTCAACAGTACTTTGTGGCTATTGAATCCTGCCATATCTTGTGCTTGCTTGCGCACACTACATAGCCCTGGGCTCTAGTGTGTCTGCATGTTGTTCCAGTAACAGTAGCCGCAACAGGAGATACCAGTATTTCTCCAGTATTGGGGTGTCTTTCATAGATTCACATGCTTGAATATTCCCCGTCGTCGGAGTGGGAGTCCCACGGTAAATAAAATAGCAATAAATACTAAATATATAATAATATATAATAAATATATATAAACATAGTAAGGAAAAACCCAAAAAATGCATACAAGAAGCATAGGGTACCTAACCAAAAAGTTCTCCATAGGAATGCATGGGAATAGAACAGTTGCAATGCAGCCTATCCTTGTCATTATGTTAGTCCAAACTGCAGCCAATCAGGCGCCAGCAGCCCTCTAGAACCTTCTCCTCAGAGCTCAAGCCCTCAGATTTTCTACCGCACGTCGTGTGTAAGGGAGTCTCCCTGAGCTCTGCTCAGTTTTCTTCTCTTCAAGTGTTTCCAGTTTCTCCACAATGTCTTCAAGTAAGAAGTCTCTCTTCAGAGCTTGTTCCTCCTGTGGAAAGCTGAGATTATTTCATGACGACCCACACAGTAAGTGTATTTACTGCCTTTACCCGGACCATGAAGTGGGAACCTGTAAGCTCTGTAGAAAATTCTCAGAGAAAACTCTTAAGGACAGAGAAGGCCGCTTACTAGTTTGGCTTCAAAGGCTGAAGGACAAAGACAATATACTTTCTGATGCTGAAAGTCTTGTGTCAGGCCGTTCTAAAGCAGCTTCTAAGCGTGGTAGTGTGCAGGAGGTGCCTTCCCCATTTCTTAAAAAGAGGAAACTATCCCTCGCTTTGACCCCTGCGGTGTCTTCACCATTACCTACCACGTCTGGGCCCACGAGACATAGCTCTCAGGCTCCTTCTGCTTCAAATTCCAGTTTTTCTGTGAAGAAAACGGATTTTCCGTCGACGACGGTAGTTTCAGCTCCGTCGACGAGAATGGCTGTCTCTGGATCAAAATCGACGACGACAGTCACGACGACGCTGGCCTCTGGATCGTAGTCGGCTTCGGCGTCAACGTCTTCGTCGTCGATGAGAGTGGTTCTCAGTTCTAAGACTGTTTCTTCTTTAATTCCAATTTCATCTTCGTCGACGAAGAGACTTCACTCGTCGACGACCCGGTCGTCGTCGACGAAAGGATCGAAGACTCTGGGTTCGTCTACGCCCTCGACGACGAGCGTACCGTCGACGTCTGTCCCGTCGACGAGAGGACCTGTTACATCTGTCCCGTCGACGACCGCTCCGTCGACGACCGCTCCGTCGGCGACCGCTCCGTCGACGAAGACCTTGAAAGTGAAGGTTCCGTCGACGACGACGACGATGCCCATGAAGATTACGCCGTCGACGGTCTCGTCGGCGACGGCATCCAAGACAGTTCCCTCGCAGAAGACGACTGATGTCATGCCGTCGACGCGTACGCAGGACACAGTTTCCACGCCAGCCTCTTCATTTGCTTCAATGCCTTTATTGCCTCTACAGTCCAGCAAATCTGTCCAGTTCGGGACTTTTACAGAAGGAGAAATGATTAATCCTCCATCTCCTTTGTTTGCTACTGATTCAGATCAAGAGTCTGATGACCAAGCTCAAATTCTTTCGGACTTGAACATAAAGTGCCAAGAATTCAGTAACGATGAAGAGGATCAGTATGGCCAACATCAAGCAACTCACCCTCAAGTACCAGCTGCGATGTTGCCTATATCAATGATATCGAACCTCCAAAGTATGTTGGAAGATTACAATCGACGATTCCCACCATCTCCACAGGTTACCGCTGTCCCATCGGTGTTGAACCCAGTTACGGAGCCGGCACTGGCTCCTCCACAACCGGCGCCGCCTGTTACTGTTCACATGAGTACATCAGTTCGAGTTCACACAACCATTTATCCAGATGATGATGATGACGAGAATCCTCCAGAGCGTGAGGATGGAGAAGTTTCTGATGTGGATGAGGATGGTGAAGAACATTTAGCGGAGTGGGATGACTATTGTGCTCAGACACCATCCCCTTCTCAGGTGCCGCCAGGGGATTCTCCTCCAGTGGATATTGCAGGCTTCCACCAATTAATGGACAGGGCGGCGCAACGGTTCAAATTACCACGAGCCCACAGAGAGGAAGATTGCTTCCTATATGATTTCAAGAACCAACCATTAAAACAGATACACACAGTCCCGATTATAGACTTCATCTGGACTGAAGGGGTCAAATTAATGAAAACGCCTAACTCTTTACCAGCACAACTGCCGAGGTTGGAAAAGAAATATAAGGCGCCGGTGGGATCTCCAGCATGCCTTACAGGTCAACCTAAGCCCGATTCTGTCGTCACGCAGGCAGCTCAAAGAGGTTCGAAGAATCCAGCGTCTACAATCATCGCTCCTCCAGACCGAGAGGGCCGTCGCCTAGATGCTATTGGGCGTAAATTTTCCTCCATGTCCTCTACAACGGTTCGAGTAGCTAACGCTATGGCTATCTTAGGTCGTTATGACCGTCAGGCTTGGGCTGATATGTCCGCCTATGTGGCGTTACTCCCGGATGCTTCCAAGGCAGAAGCACAGAAAATTCTGCAAGAAGGAGAAAGAACTGCAGAGGAACTCATTGATTGTGCAGTGGATGTGGCCTGCACTGGTTTTCGCCAACTCGCTGGAGCGGCCGTCCTGCGTCGACAAGGTTGGTTACTCTCAACTTCGTTTCGACAGGAAGTTCAGACAAGAATCCTGGATATGCCATATGACGGCGAGTCATTATTTGGAGCGCATATTGATGAAGCGCTACAATCCATAAAAAAGGACACGGACACGGCACGTGCTTTGGGCACCCTTCAATTTAAGAAGCAGCCCTTTCGGGGTGCTCGAGGACGTGGCACTACATCCACTTTTCGTGGAGGAAGCAGTCAATATCGGTCCTTTAACCAAGGTAACCAACGTTTCACCGGTAACCGTCAACAGTCTTCCCGTCAGCAACCTGCCAGAAATTACAGAGGAAAGTCCACTTTCAGGGGACAATCCAACAAACGTCAATGACTTGTCTGTCGAACGGAGAATTGGAGGTCAAATCTCTCTGTTTGGTTCTCAATGGTCCTCCATTACTACGGACCGTTGGGTACTCAACATTGTGAAAAGAGGCCATGCATTGGAATTTGTCGAGGTACCTCCTCCAACGCCACCTTCCGGACCACCACCTCCGCACCTCAAGGAACTATTTCATCAAGTTCGCCTTCTCATTCAAAAAGGTGCGGTGGAAGTAGTACCGAAGTCTCAGAGAGGGAAGGGGTTTTATTCCCGTTTTTTCCTTATCGTCAAGAAGAACGGAGAATGGAGACCCATATTGGACTTGAGAGCACTCAATCACTATCTCAAGGATCAGACCTTCCGTATGCTAACGCTTACAGAAATCTTGCGTTTACTCTCTGTCGGAGATTTCATGACGACCATCGATCTCCGAGACGCCTACTTCCATGTCCCAATACTCGCAGGTCATCAAAAGTTCCTGCGCTTCAAGGTGGGGCACCTTCATTTCCAATTCAAGGTCCTTCCATTTGGCCTCAGGTCGGCCCCCCGAGTCTTTACAAAAATGTTGGCTCCGGTCATGGCCTTTCTTCGTCTCCTAGGCATCCAGATTTTCCCATATCTCGACGACTGCCTCCTGAAGTCGCAATCCCGCTCACAACTCCAACACCATACTTCCATTTGTCAGACAGTATTCCGTTCCTTGGGTCTGTCCATCAATCTGGAGAAATCTCAATTGCAGCCAACAACTTGCAAGGATTTCCTAGGAGCAACGCTGGACACCAAACTAGCAAAGGCGTTTGTCTCCCGGGAACGTCAGCAAAGGATTCTCCGATTAGTTTCGCTACTTCTGGCAAAGAGGTGCGCTTCAGTCCATTTGTTGAAGTCCTTTCTAGGGATGGCTTCGTCCTGCATCGCTCTTGTCCCGAATTGCCGACTACGAGTGCGACCTATCCAACAGGCTCTGGACAAACAGTGGCGTCAAGTCACCGGTTCCTTCAACGATCAGGTTACCATCACCGTCCCCATGAAGAAAGCGCTCAGATGGTGGGCACAACCACATCAGCTAGCGGCAGGCACGTCCTTTCTGTTCAACGCCCCGGATCTAACTTTAACGACGGATGCATCCCTGGAGGGTTGGGGAGCTCACCTCCAAGACCTTTCCGTCAAGGGGAAATGGACTTTGCATCAAAAGACCTGGCACATCAACAAATTGGAGCTCATGGCTATCTTTTTGGCCCTGAAATCATTTCAACCAGTGCTGCAAGGGGAGTCGGTTCTCATACAGACGGACAACACAACCTGCATGCATTACATAAACAAGCAGGGCGGAACAAAGTCTCCGGTGTTATCCCGCCTGGCAGAGGCGATTTGGGACTGGTCCATCAATCATCAGATCACAATCACCGCAGTTCATCTTCCGGGGTTGTCCAACCTTCTGGCGGATTCCCTAAGCAGATCCAGATCATCCAACCACGAGTGGGAACTCCACCAGCCAACACTCGATATTGTCTTTCATCGTTGGGGATTCCCGGAAATCAACCTCTTTGCAGCTCCAGAGAACCGCAAATGCCCCGCTTACGCAAGCTGGCATCCCCACAAAGGATCCCAAGGCAATGCCCTTTTGATGGATTGGTCGAATCTCTTCGCCTACGCCTTTCCTCCGATCCCTCTAGTGCCACGAGTACTTTGGAAGATTCGGAGAGAACCCTGCCACATCCTTCTGATTGCTCCCAGGTGGCCACGACAGGCGTGGTTCTCGGAGCTGCTACTCCTGTCTCAATGCAAACCCATTCTTCTTCATCCTCGAATGGATCTTCTTTCCATGAACAGGGGTCAAATCTACCATCCAGACCCCTCTTCTCTGAGCTTATCAGCCTGGAACCTGAACACTGTGAATTTGCACATCTAACCATCCCTCAGGAGTGTCGTAACATCCTTGCTCAGGCCAGGGCTCCATCAACTATAAAGACCTATAAGTTGAAATGGAAACGCTTTTGCCACTGGTGTGCACACGCCGGAGTACATCCTTTGCGTGCCACGCCCGCTGAGCTCCTCCCTTTCTTTTTCCAACTGGCTCAGTCGGGTTTGTCACATGCTACTTTAAGAGTTTTTCTGGCGGCAATATCACGCTTCCGCCATGATGGCTCCGCCTCCCTATGTTCATCCAGGTTAATACGTCAATTTTTCAAGGGACTTCTTCGGATTTTTCCACCAGTTCGGCGTCCCCCTCCCGAGTGGCGCCTCAACATTGTCCTATCACAATTAATGACTGCACCTTTTGAACCAATCCATAAAGCAGACCTCAAGTATGTCACCTGGAAGGTCGCGCTTTTACTTGCTTTGACGTCTTCACGTCGAGTGAGTGATATGCATGCATTCACGATCAAACCACCATTTCTACAGTTTAAACCGGATTCTGTGCTTTTACGCACTAACCCTACTTTTCTTCCAAAAGTGCCTTCAGACTTCCATATTAATGAGCCTGTTATACTGAAGTCTTTCTTTGCCAACCCGCAATCTCCTGCGGAACAACGCTTGCACTCTTTGGACATTAGAAGATGTTTAAAGTTTTACATCAGCAGAACTGCCCAGTTCCGAAAGTCGGATCAGCTCTTTGTGGCCTATGGCCGCTTTCAAAAGGGGCGGCCAGTCACCAAACCTACGGTAGCCCGCTGGGTGGCTTCGGCGATTGCTTTCTGCCATCAGAAAGCGGGAAAGCCTTTACAGACTGCAGTACGGGCCCACTCTACCAGATCTATGGCCTCTTCGACTGCACTCTTTGCCGGAGTTCCATTGTATCAGATTTGCAGAGCAGCCACGTGGTCCAGCAGGCACACGTTCACAAAGCACTACAATCTGGGTGCCATGGCTGAAGGAGATACCGCAGTGGGACAAGCTGTGCTCCGTAATCTTTTTCAATAAGGTGAGCCTCTATTCTACCCTCCTCCTACTAGTTTCCAGTTTTATGCATGTCTTCTCTATGTACACATATAGTTGTATAACTTCTATGACATGGGTCATTACACCCGTTGATTCCAACCTTTTGTTTATACATTGCATTCTGGAAACTTTGTGTTGGGATACGGACTGCTAACTATTCTATATTCAAGCATGTGAATCTATGAAAGACACCCCAATACTGGAGAAGAACAATTGTTACTTACCTGTAAACAGGTGGTTCTCCAGTATTGGTGTCTTTCATAGATTCACATGCGACCCTCCCATCCTCCCCTCAGAGGCTCTCTTCTCCTCATAGACTCTGTGGTCACTCTTGTGCTACGAAAATCTGAGGGCTTGAGCTCTGAGGAGAAGGTTCTAGAGGGCTGCTGGCGCCTGATTGGCTGCAGTTTGGACTAACATAATGACAAGGATAGGCTGCATTGCAACTGTTATATTCCCATGCATTCCTATGGAGAACTTTTTGGTTAGGTACCCTATGCTTCTTGTATGCATTTTTGGGGTTTTTCCTTACTATGTTTATATATATTTATTATATATTATTATATATTTAGTATTTATTGCTATTTTATTTACCGTGGGACTCCCACTCCGACGACGGGGAATATTCAAGCATGTGAATCTATGAAAGACACCAATACTGGAGAACCACCTGTTTACAGGTAAGTAACAATTGTTCTTTTGGTCCCATTACCAGTGCTTCAAGCCTCAACTCTGTATCCTGCATGGCCATTCAACATAGAAGTTGTCTCAGCTAACACAAGTTCGATTATGCCTCCCAGCAAGATAATAATAGTGGCTGGTTCAGATACAGACCGAAACTCAATAATACCCAGTTAATGTGGGGACTTAAATCCCACAAATATTTTCCTGTCAGTCCTCCGGGTAGCTATGCGCTATATAAAACCTATAGAATAGAATTGAGACTGACGCCGATATCGCCGGAGGCGACTTGACAGCGTCAAGGGTGGCACCCTTTGCCCAATTCTGAGAGATTTTGTTCCTACGGAGGTCGGCCATGATGGCCCGGAGGCAGTGAGAGATAGTGCATGGAGCTGCAGTTGTGCGTCAGGCGCCCCTGGGCGCAGCGAGGCCATGGTGAGTTGCTGGATGCTGCACTCTCCATTTGCCACAGATGAGGAGGGCTGCAGGCCGACTGGCTTGCCTCCCACCGAGAAAGCGCACATTCTAAGGCACAGTGTGGTAGGCAGGTTCTAGGACACAGCAGGGTGCAGTGAGAGAGAGATCCTGTGCTGCTTCCCCCGGAGACAGTGTGGGTGGGTTCATGACACCGTCAGAGGCCAGCAGAGGTGCCAGCACCATCACCAGAAAAGTTCCTCGCATGTTGGGTGCTCTCAAGGTGACCGGGGACAGAGTAAGCAGACTTTGGGCCTAGAATCACAGCTGACATCGAGCTACACTTAGCACACGGAGCCCCACTGGCCTGGAGAACAGATGTCCCCAGCGTACCTGATGGCCTCTGGAGTTTTCTACTGCCTCAGATTTCATTGGGACCTACCACACACTTTGGCAGGACCCCCAATGGCAGGCACTCGTGAGAAGGAGCAAAAAAGGGCTCCATCAAGAACCTCCTAGGGGGCCAAAGACAGACTACTGAACCCCTGCTGACACCGAATTGTTGTACTACTCCTCGGAGAGATCTGGGAGGGAGCAAGGACCCTCCAGTCATTGGAAGGTATTTTCAAACAATGATGGCTGCCTTCACAAAAAAATTGAGGCTCCAGCGACAGTACCTTGTCAAATCTTTGAGTGTTCTTGATCATATAGTGCAAAAGCTCATCACAAGGGTTTACCAACTGAAGGTGGCCGCAGCAGAGTGCGCACAGGAGAGTGACGAACTAGACGTGAGGATCGCAAAAGTTGGAGAAGAAATGCCAAAGGCTCACAGATAAAATGGAGGATGGAGTATATAGGTCCAGCGAAACAATATCTGAATCAGGGGTTTTCTGGATGCGATAATGGATTCAGAACTGATGAGCAACGTCCAAGTCTTATTTGCATCGCTATTGGAGGCCCCAACAGAATTGGCAATAGAGTTAGACCGCACTCACAGGGTGTTCAACACTTTTCAAACCAAGAACAAGTTAACTCCGGATTTCCTCACAAGGGCACACCAATTTTGTCCGAACGAAGCAGCCTTTCCAAGTATAACGCATTGGAGGTTAAACTGGTGAAAATTAGGTCACTTTCCTGCATCACCGCATGTGCCTAAATCAGGGCCGGACTGGGAACAGCAACCAGCCCTGGCAGATTGCTCCTTGGACCGGTCCCTGGAGTGGGGAGAGTGGGAGGACGGGACATGCTAGTGAGAAGCACCACTCCCGCTTTTGTTACAGGGGGCCGATATTGCAGCACTGTTGCAAAACCGGTTCCCATGGGTACAAAACTGGCTCCCACCCCTCAGGCCCACCGGGCAAACGCCCGGTGGCCGCTACATCCAGTCTGGCCCTGGCCCAAATTGTTATGCATGTTTCAGCTGCTTTCCTCGTGCTCCGATAATTGCAGACAGCACTAATAAAGTTCGGTGATGGGGCCTATAGAGTTAAATTATTCCAAAAGTTAACATTACTTTTTTAGCATTCAGCTGCAGCTCAAAGACCACGGAGAGGTGTTGTCATGGTCACAGGCTCCCGGGCTGTAACTTGCTCTGCTTCACCAAGGCTTGTATCTGATGGAAGAGACATTTTAAGCTCATACACAATCCTGTTGAACACATCCGGTCTGAATCTTATAAGATCCGGTCCATGACAGACTGTGAACAGATCTGTGCCATGCAGTAAAACCAGGACAAGCATTTGCAATGCAATAGTTCTCGCATTGGAAAAGTTTGAGCTATTGGTATTGTAAATGACAAATTTTGTATTAATGTTTTGTTTTTGAAAATAGCGTAATTAATAGCTTTGTCATTTACAATGCCAATAGTTATAACTTTCGCAAATGTGACACCTATAGCATTTGTAATGCAATATGTGTTGTATTTACGTGACTTACATGTATTGATATTACAAATAATAATGGCTTTTAATTTTTTTCCAATAATTAATACTTAAATAAAAGTTATTGTAATTTATAATGGCAATAGCTTAAAGTTTTGTCAATAACTTTTGTGAAGATTATTTTCAGTGTATTTTATTGTGACGAAAATCCAAGAACAGAAGTGAAATAATATCTTTTTGTTACTTTTGTAATATAGCTTAAAACATTGAGAGAACATATTTGAACCAGGTGTTGTTGAATGGTTGCACAGATTGATGCTGTGGTGGCGCTGAGTGATGTTGTGATGGCTAACGAGTGATGCTGTGGCGTTCAGTGATGCTGTGGTTGCACATAGTGATGTTGTGGTGCCCCTGAGTCATGCTGTGGTGGTGCGGAGTGATGCTGTATGCTTTGCTATGTTTTGCTTTGCTATGTTTTGCTATGCTATGCTTTGTTATGCTATGTTTTGTTATGCTAGGTTTTGTTATGCTATGCTATGTTTTGTTGTGTTTGGTATGCTATGTTTTGTTATGCTATCTCTCTCCTGTGGTGTCCCCCAGGGCTCTGCTTTGTCCCCTCTTTTGTTCAATCTTTATATGCAGCCCCTTCTTGTCTCTCTTCGTCAGTTTTCAGTCACTGCTTTCAATTACGCAGACGATCTGCAGCTTATTTTTCCTATTAATTCTTCCCCTTCTTCTTGTTCCAATTTTCAAAATGCCATGCTCTTTATCTATGAGTGGATGAACCTTAGTCAATTAAAGCTTAATCCAAGCAAAACGGAGCTGGTGGTGACCGGCGGTCCTCTCACTCCCTGGTCTCCCAACTTCTGGCCTACCGCTCTGGGTTCCTCTCCTTGCCCAGTGAACACCGTGAAGAGCTTGGGGGTTACCATCTCTAGTGACCTCTCGATGCAGCCTCACATCAACACCGTCACTTCGGCCTGTTTTTTCCATCTCCGCCGAATCGGGAAGATTCGCAGGTTTTTATCTCAAGAGGCCCTTATTCTTGTTATCCTCGCCCTCATCACCTCACGTCTAGACTATGCCAACTGTCTATACGTGGGGGTCCCTGCCTGCCACCTTTCCCGACTCCAACTGGTTCAGAATCAGGCAGCCAGACTAATCTTCCAGCAACCTAAACATCACCATGTCACCCCTCTGCTGAAGACCCTCCACTGGCTCCCAGTTGCGCAACGGTGTGTTTTCAAAATGGCCTGTACCATTTTTAAATCCCTGTTTACCTGTGCCCCTGCCTTTATTTCTTCCTGTTTGCACGCCTATGTTCCTCCCCGTCACCTCAGATCGTCGGCTCACAATCTGCTGATCACTCCCAGGTTCAACCGTAAAAAACATGGGGGCGCTTGTTTTTCTTTTCTTGCTCCCACTACCTGGAATTCCCTCCCTCTTGTTATTCGTTTGTCCACCGACTATTGCTGTTTTCGCAGTTCTTTGAAAACCCACCTGTTCCGTCTGGCACACGGTTAGCTGCTCTGACCCTGAATGTTCTTCTCCCGCCTGGTCTTGAGCGCCAAGAAACCAATTGGTGAACGTGCGCGGTACCAAATCTCTTTTAATAATAATAATAATAATAATATTATGTTTTGTTTTGCTGTGCTATTTTTTGTTGTGTTTTGTTAAGCTATGCTATGTTTTGTTGTGTTTTGCTATGTTTTGTTATGCTATGTGTTGTTGTGTTTTGTTATGCCATGTTTTGTTATGTTATGCTATGTTTTGTTTTGCTATCCTATGCTTTGCTTTGTTATGCTATGTTTAGTTTTGCTATCCTATGGGTTGTTTTGTTATGCTATGCTATGTTTTGTTATGCTATGCTATGTTGTCTTTTGTTATGCTATGCTATGTTTTGTTGTGTTTTGGTATGCTATGCTATTGTTTGCTATGCTTTGCAATGCTATTCTTTGTTATGTATGCTATGTTTTGTTGTGTTTTGTTGTGTTTTGTTATGCTATGTTTTGTTGTGTTTTGTTATGCTATGTTTTGTTCTGCTATGCTATGTTTTGTTTTGCTATGCTTTATTTTATGCTATGCTTTGTTTTGTTATGCTATGTTTTGTTATGCTATACTATGTTGTGTTGTGCTTTGTTATGCTATGCTTTGTTGTGTTTTGCTATGCTATGCTTTGTTTTGTTATGCTATGTTTTGCTATGCTATGATGGTGGGGGTGTGTGAGGGTGAGTGACGGTGAGGGGGTGTGAGGGTTAGGGTGTGTGAGGGTGAGATGGTATGAGGGTGTGTGAGTAAGAGGGTGTGAGGGTGGGGTTGCGAGGGTGAGGGTGTGAGGTTGGGAGGGGGTGAGGGTGTGTAAGGGTGAGGGGTTGTGAGGGTGAAGGAGGCTGTGTGAGGATGAGTGAGGGAGGGTGAGGGGGTATGAGGGTGCGGGGGTGTGAGGTGTGTGAGGTGGTTTGAGGGGGTGTGAGGGTGAGGGGGTGTGAGGGTGAGGGGGTGTGAGGGTGAGGGTGTGTGTGAGGGTGTGTGTGAGGGTGAGGGGGTGTGTGAGGGTGAGGGTGAGGGTGTGTGAGGGTGAGGGGGTGTGAGGGTGAGGGAGGGTGAGGGAGTGTGAGGGTGAGGGGCGGTGAGGGTGAGGGGCGGTGAGGGTGTGGGGTGGTGAGGGTGAGGGGGTGTGAGGGTGTGAGGGTGGGAGGGTGAGGGTGGGTGAGGATGTGTGAGGGTGAGGGGGTGTGAGGCTGAGGGGGTGTAAGAGTGAGAGGGTGTGTGAGGGTGATGGGATGTGAGTGTGAGGGGGTGTGTGAGGGTGAGCGGGTGTGTGAGGGTGAGCGGGTGTGTGAGGGTGAGAGGGTGCGTGAGGGTGATGGGGTGTGAGGCTGAGGGGGTTTGTGAGGGTGAGGGTGTCTGTGAGGGTGAGAGGGTGTGTGAGGGTGAGAGAAGGTGAGAGGGTGAGTGAGGGTGTGTTAAGGTGAGGGTGTGTGAGGTTGAGAGGGTGTGTGAGGGTGAGAGAGTGTGTAAGGGTGAGAGAGTGTGTAGTCTTTCACTTTCGTCCAGAAAAAAAAGAGAAAGGTGCATAGAACGCCGAACAAAACACTGCTTCCCCTCGAATGGATGCAAAAAAAAACAAGCTCTCGGCATTGCTGTGGCAGGGAAGCGGGAGCGCATTCCTTTGAAGTCTGATGCCAAGGCTTAGACAACTGGTGGTGTGCGATGTGCTCGCGGGGGAGCGGCAGCATTTGAAGTCTGATGCCGAGGCACAGACAAATGGTGGTGTGTCTCGTGGTTGGCTCTGTGCATGTGCATAGCTCACATGAACTGTACGCGATCCGCAGTTTGTTGACTTTTTGAACCGCTTACTATAAATCTCGCCGATTTATCCCTGCGGGATATACTAGGCGAGACCTAAAAAAGAGAGAGAGAGCGAGAGAGAGAGGCTTCTAATCGCATTACTTTTTTGTTCCTGCAAGTTGTGTTGGGGTTAAATTAACATTTTCTGTCTGTAAAAGCTAATTACATATTAGAACTGTTCCTACTAGATCTGGCGCATTTTCTGATAAAATAGAGTTTTGCCTGTGGAGTCTTGAAGCCCTGCCTCGCAGAGATTTGATTTAACAAAAAGACATAGCTGTATGGTATGAACCTTGCTTCTGGCCTATGAATGCTGTCTGAATACACATGTAGAACTCCTGTTTGAAAACATTATTGGTTAGATTTTTTTTGCCTATTGGCATAGTTGGCTCTCTGAATCGACACCAAGCATACTGACATGGCACAATTTTCTCTAGATATCTGAACCATCGAAGCACATTAATATTTACAATTTATTAAATGGTGAGTGTTATTGCTTTTCACCAATGCAATCATTTACTCTCCCATTTGCAGCCATAAAAATAAGACCACCGAGTCTACATGGTTTTGAAAAAGTGGCCAAGTGTCTTGATTATTGTTAAATATGGCCCAATTATGTTTGTCACTATTGAGACCTAGCTCAAGCTTTCAGAGCTATGCAGCATTATGTTGCCCATTTCCGAAATGTAGCTCATTTATGAGCATATCTGCTTTGTTATACTATCCATAACCTGTCACTCACATTGGCACTCATAAGCCATTGAAATGACACACATAAGCACACTAAAACATGGCAATGTCACACATAAGCAGACTGAAAACGTGCAGGCTATGAGGAAGACATAATGAGAGTGGCTAGAAAGAAAGTTCTGATAGTCTACCGTGGGTCCACCCTGATGCTCTTTCAAGATGTGTCCAGTCAGACATTGGCTAAGAGCAAATCTCTGAAAATTGCGACTGACTTTCTGTGAGCTCATAAGATTTCATAGCGGTGGGGGTCCCCGGTGTGCTCTTTCAATACAAAAAAAGGGTCTCACTCTCCACCTCATTGGGAGACAGACCCTGACCGTGGCTACATTGAACTCTGCAGTACATGTGAAGTAGATAGATATAGTCTTCCCGGCAGGAGACTTAATTAGGTGCCAATCCAGATATTTTCCCCAACAATTTCCCTACAACACAAGAAATAAAACTAGGTGAGTGGTGATCTATGTGGGAAACACAGCACTTTACAAGTGGACACGATTAAAAAGGAATCCGAAGGAAGGGTAATACTTGCTCATGGGACAATAATGAACAAAAGCATTACTATATTGTTGGTGTATGGCCTGAATAAACACAGAGACCACTTATCTCTTGGTTGTTCCCCTTCTTGTCCACCCATGCAAGTGTAGATACGATAATAGGGGGCAACTTAAATTAAGCTTATAATCCCAACATGGACAGGTCCCACTCCATACACCCCCACCATCTATGACACAGCCTAACTGATTTAAAGCTGACCGATGTCTGGATGTCTCATCACGAGACACGCAAAGACTTCACAATCTGATAGAGACTGCTAGCTGTAGATTCCCTTTAGAATCTTCCCCAGTCACGAGACTGGATCCTGGATGTTTTTCCCATAGCACATCCGCCCGTCAGTAGAGGGCGTAGCTTGACTCTGTATTAACGTTGTCTATCGGATGTGACTTGAACAGAGTCTATATAACTCGCTCGCCAACATCAGTTTCTTCTTTTCCATGCATACAACGCAAATCTTGAGCAGTTAGGGGGCTATTTTTCAGGCCCACCTAGATGTTTTGTTGAGGGACAATGTTTTTTTTTTTTTGCAATGGTGTAAGGGTTTAAACCCTGTGGATCTTGTGACAGACAGATGCAGCGCCGATGGAATTGTCTGCTTTGGGTGACTTTCATCTGGCCTTAGTCTACCTGTTCCTGCTGTTCCTACAGGAATGCACAGTTTGGCAGGTGGAAGGGGGACTATAGGGTGTCAAACCCCTTTTGGTAGTACTGTCCAGAAAATTGGCTGACTAAACTGGGGAGGCTAGTGGAAGAGAGTTCTCTCCATTTTTAGATTTGCTTTCTCCACCTATTATGGCAATAGAGGAGAGATCTTCCTTCGCTGCGGTACTAAGGAGGAGAGCTGCATTCTTAGGTTGCCAGCTTCCCTAAGTGGAATTATCCACATACCCTTTAGTGGATGTTCTTGACCAAGGTGAGATATGACTTTGAATGTTCTGGTTGAATTCTTTCTTTCTCACTTGTGTGGGAAGAAGTGTTTATATGTGGCTGAGTTGCAATGTGTATTTTATTTGGTGACAACCAGTGTGGTGTTTCTGTTTGAAGCAGGGGTTTATGGTTGTTTAGATAACTTTCTGGTTCTTTACATGCTTTTTCACGATCCTTAGTTCTTGTCAGTCAGGATTATAGGAAAATTATGGGGCAGGTACTCTGCAGAATTCTTGTCAGAGAAGTCTTATTCTCTAAAGTATATTCCACGATAAGTGGCTTTCGACATTATTATTTACCTCTTGGTGCAGAAGTCGTGACTTCCTCCTTCAACTCTGTCGATAACAGTTATTCAGCTGTTTATTCGTGTTGAGTTTTTAATTGAGGCCCGGTATACAGGTCTTGCAGTTTGCTTTACCCTGAAGAAGAGCACAAGCGTTGATACCTTAATGGTATGTACCATACTATTTGAGGAGTATCTTTTGTATGTTATGAGCATTTCTAAATACATATGTGTTGACCTGGGATTGCTCCCCATGTGCACTATTCGTCTCACTTTTGAGTGTGTAGAGTTCTACCCTCTGTGTCGGGTTGTTTCTCTGATGTATGAAGTCATACATTCATAGAGTTTTGTACCTCTTGTTAGGTACTTTTGAAACGTGTACCTCATGGGAGTCTCCATCTATACAATCTACCTTTTGATTAGAGGTGTATGTACAGTGGCCCTCTTATTCGTTTTGGTTAATATGATAAAGTGTCTCTTATACTTTTATATGGCATTTGTGTGACTTCATGCTTAATTTATAGGCATACATCCATAGACTGAAGTGCCATTGATGGGATAGTACAGCACTGAGGGTGTCTATCACAAAATTGCTTCTGGTATTTTCACCGAAAGTAGCTTATAGCCCACATTATTAGTTTGTATGTCTTTGGCTTTTCCCCTGGTACTTGACTTACTTGCAGGTGCTAGATGATGTTACTTCTGATTGGTGGTAAAAGTTCACTACTTTTGCTAGATTTAGAACATTTTTAACCAAAAGCTTATTATCTTGTGAGCTTTGCCGCTACATGTTTTGCTCTTCAGGTTCTGTCTCATTGGCATTGATAATGATTGGCTCCTCTACCCCTTTGTGTAGACATTGTCATTCTGTACATGTTCCTTGAGCAGGTTTGTTTGTTTTCCTTGGATTATATCATGCTATTATCTCCAGGCAGATGTAGTCTCTCAGGCGATTCCAAACCTTTTCTTATGAAGGATACTTTGGACTCTTTTTAGGTTGTTATAACGCTTTGCATTATTATTAAAGATTTTCTTCTTTTCTGGAGGAGATTTCCCTCTAATAGTGTACTTTTTGTTCTCTATCAAGCTGTTGATGTATGTTGGTCCTTGAGGTGAAGAGGTGTTGGCCTCATAGCTTCTACCTTTTGTAGAAGACTTCTATTCCTATCATCCAGGATTATTGTTCCTCTGTGGGACAACACTTTTCCTTATTTCCTGTCTCTGGTTGCTGATGGTTGGGTTCACACTTTGCGAGTCCCTGGATGACATACACAAAGTGATGTTTATTTTGATAGATCAGTCAGATTCTTTTATTATGGAGTCCTTTAAAGTTTTCAGTTTCGGTATGGAGGACTTTTTTCTAGATCTGTAGATTGGTTTCTATTCATAAAAGTAAGTTCATGTACTAACCTTGGTTTTTGCTAGGCTGTCAAGGTTCTTTTCCATACTTAATATCTTATTCAAGTTTATACTAACATTGCCTAATGGTGGTGTCTCAGGCAACTTGCATTACTCTGCCGGTTTGAATGGCTGTTGCCTTCATAAGCTTTTCTGTATAATTTTCAGGGCAGTCCTGGCTTGGACCGGACTTTATAAAGCATAAATAATTGCTCAGTGGCATGGCCTGCTGCTCTGTCTTCCACAGGTTCGAATGTGCCATTCAGACCTGGATATAAGACCAAGTGGATTTATTTTCATAGGGTCATTTGGGGACATTTTATTATTGTCTGGGGGAATGTTATCCCTATGTTTTTAATGTTTTTATTACTTCTATTACTGTGGTTCTGTCCAAAGTTATTGTGAGGTGAGAATGCATGGTTCGGATCCTGTTAAGGGTCTGAATAGTTTTATACTCATATTGTTGGTTGGGTTCTGACACAGATTTGTAATACAAACATGGGTATTTTATACCCATGGTTTAAATATCTTGCGACTTTGCTTACCCGTGGTTCTTTCCGCAGTTTTCATGTGGTCAAGTAGGTTATTGCTCACCTAAATTATTATGAATGTCCGGTCTTTTTCTCTTGTTCTGGACCGGATTTGTTATAATAAGAGACTTTTCATCGTCTCACTTAGCAGATGCTCCTCTGGGGATCGTATGGCTTTGGCATTTAATTCTAAAGTAAATAATCTTTGGCTAGATGTCTCTAACAGATGAACAAATTACTTACCTTCTGTAACACATTATCTGGTAGAGACAGGATCTAGCCGCAGATTCCTTAACAACCTTCCTGTCCACCCTGCTCTGCGAACTGAGTCTACATTTGTCTCAAAGATTTCATCATGGTCAGGCGCATACTGAAGGAAAAAAAAAGGAAGAATCCAGTGATTGTCACAAGGGTGTCTTTTATTTTTGCACACTGTTTAAATAGGCAGTTTCTATATGTGGCTCCACTTTTTGAGCATGGAAAATAATCATGGAAGCAGCTGAATTCATCAGCAAGGGAGTTATATTTACTCTGTCGACGTCTCATCCGGTGAACACTTGGTTTTTCCCTTAAGCGGAGAAATCCTGGTGCTGCCTAGAGCAGGACTGAGCCAAGTTTCCTTTACACTATTTACTGTGGTTGCCCCCGCAGACACGTCACTGTCAGGGGCCCCTGGCCTGGGCGACAGAAGTGACATTGCCATACTGGAACAAAGTAGTCTGAATTACCACATACCCTTCTCCTCTGACCACGGTGCTGTGGAACGCACACTTTCCACCACAGATGACTGGTAGGGGTTATCGCACATAGGAGGGGAGTGACGCTGTTTGCCTTTGCCAATTATACTCCAATGGTGTCCCCAACATGAGAGACCAGTGCGCTAAAGATTTCAAACTCGGATGCACAGACCTTCATCATGTCACCCAATTACTACACTTGGCACGTAGCCCCTGTGCCATGGACGTGGGACTGAAGAAGACAACTGAGGTGGAAGATATTATGGCAGATGGTGAAACAAATAAAGCACTCTCTAGTCTATATCACACCCTTGACAGACCTACCCCCTTGACTAACATGCCTCCCTCTAACGCTTTCAAGCTTATGTTGAGGTGGTACCTGACCTGGTCTACCTTAAGACGATGCGTAATGCCCCTGACGACTGCTACAGGGGATGTGCTGCAAGGGGGACTTACATACATATACATATGTGGTGGGAGATCCCAAATATTCAAACATCCTGGGGTCATGTTTGATTGCATAAAGGGAATCACAAACCTCACATTAACCACACTGCCCCAAAAAGCACTCCTAGGGCACATGGACGAGGAAGACCTTCTCTCCCTTCTCGGGCGGAGGAAAAATTGATAATGACCCTCCTTATGGCGGCCCGCCTGGTGATAGCCCACAGATGACAGAATGCCACACTGCCAAAAATAAAAGAGCGGTGTGTGAAGGCATGGTCAATCTATGCGATGGAACGCCTAACAGTCATCCTTAGAAACACATTCTATAACTTTGAAAAAATAAGGACACTGTTCCTCACCTATGTTGAACGAGACACAGACCATATGCAGCGCCCACAACTGCTGTGATTGAAGCGCTGGACGATGCCACCAATCAGGAAGAAGATGCATGTGCTGAATGATCTTAGTTGAAATACTATGTTCGAGGCATATGGGCTGCAGATGGTACATTATGAATAGATCGCCATCTGGTGTTGGGCTCGGATGATTGCACTTTGTTTTTCTCTTGGAGAGTCTTTTGTATCTTGGTGACTCCTCCCTTAGTTGGTAGTGCGCATGGGCATCGGCTCCATCCTTAGATTGTTTTTTTCCGCCATCGGGTTCGGATGAAGATCGAGACGCTCCAGATCAACTTCTGAAGAAAGTGATTTTTCGGCGCGTATTCCCGTTCCAATTCGACGGTATTGTTAGCGAACGCGTTCTTTTCCATTCCGACGCGTTACAAATTCAAAATAGAAGAGAAAAACTTGGATCTACGTCGAGGAACAGGAGACCTTTCTCGACGCAGTCAAGCCCGGAGTCCATGGAAAGGACTCCATTCAAAAAATGTCCATCGTGTGGTGCTAAGTTCCCACACAAGGACCTACACGAGGTGTGCAACCTCTGTCTATCGCCTGAACACGAATCCAGGGACTGCGAAGCCTGCGCAGCATTCTCCTCCAAGCTAACGAT
The DNA here is from genome assembly GCF_964263255.1 of Lissotriton vulgaris. Lineage (NCBI taxonomy): Eukaryota > Metazoa > Chordata > Amphibia > Caudata > Salamandridae > Lissotriton > Lissotriton vulgaris. The sequence continues at coordinate 449,981 of NW_028255037.1, read as the reverse complement.
TAGAAATCGTCGAGCTCGAAGACACGAGGCTTCCAGAATGCAGGCGGAGGCAATCCCGGAGCTGTTCGGAGACGAACAAATCGAGGAAGAAGAGGACCAGTCGGGGTCGGAAGGGGACCAGTCGGAGGTTGAAGAACTCTTCGAGCAACAAACCGTGAGTGACGACGTCCCCTTACCGAAAAACCGACCCCGTGCGGTAACGACCCCGCCCTCGGGCCCGGTCAAACCGCTGAAAAAAGTTTCCGACGCCCCGCCTTCGGGCCCGGCAACGAAACCGAAACTGAAACCGAAACACTCGGAATCCCACCACGTCGGATCCGAGAAAAGGGCGTCATCGACTTCGACACCGAGGCTGCATACAAAGGAGAGCTCGGTATCGAAACATTCCATGTCGAAAAAGAAATATGATGTATCGCCCAAAAGACACTCGATACCCAAAAAGTCGGAATCGAGCAGACATTCGGTGTCGAAAACAGAAAGATCTGAAGATCGAAAACAAAAACAGCTCTCGGAACCAGGACCCTCGGTACCGATTCAAGAGCAACAAACAGATCCCAAGCAAAAGATCTTGTTTATTGACCCACAAACTGGGAAAGTGGTCACGAAGAAGAGAAAGAGTGAACAGTCAGAAGATAAACCTCTTCCTTCAAAAAAGAGAACAATGGGGACGAACATAACTCCTCCTGCTTCTCCTCGTCCTAGAGACACACCCTCTTCTCCTATTCCTCACAATAGGCCACATATTCCTACACCCTCCACACCAAGACCAGCTACACCTCAGTCAGATGTAGACAGTGATATAGGGGAGGGAGAACCTCAAGGGGATGACGAATCTATCCCAGATGAGGAAGATCCATGGGAAAATTACGATGTAGGGTCAGATGAGGACAACGACCCAGAGCTATACCCCTCAAAGCCTTCACCACCTGATGATAACACAGGTTTTGTGCAGCTCATTAATAGGGCAGCAAAATATCACAAACTAGATATGCACACAGAACCTCAGATAGAGGATTTCTTGTTAGAGACTCTACCTAGTGCACAGAGAACATCAGGTACTCTTCCTATGCTAAAGGGTCTTCTCACTCACACAGAAGAAATATTCGAAAACCCAGTGAGAGCCAGGGTGTTAAACCCAAGAATCGATAAAAAATACAAAGCGGCTCCAAAGGACCCAATATTTATTAGAGGGCATGTACCTCTAGACTCGCTGGTGGTCTCAAACGCTCGTAAAAGAGCAAACTCATTATCTACAGGAGAGGCTCCTCCACCAGATAAAGAGTCGAAGTTAATAGATGCATCAGGCAAGAGAGTAGCATCACAGGCAGCGAATAGCTGGCGTATAGCTAATACACAAGCACTACTCGCACGTTAAGACAGGGCACATTACGATGAGTTAGAAAAACTTCTCACACATCTTCCAAAAGAACATCAGAAGAAGGCAGACCAATTAATACAGGAAGGTAAAATAATAACCAATACTTCCATTAAGTGTGCATTAGACGCAGCAGACACTGCAGCAAGGTCTATTAACACTAGTGTCATGCTAAGAAGGCACGCATGGCTCAGAATCTCAGGATTCAAACAAGAAGTTCAAACAGCCCTACTGAACAGACCATTTGATCAGAAGACATTGTTTGGTTCAAGTACAGACGAGACATTAGAAAAGATGAAGAAGGATACAGAAACGGCTAAGTCAATGGGAGCATTGCAACAGCCAACGCACAGAGGTTCCTTTCGTAGATCCACCTATAGAGGGGGCTCAAAAAACACAGGAACAAATCAGCAATCCACATCTTTCACACCAACATCACCCAGAGGTAATTCAAGAGGTAATTACAGAGGTAACAACAATAAGGGTAGAGGCCGCGGAAATAATAACAACCGCAACGCCTCAACACCAAAACAGTGACTTCATAGATCTCCCCCCAGACCACATAACACCGGTCGGGGGACGTCTATCACAGTTCCTACCTGTCTGGGAAAACATCACGTCAGACAAGTGGGTGAGACAAATTATCCAACATGGTTATTGCCTAGAACTCACAGCTACCCCACCAAACATCCCCCCCAAACAGCGCCCAATGAGTCAGGATCATCTGACATTGTTAAGAGAAGAAGTGCTAGCACTTCTACAAAAGCATGCAATAGAGAAGGTCCCAAAGGATCAACAAGGAACAGGAGTATACTCTCTATACTTCCTGATCCCCAAAAAGGACGGGTCCCTACGACCAATATTAGACCTCAGACCTCTCAATGCTTACATAAATTCGGAACACTTCCACATGGTCACGCTCCAACAAGTACTCCCTTTACTGAAGAAAGGGGACTTTCTTTCTACACTGGATCTAAAAGACGCTTACTTTCATATCCCAATTCACAAAGCCCACAGAAAATACCTAAGGTTTGTGTTAGAAGGACAACACTACCAGTTCAAGGTCCTTCCGTTCGGTGTCACAACAGCACCGAGAGTTTTCACAAAATGCCTAGCTGTGGTGGCAGCACACCTAAGAAGACAACAAATACATGTCTTCCCATACTTGGACGATTGGCTAATAAAGGCCAAATCAAAGGAAGAATGTCTTCACAACACACAGAAGACAATTCAACTGCTGCACCACCTAGGGTTTACGGTGAACTACAAAAAATCACACCTGCAACCAAACCAGATCCAGCAATACCTGGGGGCTACAGTAGACACAGAAAAGGCAATAGCATACCCCAACCCAATCAGAGTACAGACAATGGTCGGGTTAATACAAAGATTTCAACCACAACACTCACTACCAGCACGAGTGTTTATGCAACTATTAGGCATGATGTCCTCTTGCATACTGCTAATACCACATGCCAGACTACAAATGCGCCCACTACAAGAGTGTCTAGCGACACAGTGGAATCAGGCTCAAGGTCAGATTACAGATCTGGTGTTGGTAAACGACCGGACGTATCGCTCTCTGAAGTGGTGGAACACAGAAAACATTTCCAAAGGACGGTCGTTCCTAGAGCCAGTTCCACAAGTAATAATAACAGCGGACGCATCGCTCTCCGGATGGGGAGCGCATATGGACAAATACACAGTACAGGGGAAGTGGAGTGCGCAGCAAAAGAAACTGCACATCAACTACCTAGAACTATTAGCAATATTTCTAGCACTAAAAGCTTTCCAAATGCAAATAACAAACAAGGCAGTCCTGATCAGAACAGACAACATGACTGCAATGTATTATATTCAAAAACAGGGGGGGACACACTCTCTCCAACTGTCCAAACTAGCACAGGACATATGGAGATGGGCCATTCCTCAAAAAATCTACCTGTTAGCGGAACACCTACCAGGAATTCAAAATCAAATAGCAGACATCCTAAGCAGACAGTCAGAACAAGTTCACGAATGGGAACTGCACGACCAAATACTACAGCCATTCTTCCAAAAATGGGGGCAACCAGAGATAGATCTGTTTGCAAATCATCAGAACGCAAAATGCAAACAATTCGCATCCAGGTACCCACACCAAAGGTCCCAGGGCAATGCACTGTGGATAAATTGGTCCAACAAATTTGCTTACGCGTTCCCTCCTCTACCACTAATTCCATTACTGGTGAGGAAACTGCAGCAACACTCAATGACAATGATACTAGTGGCACCCACGTGGGCAAGACAGCCGTGGTTCACCACGCTGCTACAACTCTCACAAGTACCACATCAAAAGCTAAGGTTATTACCCATGCATCTTACACAGAACCATGGAGAAATAATGCACCTAGATCCCAAACAACTGAACCTAGCGATCTGGCTCCTGAGGTCATAGAGTTTGGGTATTTAGATTTACCACCAGAATGCATGGAAATCATTAAACAGGCAAGACGTCCTACCACCAGAGCATGCTATGCAGCAAAATGGAAGAGGTTTGCTATACACTGTAACAGTAAGCACATCAACCCTCTGGACGCATCCACTAAACAAATCATTTGCTATTTATTACACTTACAACAATGTAATCTAGCATATACCTCTATTAGGGTTCATCTAGCAGCCATAGCGGCGTACCTACAAAACAGACAACACCTGTCACTGTTTAAAGTACCAGCAATTAAAGCTTTCATGGAAGGACTCAAAAGAGTCATTCCACCAAGAAGACCACCTTCCCCAGTCTGGAATCTCAACATAGTGCTTACCAGACTAATGGGGCCACCCTTTGAACCTATGCATAGGTGTGAAATACAATTCCTCACATGGAAGGTGGCCTTCCTCATAGCTATCACGTCACTTAGAAGAGTAAGTGAACTGCAGGCTTTTACGATTCAAGAACCATTTATGCAGCTACACCAAAATAAAGTGGTTCTTAGAACAAACCCAAAATTCTTACCAAAGGTTATTTCAGCATTCCACATCAATCAGTCAGTGGAATTACCGGTTTTCTTTCCAAAACCACAAACAGTAGCGGAAAGAGCCCTACATACACTGGATGTTAGGAGGGCCATATTGTACTATATAGAGAGAACACAAACTTTCAGAAAGACAAAACAGCTATTTGTTGCGTTTTCTCCCACACATAAAGGCAATCCCATCTCCAAAGCGGGCATTGCCAGATGGATTGTAAAATGCATTCAAATATGCTACTTAAAAGCAAAGAGAACATTAACTGTTCCTCCTAGAGCTCACTCTACACGTAAACTAGGAGCATCTATGGCATTTCTGGGAAACATTCCACTAGATGACATATGCAAAGCGGCTACCTGGGTTACACCGCACACTTTCACAAAACACTATTGTGTAGATGTGCACACAACACAACAAGCTAGAGTGGGACAAGCAGTATTAAAAACATTGTTTCAGACAGTTGCAACAGACACGGGCGACCACCGCTAGGGAGAGAACTGCTGTATAGTCTATTCATAATGTACCATCTGCAGCCCATATGCCTCGAACGGAATATGCTACTTACCAGTATGCATCTGTTCTTGGCATAGAGGGCTGCAGAGTGGTACATGCCCTCCCAGCCTCCCCGGAAACCTGTGTCTGTTCCAACATTATCTTATTTAGATACACTTACATGGGCACTCTTATCTGTATTCTACTATACTACTCCATCTAACCCTACTATGGCAAAACAATCTAAGGATGGAGCCGATGCCCATGCGCACTACCAACTAAGGGAGGAGTCACCAAGATACAAAAGACTCTCCAAGAGAAAAACAAAGTGCAATCATCCGAGCCCAACACCAGATGGCGATCTATTCATAATGTACCACTCTGCAGCCCTCTATGCCAAGAACAGATGCATACTGGTAAGTAGCATATTCCTTTCTTGCCCATGTATTTCTGATCACTCACTCTAGACATGTTGTAAAGGCCATTTTACAGTTTAAAAAGTCTAAATTAAGTTGTAAAAAAATTACTCTTTTTTTTATTTGGTGTGGGATTTTCCTTGTTTTATGTTTTCACTTAATTACTATTTGAAGTGTTGCAAACATAATTTACAGAGACTCTAAGGTAAACCTGACTGCTAATGTGGCTGATCTTTGTGGTGGCAGCACTTAGAAACGCTGCTGGAGAAGAGAAAAGACGAGCAGACTGCGAGTTTAACTCTTCTGCTCTCTCGCTTTGCTGCTTTGTAGCTGTAGCGCTATATTTTAAAAACCATTTTTACCTCCTTACACTCTATTGCTTGACTAATGGTGTTGTATGTACTTTTTTAATCAAACTAAAATCGTTTTAATTACCTGCACTGCTTCTCAGTTCCCCTGTGCCCTGGTCCACCGTGGCTGTTTTGTGCCGATTGTTGTGGAGGGACAGGTCGGGCGGCGCCATCTTGAGTGAGGCCCGGTCCCTGGCTGGTCGGGAGGTAGCGGTCCAGCTCGGGGAGGGGCTTGGGTGATAAATAATGGTCCCCCATAGGGCGCGCAGCGGGCGCGCCGACTGCGCGCCGAAGGACCGGCCGGCCATACTGCTCGGCGCATTCCTGGGATCTCTTCGCTAGAGAAACGCAGGTACTCGCGCAGTGCTCTGTGGAGTCTGGCCCCCCTGCTAAGGATCTACCCTGTCTTCGGGTGGCCCCTGATGGTGCTTTGGCTATATGCCCCCACTGTGGCTTCTTCCCCCAACCCTTCCTTCCTTCATATCCGGCCATCAACGCCCCTGCCCCCAACATCAGGGCGGGTTTGATCAATGCCAGATCTGCGGTGAGGCATGCCGCCGATATTTATGAATTACTAGGGGAAGGCCAGTTGGACGTATTGTTCCTCACGGAGACGTGGATGACTAATACTTCCGCTCCTAGTGTGGAACTTGCTGTCCCCAGAAGTTTCAAGATGGCTAGGGTGGACCGCCCTTTAGGTAGAGGGGGGGGGATAGCTATCGTTTTTAGGGAGTGGTGGAGCTTCACCTCTGAGCCTCCGACTGCGGATGCCAGGGCAGAGGTTCTTCATTTTTCTATAAAAACTTCCCCTCATTTTACCCTGGGCGGATCTTTGATCTATAGGTCACCGGGGCAGCCTAGCCATTTCTTGGATTCCCTAGAAGAGTACATAGTGCCCCGGGCCCTAAGCTTTCCCAAGTTTCTGCTGGTCGGCGACTTAAATATCCATATGGATGTTCCGGGCGCCCCAGAAGCCCGAAGACTTGGTGAAATCCTCAAGCTTGCTCAGCTGAATCAATGGGTCACTGGTGCAACGCATGCGGGTGGCCATCTACTCGACCTGGTTTGCTCTAATTTTCCCATTCAGTCGGTTACTGTGGAAAAGACTACATGGTCGGACCATGATTTGGTCAGATTCATGTGGGAATTGCCCGAACCCAGTCTCCCATCTCTCACGAGCCACCCTCAAAAGATTAATGTACTCGAGTTCAGACAGGCTTTGTCCAGCACCCGCCCAAAACTTAACTTATGTTTAGACACAGCAGTATGTGAGTTTAATGAGTGGGCTCGGGAGGCGACTATCGCCTCTACCAAGCAAAGTACGGTGTGCAGAGCTAGGCGCTCTCCCTCCCAACCCTGGTTCTTCCCGGAACTGAGAGAACGGAAACTGGGGTGTAAAAAATTGGAACGAGCTTGGAGATGTGGATATAGCTCTGAGGCTAAATCTGCTCTACGACTCGCCCAGAAAGACTATTATACAGCCATCAAGGTAGCCAAGGGGAATTTCTATGCAGGGCGCATTGCTAAGGCTGATAACAATAGTAGAGAGATTTTCTCTATTGTTAAAAGTTTTTTGTCCCCTGTGGCTGATGCTGTTCCACTCCCGTCCTCTGCACAATGGTGTGAGGAACTCTCATCTTTTTTCATTACGAAAATAACAAAGATCCAGCAGGACCTTTTAGCGGCCCTCCCAGCCGACCACCTAGCGGCTGATTTGGACCCTTCACTATGTCCAAACTCAGGGCAGCACCTCACGAACTTTGTGCAAGCTGAGGAGTGTACCGTTCTCCCGCTCCTTCAGTCCCTGAAGTCTGGCTCTCCAGCCGATCCGTGCCCGGCCCGGGTGCTGTCGGAGGTGGCGGAAACAGTCTGCGCTGAGATCACGCAGATTGTTAACCTCTCCTTGGCCACTGGAGAGGGGCCTGCAGCCTGGAAACAGGCCAAGCTGCTGCCGCTTCTGAAGAAACCTGTACTGGACGTGTCGGTTCCTGGGAACTACCGTCCCATTTCCCTTCTCCCGGCACTTACAAAAATTTGTGAGAAGGTAGTCCTTCAGCAACTGGAGAACTTTGTTGACATCTCCAATGCCCTCCATCCTGCTCAATCAGGCTTCAGGGCGGCGTATAGTACTGAGACGGCGCTGGTGGAGATGACTGAGTCAATTCGGGAATATTTGGACGGAGGTGGCAGAGCGGTCTTAATTTTATTGGACCTCTCTGCCGCATTCAATACCGTCCCCTATGAGCTCCTTCTCCGCCGGTTGTCGGCCATTGGAATTGGGGGAGTTGTCCTAGATTGGCTATCCTCCTTTCTGTCCGATAGGACTCAGCAGGTCTGGATGCCTCCTCACGCCTCTGAACCTAAACCACTGCTTACAGGGGTACCGCAGGGGTCTACTCTTAGCCCCCTGCTGTTTAATGTCTATATAACCCCCCTGGTTTTCCTGGCAGAACAGTTTGGGGCCAAGATAATAGGGTATGCAGATGATACCCAACTGTTGTTTACCTGGCCGGATGACAATCTGGATACAGCGGTTGTTCATCTGTGCCTGTCCGCTGCATTTCGTAGGTTAACACAAGCCCAATTGAAATGCAACGAGGAAAAATCTGAAGTACTTTTCTATGGCTCCTTTCCCACCTCGTTTAAGAACTCGTTGTGGCCACCAAACATTCCTTGCCCAAAAGAGATGGGGACACAAGCTAAAAATCTCGGCATCTGGTTCACAGAGGATCTCAAATTTGAGGCCCACATTAATAAACTTACAGGCACCTGTTTCGCTACCCTAAAAATGCTCCGCAAATTCTTTCCTTTGCTTCCCAGGGATGCTAAGGAGACGGTTGCCAGAGCACTTATACTGGCTAGGCTGGATTATGCAAATGCACTGTTTAGTGGCATTCCGGCCTATTTGGTAAAACGCCTCCAAATCATCCAGAATGCGGCAGTCCGACTCTTGTTTAACATCCCGAGATGGAAGAGCGTCCGTTCTGAGATGCGCACGCTCCACTGGCTTCCGGTTGCCCAGCGCATTCTATTCAAATCACTGGTGCTTGCGTTTCGCGCCTCTCATGATCAAGGCCCCCTGTATCTGAGGAAGAGATTTACCAGCTATGTTCCTGCACGCCCCCTCAGATCCTCTACCTTGCACAAACTGTATCTTCCCCGCTTCAAACGAGCAAGACTCGGTGGCCAATCGATCTCAGTGATCGGGGCCCGGGCCTGGAATGCTCTCCCTCTCCAGCTACGATCTATGTCCTCAGTGGCTGTTTTTAAAAAGCATTTGAAAACTCATCTGTTCAAGAGTGTAAGTTAAGTTTTCTTGTATGTCTGACTGTCTACCTCTCCTCCACCCGCGCCAGGATACTCTCCAGTAACGGAGCGCGCTATAAAATAATGTATACATACATACATAATGTGCCAAGCGATCAAAGGGTTGAGCACAGGTTAACTCTGGGTTTGCTTGTGTTTCACCCTGAAAAGAATTGTGGTTACTGCTTGAGTCGGGGTTCACACCCGTCAGCCAGTAACCCAATTTGCTACTTCTATCATGACACCAGCTGCACTGTCAGTAACCAGGGTAATTTATGTTCTGGTAGCTACCTGCCTCAAACACTAAAATCTCAATTTCCTTTGAAGTCTATGATTCTCAAAATAGCACATGAGCTCTCTGACTCGCTAAATTCAAGTCTTTCAACATTAACTATGCCAATATCTGTGCTCAGACACTGGTCGGGATTACAGCCCTCCTCAAGAGAATTATCTTCCAGACCCCAGTTATCCACTGTCACACAATAGGGTCATCATATGTCCATCCAATGATCTAAAACCTAATCAGGGTAACACAAATGCGCTCATGGTGAGTTATACCTCTGGCACAATTTAATGATTGTCCCTTCTGGGTCACTAAGTGAGTCTAGAAGAGAACACATGTATGCTCAACATCATAAAGGAGGTAACGGAACTAGTTGCTGAAGTTTAGAGACTTTATTGACACTGCTGCACAATATATGGGCGTGGGTCTTTTCCATGCTCAGATGAAGTGCTTCATGGAGAAAACCACATAATCTCCTCTTACCTCAACAGAGTAGAATAAGTCCCTTTGGCCGAGGCTTTCCCTGCCTCTCTTCTACAGGTGTATGTTCTTCCACTATCATAAGAAAACCAGCTTCCCCGGGATGCTGTTGGTGACCATAATAGACTGTGCTTTACAAATTCCACAGTCACCACATCAGCAATAACCTGTATCTGAAGAACGTCTGAAGGAAGTGCAAGGGTTTCTCTTTTTAGTTGCCATAGAGACTATGCCACCCTCTTAAATTGGGAAGATAACTACTACCTCTGTTGTCTGTGAAAATGTGAAAAGGAAATGAGGTGGCGTCACTGCCAGTTTATATTATAAATACAATTCTTACTCTTCCAAATGATAAGATGGTATTCCGATCAAGGTCTTGGCAGTAGTTGTGAATGTATATCAGGTATGCACTAGAGATCAGCACAGTTATTTCCATGTGCTCACCTGGCAGGATGTAACCTGCAACCACAAGCTGATGCCTGAATTGATCTCAGTCACTGGCAAGAGCTCGGGCAGCATTCCAGTCCATTGTTTTTTACCCACTATATCACTCTAGACAAATAACTACCTTATACAAATCTGTATGAGCCACCTCCTCATTGAACAGTCCATCTCGAACTGCCAGGCAAGGCCCCCTTCTGGCCAGACTACAAGCAACCCAAGACCGGTTTCAACCTACTTAGTTGAAGTATAGCTCGAGTCCTATTGCACACTGAGCACAGGACCACGTCAGTGTAAGCTATACCCAACTGATGAGCCCTAATACTGGCAATCCTAGTCTTGGGTTGCTTGTATTGGGCTTCAGGGAGGTTCTTATTGGAGCAGGGTCAAGACTGATTTCCATATGGGTGATTCCAAACTGAGGTGGCAGGGTGTGCAAATTTTCGATGGACTTGAATGCGGCCCTAGTAATAACTTGTGATTTAGATTAATTCAAGCATTCCATCCATTGCTTCTTTGTATACTTCAGTTGGACGGGTTATGGCTCCTGTGCACACATGCATTACAGCCATCTAATTTTTGTACACTTTTTTTTAGACTTCGCCTCTCAGGATGACTGATAATTCTGTCAAACTACTATATGGATGAGCATTTCCTGTAGTTGACGCAGCCTTTTAGGTTGCAATGCACCCAATGAGCATTTATAAAAATACTCACTGGCAGCCTGTTTGTGGCTGCAGAAAGTCCATCACTATCCCTGTCTAGAAGACTGTCTGATTACATCTTCTTTCAGAAAGCGGTCTTCATTCAATGTGGCCCTGGGTCTCTGGGCCATTTTGCTCTCTGCTTCAAAGTGAACCATACAGAAATCACCAATTACACCCAGAAGAATTACTTTCATAGTGGTCTTTACAGAAATTCGTCGAATGAGAAGATTGCGTCGTCCAGACAAAGTTTTACATTTTAACAGTTCAGGTCCATGATCACCTGGTGCTTTCGGAGGCTTTTGGGACATCAAGCCATCTCCGAAGCAAAGAGCATCATGCATTATTCCCGATATGATTTCTGCATTGGCACTTGGTGGAGCACTGGCTCACTTGATTGACAACTAGTTCAAGCCTGTATGGCCCATCCGTCTTTGATGCCATCATTGAAGTGGTGTGACTGTTGTCAACTCTTAATGGTGTTAGCTTTCAGCCTGCCACATCAGCAGGTCTTAGTTATGAAAAACTCATCCGAGTTCAAATGGAGGACGTGCTGTGTGGAGCAGTCAAAAACCACTCATTGGATAGATCTGATTCCTCTGTTCCCATGAACCATTAAACTCAGCCACTCTGGCCCTTTAGGCCATCCTTTGAACGTGGATTCCAAAGTGGTCAAGACAAACTTCAGCTACTTCATGATCCTCTTCTGTATCAAGAAACAAAGTGTTCCTTATTCTACTCTTAACTGCCAGCTTGGAGTGAAATTTGGACTTTTGTGTTAAATCTAAGGGCAAACACACTGAGGATTTGCTTGCACTCACCCAGTGAGAGAGGGGGGGGGGGGAGTCATTTCTGGGATACATCGACTATACAGGCCCAGATACAGTGACAATGCACCTGAACTCAGTATTGCATAGCATTGGTTCCTGGATGGGAAGGGTATCTCAGGCCCCCTGGGTGATGTTGTATAGGTAAGGAAGATTTCCCCAGTTGCCATTTCCACCCGAGCTAAGGTGGTGGTGTTGGCATTAACTGGGCCATGTGTGCCTATTGGCACACACGGGTTGTTTGTTCCACTCCAGAGTATGTTATAAATACTTTCTCCCAAAATGATGCTCAATTTGGTCAAGACCTCTTTTATGTTATGTGCTATGGACTCTACCGCAGGTTACAACCAGTAGAGAGCACTGATGGAGTAAGATACATTTCCTTTATGATGACTGCATTATTCCTAGTCCTTGAGCTTTTCCTTTCTTAGCGTCACCCCTTCTTCTCCTCTGCAAATAATCAAATACTTCACACTGATAAGTTCCTTAAAGAAGAAATTTTAGAGGGTGCACATAGCACAAGTGAAGGAGCAACAGTATCATATACAGCAGAGTAGCACACACAAAAACATGCATGCATAGTAGCGATCTTGTAAAGCTCTGTTGGAATGACCTCTGAAAGGAAGTTTCCTGTTCCACTACTGTGTGGCAAGGTTCCACAGAATGACAATAAGGAAAAGTCTACAGATTAAAAATATTGTATTCACGATAAAGACACGTTAACCAGTTTTTCTATCATACACATTCACCTGTTTTTATATACTGGATTATTATAAATGATATTTAAATTAACATTTTAAAGGCATGAAAACCACTGCCCCTAAACGGAAGAGTATGAAAAGGTGATTGTGTTGCTGACTAATTGTACCTTTCAGCTTTTTGATATTTCAAAGTGTTGCAAGCCAGGAATAGTATTGGCATTGTTAAAAGTTGAACAACTGGTCTTTAGATTTAAATATCTAAAAATGGCTGTCTTTATTGTGATGTACTGCAGATTTTAAATGGGAGTTGTAGGATGTTTGAAGACATGGTAGCCGAGATAGTTACACATGAAAGGTTAATTGTTCAGTTGTGAAGTTATAATGTGTCTCATGAAAAATCTCTTGATGTGTGAACATTTAAAAGATGATACACTATGCAATAAAAGTCTACAATGATTAATCAAATAATTAATCAAAATGTTTTTTCTAGTGCCAGCAAAAAATCATACCTGATCAGGACGAATTAATGATGATAGCCCTTGACTGCATTTACAATTGTGAACGAGATGACCAGCTCGCTCTCTGTTATGATATTCTGGAATGTCTTCCACAAAGGGGCTATGGGTAAGAACATGTGTGCTTGGTATTTCATTAATATTATAATGCTCTACGACTTTGGACACGTTTTTGTGGCATGTAGTCCCAAGCTAAATGAGGAATACTTTATTTTAGAATTTAGGATTGTTATGTAAGCGTTTATTAATGCAGATGCACATTTAGTTTTATACCACCTGCATCATTTTTCATTCAGTAGTGTAATTTTCTTTTGCATGTTTCTACTATACTTCCGCAACTTCGGGTGAACTTGAAGACTTTAGGAAATGCGCAAAGGACAATTGTCTGCCTACTCTTTGTAACTTTGTTTGATGCCACAATTCACAATAACACCCATTTCTCTTACAGCCTTTTAACTAAGCTGGTCCTTAAAACTGGACTCGATACTTCATACTCCATTGCATTCAGACCTGTACTTACTAACAGGAGCACTGTCACATGTTGTTCTCTTCTATTTGCTCTTTACTTTTCCGTTACAGGGCTCACGGCCTTGGAGTGGCACATTTATGTATTAGTGACTGCAATAATTTGGACTGTACAGTTAAATACTTTGATAGAAGTGTATTGATCTGTCAATTGCTCTTACTCTTCTGCCTGGCCTAGCCCCTCCCCCCCTCATTATTGAGGCACGTCTCTCCCTGGGCAACACCTCTGTGGACTTTGGGATACTCTCCTCGGTCCGAGAATGAAGAACCTCATTTTGTTGGTTCCAGTTGGCCCGTTTGTTCTACCTTGATTAACAATCTGCTTTTTTTGCCGTGTCCTTGGGGAAAGAGGGGGGGCAAGGGGGTTCTATTGGAAGAGAGATGTTTTCATTGACCCGACCTGTTAATCGCTGTGAGACGCTTCCTATCATGATACTAACGCATTCCACTTTCCTCCTTCCTTATTTGCCTTGTAGATGGGGACCTCGACTAAAACAAAACTCCTTTCCCTAAATGTCAAGGGGCTTAATTCCCCTAATAAGCGCAAGCCAGTGATCTTGACAAGAAAGATGCAGACATAATTTTCTAGCAGGAGTCCTATCTCCTTAAGGAAGACTGTCATCGCATGTCTAACCCCAGACACTCAACACAATATCTGGCGTATACTGACACTAAAACATTAGGAGTGGGCATTCTGTTTCGGCTGTTTCCTAACAGCGTTGTCACTGGTGGTCACGGATCCAGAAGGGTGTTTTTTAATGAAAATAATAGAAAAGGGACACAATACCCTGTCTTTCCTATACTCCCCAAACCAGGCGCAAGACACTTTTCTGTGCAGGATTCTAAAGGAGATATTTGGCCTAACCTTGGGTGATATTATACTGGGAGGCGACTTTAACTTGGTTTGGGACCCAGCCCTTGACAGGAGTCTGCCCACTTTCAAGGGGTGGGGGCCATGCTTCACTCAAGAGGGAACTCACTGACTCAGGTTTAGCAAATGCTTGGCACTTCTTCCACCCTGACGCCCAAGACTACTACTTTTTTTCACTTTTACATCAATTATACTCTTGCAGCGACTATGTATTTGTCAAACATTACCTCCTGCGCCATTTGAAAACGGTTCAGATATCTGAAATCTCTATTTCTGATCATGCTGATATTGAACTGATCTGGCCATCCAGGACAGGTCCCTAGATGGCCAGCTATCCAGACTTCCTTTCGGGAGTGTCAATGGCCGCCTCTAGATGCCCAGCTTGCACGCGATCTGGAGACGCCCTTCACGTTGCCTGATGACCACGATCTCAACGGCATAAATATCACTCATTCTTAAGCTGAGCAAACATCCTGCTCAGGGCTCCTCCTAAGCCCTTTTGAATACTGATGCTAAAATATATACCTAAAAGCTTCCCAACCGCCTAGAGTCGCTACTGCTAGGTTTGATTGACCATGATCAGGTGGGCTTTATACAATATCGACAAGGCCCTGATAATCCCAGGTGCCTAGACCACCTGATAGAAAAGGCCCATATGCATAACATTCCTGCCCTTCTCCAGTCCTTGGACGCGGAGAAGGCATTTGACAGAGTCAGCCAGGACTTCTTACACACTGTCCTTGTCATGATTAGCAAAGTCATCGCCTACTGCACCACCCAACTGCTATCGTCAGAGTAGACAGTTATTCCACTGCCCCTATCGGGATCCAGCGCGTTACTCACCAGGATTGCACCTTGTCCTCTCTTCTTTCTACCCTGGCTATCCGCTTGTGCCAGTCTCCGGACATCATGGGCATACACTTAGGTGGACGGAGTCATTAAGATCCGCTCTATGCCAATTATATTTTATTGACTCTAACTAACCCCATGCCAATCTTCCCTGCCATAGTCCAGCAGATGCAAGAATTTGAACTTGCCTCAGGTTATTAAATCAATATGTCCAAGTCACAAGCCCTGAACCTCACTCTACCATCACACCTCCTTACAGCTTTGGAGGACCTGGTTCCTTTTCATTGGGCTCAGCATCATATTCGCTACTTGGGGCTCAATGTCACAAATTCCCTTACTGGGACTCGCGCTAACTTGCCCCATTACCGTAAGGCTATTTTGGAAGACCCGCACAGATGGAAACCGTTAGATATCTCGTGGTTGGGACGCATCAATGTGGTCAAAATGAATATTCTGCCTCGTATACTTTCCTGCAACAATCACGCCATCTCCTATATTACCCATATTAGTAGGTGGGAGCTGGAGCGTAGACTGGATACAATGCAGAAACAATGGGAGCTCCTATGGCAGAAAATCCCCAAAACACACAGCAGCATCCTCCACCAGGAATCTGACTACGAGCTAATCTTACACCCCAGTACGTCTGCACTCAATGTTTCCTGTGACTTCCACTTCATGCAGGAGATGCAGGCACAAGATGGCACCTTTAAACACATTTGGTAGACATGCAAACAACTTGCACTTTTATGGAAAGAAGGTTTGAGTCTTATTAAAAACATGTTATGGTTCCCTACTTCAGCAGACCATTGTACTTTTATATTAGGCCTCCCCCAAACCACACTTGAAGCACCGACTCTCGCAGATTGGTCCCTAATCTGTCATATGATGGGTGCCGCCAATCAATTGATTGCCCCTTCTCCTTTTGCTTCCTGGTTGACTAGACTTTGGCAAATGATGGCACTGGAGCACTTACCACTTAAGCTGTCCCTCACAGATGAGACATTAATACTACTATGGCAATCCCTCCTTGAATATTTCTCCATGAATATTTCTCACTGTTAGAATACCTTTGCTTTCAACTACCTTAAACTGCGTGTTTTTCAACTTTTTGACTAATTCCGTGATCCAGTGGTCGCCGCCACTTCCTACACTCCGCTCTTATGTTGTCGGGGACTCCTGTCACTGTCCCTGACCTCTCTACACAATAGTGAAAAGGATGTGCAGTTCCTATGTGGAGTGGGGGAGTGTACAGGTCTCTTATGGATTGCCCTCACACACCCCCAAAGGATATCATGCCCATAGGAACTGCACATCCAGTGCAACATGGCTTAAAGTAAAGAAAAAAGCGCTATGAAACAGTCAGCACCTACGCTGCTGTGCAACATGGCTTAAACTTTTAAAGAAAGCTCTAGGAAGCAGTCATCATTGGCCACGTCATGGTATTTTTTTCATGGACTTTAAGCTATGTTGCACAACAGCTCAAGCTCAACATGTCCCAAAAACATTTACAAAGCCAATAGGTCTCACATAGGCAAACCATATTGACTTTGCCAATGTGTGTTACTTATTGTTGCTTGATCATAGCTGGGCTTTTATGTGCATAAACAAATTATGACTTTTTTTAACTTCTTCGTGGAGTGCTGTCAATTCTCATCTAAATGGACTTCCTGTTTGACAAGGGAACAGTGTATGTATGTATGATTGTTATTTCTATAGCATAAACTTAACCAAAAGGCAGCAAAGCCCAGTACAGGGCCAAAGAGAAGCTTAAAGTCAACGAGGGCTAGGAAAGGTAGCTGGGTTGTGGATAGTTAATTCATTGTGAAATAGTGTTCTTTAAAGTGATTATTTATCTCTTCCCTAAAGTGGAGCACCGCTGGGGCGGTTCTGATGTATATCGGGATGTTGTTCCAGAGACTGGGTACCTTAATGGAAAAGGCCTGTGACCAAGTACTTTTCTTTATTTTTTTCTTCAGAAGGGTACTTAGAACTCTGCTTTACTCTTGTTCAGGTCTACTTTAACAGTAATAGTGCAAGTACACCCCTCTCTTTGTCAGAGTTTATGTAGCAGTAGTAATGTTTTGCTCAGAACCATTTTACAGAGCGTAGATGCTGGTACATCGATCAAGGATGGTGGATTGGCTAATAGAATTTAGATAAATCACATTCGAATGGCGTGCTTGAGCCAGTTGTGCAATTGTAATTAGTAAAGACACATAACTAAAGCTATAAGAATAATTAGACCAGTGCAATATACAGGCACATAATTAGCATGTTTACAACAACACGGAAAGATTCATTCTCATTTCGACTTGCAAAAGTTACTTTGAACACTGTTTTGCAGTGGATCTTAAAGGTCAAAAAGCCAGAGCTTGGAGGTAGCACTAGAGCACTTTGGTGTAACTAATATGTTGGGATTGGTAGATCATAGATTTCAAGTATGTGTGTACAAGGATACAATGTCTAAGACGTAGTGTGGAGCCAGACCACTTTCTGCTTTCCAAACAAATGTCAATAGCTTGTCTAAGCCTCAGATCTTGACAATGGGTCAGTGGGTTGGGGGAGAGTATGTTGAGATGACGATATGCTTGGGTTAATTGTACACAGTTCAACTAGCGAGTTTGACTTAGTATAGTACTTTGGAGCAGAAATTGGAATGCGATCTAGATTGAAAACGAAGAGAGATGAATCCCAGGAGAAGACAAACTCTTCAAATTTAGGATATACAGGGCCCCATTCACCAAGAAAAGTGTAAAAGTATGGCTGAGGATCCGCACTTCCACTTGAATGTACTTATACACTTTTGTGTTATTCACAAACATTCCCACTAGGGAAAAGCAGCCCATTGTGCAAATACACATTTTTTTCTTTTCACTGTTCCACAGGGAAGAAACTTTTCCGTATGTACCCTCCATGTTTGGAAGTGACCTGCTTCACTTTCTGCCCTGGAAGAAGAGTTACTCCAGCCCATATCATGAAAAAAACTCCAACCATTTCCAGGGTGGGAAAGGGTCAGACCAAATTTTGTGAATGGCCACAAACTCAGGCGTTCTTTTTCTCTCCCATAGGCTGGGTAACTTTATTACATTTAATAAGTTCTAACTTCAGATTGGGAGTAATTGAAGAAATGATATTTACCCTCAAATGAATTGTCATGTAAAATCCTCTTTAATGGTGAAGTTGTATTTTAGATTATAATTATTTTAAATGCCACTTTTAAAAAGCTGGCATTTTCCTGCTCAAAGTTTCTGGGGCCTCTTGGCGAGTGTCCAGCTGCTAGGGCCTGATAATGGATCCCCCATCAATGGTGAAGTTGGATTTTAGATTATAATTATTTTAAATGCCACTTTTAAAAAGCTGGCATTTTCCTGCTCAAAGTTTCTGGGGCCTCTTGGCGAGTGTCCAGCTGCTAGGGCCTAATAATGGGTCCCCATCAAGGATGTGTATTGTTCCCAGACAGTGAACGATGGGACCCGGGTGTAGCTGGGAGAGGGTCTTCCTGGGAGGATCGCTGGGAATGAGCTATTCTCTATCCTGATTTCATTTCAAGGAACCTTGACCACGGTACATGCTAAGAAATCTGACACCAGGGCTGCTCTGCCTTTCGGCAGCCTAGGCAGTTAGGAGCCAAACCCAAGAGAAAAGATGAACTGACTAGAACCAGTTTTGAGGTTAGGTCAGGAATTCCTCCACTCAAAGGCTAGCACTGTGTATAAAAAAGGACCTTCAGAACCACTCACTAGAACACTCCTGTGCCTGTGAAAGACTTAGGTTTATTGCTGTGCTGCCATAAAGACTGCCCTGTTGCTTAAAGGACTGGCTTGCTGACCGAAAAATGTAAGTTTGGACCTGCTTGCCTCAATCCCAGAGTGACTCCAAGGGTCAGTTGGCTGACATCCTGTGTGAGCTACAGGGCCGCAACAAGCTTCCAGAGGCCTCCCTGCAGTTGCAACTGGACCTGCCTGAGCCTTGCGGCTCATCTCTGCTGCAGTGAGTCTGATCCCCAAGAGGGCCCCCTCAGATCCTCCTGAAGAACAAGGTGAATATCCTGAGGTTTTTGCTCCTCACAATAACAAATGGGCCCATTTGTGCTGAAACTCTGCCATGCATGATACCACCAACCAACATGAAGCTCGAGTGAGACCTGCTCTTTGTGCCAACTGCGACCTTCTGCAACAGCCGATAACGCAAGACCTGCTCCTCAGCAGTGACTGTCCACTGCACGCAAATGGAACTCTACGCGCCTGGACTTGAGAAGTCCCCAGCTCCATTAAGATACAACTTTTTTTTATTTTAAAGTGTGATGACGCAGTTACTAGGCTGCTTCATTTTGTAGGCGTACACATGCTTGGTTGCTGCTTGCATGCGCTTACTACATGAGACAGCCTAGCTGCTTTGTCATTGTGCTCAGCTTTTTATTCTTTTTTGTGTGTGTTAATGTAGGCGGTGGTTTGAGATCGCGTGTACAGCATGAAGAAAAGACTGACAGAGCCATTAGTTCTCCAAGGCTCTATCTATTGGTTTTGCCAAAACTTGCTTCGTTTGTTTCGATATAAATTGCAAAACTCGGCTGATTTACAGTCAAGAGTTTTCGAATGCACGATAGGTTATTTATACAATTAGAGGTAGACTAAAATCTTGTTTAATTTAATTCCGCCTCCATCTGCATGCTTATATCTTCGAACAGGAGATCAAGCCCCTCTCTGTAGAGAGCACCACAGCGTAAATGAATTGAGTACACATAAATATTGTACACTTTAATAGTAGACCCTGTGTGCCGATGTAAAAGCCTATAGCATCGGCTAAATTTCTGTCAAAGCTTTACAGCTAACAAGTCAGATATATGAGCTTTATCAGCTTTTCGCCTGCACAGTAACGGCGCTAGTCATTTACCATATTGTGCACCTATCACTGGCGTCGTTGCATTCATGTTGTTGGATTTGTGTCTGTCAGATGGGAATCCTGATCTACAGAATTATAGTTTTGATTTTTTTACAAATTCAAAACCAGATACTAGTGTGGGAAAGTATGGCTACACTGTGACTTTTTCACATGAGTAAGTGTGGATCAGGGGAGGATAAATGGGAAGATAGGTCTGTCACTTGCTTTTTGACTTTGCAAACTCTTGTGAACTCACATCAAGTTAGAAGATTGTTGGTATTAAGTAAAGCTTTGCATGATGTTTCCAAGCCTAGAAGCACACACAAAGTACTCTAGCGAAAGATGGGGGGGGAGGGGTAATTATGCTTTCTTGGTTGGAAAGGGAAGTCAGTACTCCCATAAGTGAGGTTTTGAATGAAGGATCTTTACCACAAAGAAAATTATTTTCTCTGGAGAAAAGACGAAAACACATACTCAAGTTCACATTTTAATCCCACTTATGGGTAAGGATATTTGTGAATCGGCCGTAAGGTACTTAGTCCTTTATGTGTTAACAACTCGTTTCCCTGTAGAAACAGAATGGGTAAAACTCTTTGACAGAGCTGCCACTTAATGCATTAATTTACCTTCTTCTGTTGTTCTTCCGTAAATATACCTTGTGTTCAACTACTGAGTTTTCATGTTACGTCTTTTGACTTTCCACAGGAGCAATGCAGACAAAACCAAGAGTCTCCATGACAGAGTTGACCAACTGGAACAAATACTCAGGTACAGTGAGTAAAGTTTCGCTTGTTGCTGTTCTAAACTGAGGTGCAGCAGCAAATCCAATAAAACACACATTAAAGTTTAACAAAAAGTATTCTTGGTTAATAGATTGTTTTTTTTTTGTTGCCAACACAATTACCAAGATTGTTTTTTCACTACATTCAAACTTTGGGATAAATGGGAGCTATCTGTCGACAGTATTGTTTGATTTTTTTTTTTTTTGAAATATATTTTTATTGCAGGAATCAGCAAACTGTTACATATATGACCAGCATCAAAAATACACTGAAATCAATCGACTGCATCCCGTCCACCCCCCGCAGCACGTTTTTATACACGATCATTCAGCCCACAGTTCAAAAGTCGGGCGATAAAATCCAGTGGGGGTTCAGCAGGAGCGAAAGGCTGGTCCGGATAATCCACTGTCCGTCATCTGCTTTTCTAAACAAGCCCCCAAACCCAAAAGAAAGTCCCACCCACAAAACACTAACTTGCAAAGAAATCCCTCCCCCACCCAACCCCGCCATCAGTGTATGGTAGCAGCCGCTATAGGATTCGTGAAAGGACCCAAGATGAGCGTATCAGAAACAGAAAACACCATCGCCTATCGGGACTCAGGGCGCGCTGCTATCTCACTATCAGAGTCGCTGGGGGCGCAATAGTCTCTGAGGGCCTGCACAAGTGTCTCCCATTCCAGCGCTGCCTCCTGTGCTTTTTCGTTACGTTGTCTCCCAGCCAGTTGGTATCTCAGCGTGCTTTCCCCCGCCGCCCACTTCAATAGTTCGCTATGCCACCTGCTCCCAGTCGGACCAGCTCGTGCCTTCCAGTTCCTGGTCACCTCTCGTTTGGCCAAGAGAAGCCCTAAATCAATAAATTTACTGGAAATTTTGTTTTTGGGGGTATGTGGAAACCAATGCAACAGACCCACCGCCGCGTCAACCGATAGGGGTCTCCCCGTCACCTCCGTCAGGGTCTTCTCTACCTCCACCCAGTAGGAGGATAGACCCGGGCAGGCCCACAACATATGGAGGAGGTCTGCCTCTGGCGCCGGGCATCTGGGGCAGGTTGCCGAGCCCGTGGCGAAGTACTGTTGAATTTTCGCCGGGGTCAGGTATGCCCGATGGAGTACATAATAGTGGACCAACTGAAAACGGGCGTGGCGTGTCCCCTTCCAAGCTCGCCGCACGAGCTGAGACCAGGTCGCTTCTGGGATTTCCTTGCCTATGTCTGCCTCCCAACGGACCTTGAGGGTCGTAAGGGGGGTCAGCCCTTCATTGATCAATCTACCGTAGAGGCAGGTGACCGCCTTCACCGTGCCCGCAGACATCATGACGTATTGGCACACCGGAGATGTAGGAGGTTCCTCCTGTCCGCCTTTCCAATGCGCCTGGATCGCACGGACCAGGGCCGAGTGCAACAGGAAGTCTCCGGGGGGAATCTCGAAGCGGTCAATGAGCTCCTGGAAGGGCAAGAGTACCCCAGCCTCATAAAGATCCCCCACCAACTGCAACCCCGCGTTCTCCCAGTCTGCCAATCGTGACCAATCCCCGCCATGGGGCAGGGCCGTCAGCATCCCCAATGGTATTTCCGGCGCGTACGGTATCCGCAGTTGGCCCCTGGCGTGAGCCCGGTTCCAACACAGGCGAATGGTCTTTTCCTCCAACGTCAGGTCCTGTAGGGTCAAACGTTGGCGTAGAGCAATGAAGGATAAGACATGCCTGGCCATCCCTGTACCTCTCCTGTCCTCCGGGCCTCGGAATTCCCTGGCAATCTCCTGGGTGAGGGTCTGGAGCTGCGCCGCCAGATAGTATTTCTCAAAATCCGGCACCGCAAGTCCACCCTCGACTTTCGGCCTCATCAGGGTCTTAAGGGCCACTCTACGGCGGCCCGAGCCCCAAAGGAATCCGGTCATCATCGACCGTAGGAGCCTAAATGTGGCTGGCGGGATCCAAACTGGCAGCGCCCGGAAATAGTACAGCAGCCGGGGGAGAGCCACCATTTTGAGGAGGGCGACCCGCCCCGCCAACGAAAGCGGTAGTGTAGCCCAGAAGTCCATGTTCCCCCGTAGAGCTCGACTGCATCTGGTGATGTTTCCATCCAGGAGGTCAGATGGATCATGATAAATGTACACCCCCAGGTACCTGAAGCAGTCAGGTTCCCATCTAAGTTCTCCATTGAGGACTGGACTAGGGGTGCCTCTGCGAACCGGGAAAAGGCATGTCTTGGCCCAATTCACTCGTAGGCCCGAGACCGCCCCAAACGCCGTGAGCGCCGTCTCAGCTCCGTGTAGGGCCTCGACTGGGTCCTCAAGGAAGAGCAATAGGTCGTCGGCATATAACGAAACATGGTGCGGGCCCGAAGGGGTCCAGAAACCACTGTAATGCGCCCCCGACCGGAGTAGCACTGCGAGGGGCTCCACTGCCAGCGCGAAGAGAAGTGGGGATAACGAACAGCCCTGTCTCGTGCCTCTTTCTACCGGGTACTGCGAGGAAATTAATGGGCCCGCCCGAACCCTGGCCGACACGGAGGCATATAAGACCGCGGTCCATCTGATGAAGCCCTCACCGAGGCCGAACCGTCGCAACACCGTGTGTAGGTAGTCCCATTCCAGGCTATCAAACGCCTTCTCTAAGTCCACCGACAGGACCACTGGGCACGGAGCATCCATTAGCGGCTCACCCAGCAAGCGGAACAACCTACGGATGTTCATTGTTGTATTGCGCTTGGGGATGAACCCGGCCTGGTCCTCATGCACTAGGGAGGCCATGTGGCCAACCAGTCTCGAGGCCAAGATGCTGCTCAGAATCTTATAATCGACCGTCAGCATCGATAAGGGCCGGTAGGACGCCGGATCGGTTGAGTCTCGCCCCGGCTTGAGGAGGGGAACCACCAGGGCCTCACGCATCGAGCCAGGCAGTCGGCCAAGCCTCTTCGCCTCTCTATAAACAATCACCAGTCTCGGAGCCAGGAGGTCGGCATAGGTCGCATAAAATTCCACAGGAAGACCGTCTAGCCCTGGGGTCTTATTCCGCGCCATCCCCTTAATGGCGCTGCGGATCTCCCCCAGTTCAATATCGGAACCTAGGGCTTTCGCCACGTCAGGCTCCACCACCGGGAGCTCTAGGGGTCTCAAATAGTCCTCAAGAAGGTCAGGGTCTTTGGCAGCACGACTGCGATACAACTGGTCATAGTAGTGCCGGTAGCAGCCTAAAATCTCCGGTTGAGTGTGCACCATGGTCCCGTTCGCCATACGCATGGATGTCGTCAGTGAGGTCTGGCGCGTAGGGTTAGCCAGCCATGCCAGCAATGCACTCGATTTATCCCCTTCTGCAAGGGACCGAACCGTATAGGCCTTGTAGTCGAAGCAGCGCAGCCGCTCGACCTCAGCCGCCACCGCCTCCTTCGCCTCCGCCGTGCGTCCCTGGAGTTCAGGGTGCCCGGGGCGGCGGAGTTCCAACTCCCGAATCCTCCGATCGGCCACTTCCAAGTCATCGAGGATAACCCACCTCATACCTACCTTCTTGGTGATACAATACCCCCTCACCACCACCTTAAAAGCGTCCCATTCCAGTGCTCTCGAGCTCGCAGAGCCCCCGTTGGACGCGAAATACTCCTCGATCTTATCACCTAAGTCCGCTCTGAATACAATGTCCTCGAGGATCTCAGGGCGTAACTTCCAGGTGGGCACCGCCGGCGCCCCCGGAAACCAGCGAAGGGCCAGCAGGAGGGGGTTATGGTCCGAGATGGTCCTAGTCAAGTATTCGGAACGGATGGCCGCTGAAACCAGTTCAGTCGAGCCAAGAAACCCGTCCAGCCGAACGTGCAACTCGTGAAGGCCCGAAAAGTAAGAGTAATCTCTAGTGTCGGGGTGTTGCGCTCTCCAAATATCCGTCAAACCCCACCGTGTCTGCCAGTCCCTACGGCCCTTGGCCACACGGCGGACCGGAGAATCAGGGAGGGGCGGGTGCGAGCGATCGGTCTCCACATCTACCACTGAATTGAAGTCCCCACCGAGCAGGAGGGGCCCCGTGAAAAAGTGGGCTAGCGAGCCCGATAACCTAGAAAGGAAGGCAATCTGGTCCATGTTAGGTGCGTAAACACAGCAAACGTTCAGGTCCCTCCCCCCCAGAGTACCAGTGATGGCCACGTAGCGCCCCTCTGGATCTACCACTGAGTTTGTGACCTGGAAGGGAACCCCAGCCCGGATCCAGATTAGCGCCCCCCTGGCATACGCTGAGTACGACGTGTAGAAGACCTGTCCCCTCCATCTACGCTGTAGCGCCGCCCCCTCCGCCTTGTTCAGATGGGTCTCCTGCAGTAGCGCCATTTGCATTCCCCTACGCACTAAATAAGCGTGGACTTTGTGCCGCCTAGACATGGTATGAAGCCCCCGCACGTTCCAAGTAATACACTTCACATTAGCAACGTCAGCCATTGTCCCATACTGTCCGTGCAAAGTCTCCCCATCTGGGTCTCAACAAAAGGCAAACAACAATCCCCCCGACACTGATGGCGGCCATTTCCCCCAACCAAAACTTAACAAATCTTACGTTACCCAAACCCCTGCCCACCCTCCCCAGAACAGGACCCAAATAACTCCATCTAGTTCCCATCCAAACCATGCCCTCAGGAAACCCCTCGTCCCAAACTAATCCTACGGTCGCCACCATAGGAAGGCCTTAAGGGCCAGGTGCGGGCTGGGCGGTGGCAGTGGGCCCTCGATGCCCTGGCTACCAGGACTAAAGCAAGCCCCAAACAGTAACGGAAACCCTCGGGGCAAAGGCAAGGCACCCCACCCCCCGCTTCTCCTGTGATCATGCTGAACCATCGGCTCCCGCCACCCCCGCTACGGGCCCCCACCCAAAAGGGTACAGCTCACCCCGTCAACCCTGTCCATCAAGAAGGTCCTCAACCGATTTTGGCGTAATCACCGGTGTGTCGGTGCTATCCGCCACCGAGTTCTCCGAGTCCGTCGATGCCCCCTCGTCACCAGGGTTCTCTGCTTCCGCGATGGCGTCCTCTCGTGACCCAGATAGTGCAGACAACACCTCCAATACACCTTTCCGCTCCGTCGATGTCTCTGCAGTAGTAGGGCCGCCTGAACGGCCCCGGCGACTCCGTACCCTCGTGGATCGCCGTCGCTGTCCCGGCTCCGCCGTTGTCTGAGATGTGGAGGCGAAGCCATCTTTCCCAGCTCTATAAAGTTCAAGCCAGTTACAGGCATCCTCCGGGGTATCAAAAAATTGAGTCTTGTCATCGACAATGACGCGGAGCCTTGCAGGAAATAGGAGCGAGTATTGAATGCCCTCGCTCCGGAGCTCGCGCTTGACCGCCAAGAATGAGAACCGCCTGCGTTGGGTTTCATAGGTGTAGTCCGGGAAGATGTTCACCTGGCTGTTCTCCACCTTGAAGGGGCCCTTATGTCTAGCGGCATTGAGGATGAGGTCCCTGTCGCGAAAATGTAGGAGGCGCGCCACCACCGGTCGCGGCGCACGGCCCAGTTGCGGCGGCCTCGCCGGGACTCTATGAGCTCGTTCAAGGGTGTAGAAAGAGGATAGGCCCTCCGGGGCCACCGTGTCTCGGAGCCAGGCCTCCAAGTAGGCCACCATGTCGCCATCCTCGATCTTCTCCGGCAGGCCTACCACTCGGATGTTGTTGCGCCTGTTACGGCCTTCCGCATCCTCCACTCGCTGTTCCAGGGCAGAAATCCGGGTTAGGGCATCTTTCATTGCCGCGGCCAAGGTTCGCTGCGCCGGCTCCAAGGTTTTCACCGAGCCTTCTACTTCTTTGACCCTGTCCGACAGCTTGCCATGATCCGCCCTGAGGAGGCCCAGGCTCGTCGCCACCTGGGCAATGTCCTGCTGAAGGGCCGAGCGTGTGGTCGCAATCGCTTCCAGGACGCGATCAAACTGTTGCTGCAGCGGCGCGCCACCAGCGTCCCCCGGGTTTCCACTGCCTTCCTTGTCTGGGGTCTCCGAGTCAGAGGCGGCCGGGGTGGGCCCCTTGGCCCCTCTCGGCTTCCCCATGTCGCGGGAAGCGCACAGTGTGGGCTCAGATAAAGGTGCCACCGAGTGCGGGCGCCGACTATAACTCTCCCGAATGGAGGCCCTCGGGGAGAAGGCCGGTGATCCTCTTCTCCAGGGCCAGGTGGATCTCCACAGTTTCGGCTCGCGCCACCACCGTGTCGTCTGAGCGCGCTGAGGAGGAGGCGGAGACACTCGGCGCCAGGCCGGGCAGGCCCGTCTGGTTGACGAGGATCCGGAGCGAGGGCCACCCACACCACCAGAGACTTTGTGGCGCCAGGGGGTCGTGCTTCCCATGGGATCGGGCGATCGAGGGATGCAGCCAAGCGCCGCGTCGGGGGTCGGCACCACCGCCGGGACCTCCAGGCGTCCGCGTGCCGGGGTTCACTATGGTAGGAGCTTCCGATCGTCCGGGCGCATTCACTAATACCAGGGTCTCAGCAGGGCAAAGTCCAGCTCCTCACTCTCCAGGAAAACGCAAGAGCGGAGGGCACGTTATGACCAGCGACGTTCATCCAGGCTAATGGCCCCGTCCAAGGGGACAAAGGGGTCCGGGCGCCATATTGGGTCGCTTTCCCCGGGACCACAAACTTCGTGTTTCGGGCAGATCACCACCCGTCCAGGCCGCGCCAGGCGTCTCAGCGAGGTCCAGTTGGGCCGAGCGACGATTTGCGGGGGCTAGGGTGCCCCGCGGCCTCCGATTAACAGGATAATCCGGGGCTCAGTCCCGGAGCCGAGCTCTCAGGCGACCATCGCCATCGGCGCCCAAGCCACGCCCCCTCGACAGTATTGTTTGATGTAATTTATGTTCTTTTTCAAAGTTTTATTGGGGTAGTTGAAGGCAAATATGCATATTTAGCTGTTTACATTTGGCCAAAAAAATCTTTGTGGTATGATCCATAATATTTTTGATCACCTTTACTCTTGTAAATCTATTCTCAGGCCAGGACACATAGGTGCCTTAATGGCACTTCTAGGACAGCCTATAGGTCACAGATGAGCTTTCCTATGACAAGATGTCTATCCTAAATGCAGTTCTGTTGGGCACACCAGCCATATGTTTAACGGAATCACAGTGCATAGGTGTTTCCATCAAACCTGTTGTATTTTAAAGAAATAAGAGCTCAAAAGGGAGCGCCAGTGATCCATTCTGTAGCAGTGCAGAAGAATATAGTTCTTTGTACGTGTCCGCTCCCAACACCCTACAAGAATGCAGATGAATCATGTTCCAAGTACCTATGAGAATTCCTTAACACCATGTAACAATGCTGAAAAATAATGTTCCATATACCTATCAAATCCCCACCACCGCAGAACAATTGTGTTCCAAGTACTTGTCATCTCCCACCCCCCTGCAGCAATTGTTTTTTTAAAGTGTCAGTTCCCCACCCAAGTCAATTCTACACCACGATCATTGTAGAACAATAGCATTCAGTGATTTTATGTTGTTAAAAGGAACTCAAAAACCCATGTGTTTCGAGCTCAGCTTAATTTATTGTCTGCTTTGAATACGCCGAATGGATCACTTTCTCATTGTAACTAGTTATTGCTTGAAACTCCTACTTGGTGTAAGGACGTAAGAATAATCTATAATGTCCTTTGCTATGTGTCCTGAAGCACCTAGAGGTGATTGGGCTGGATGCTTGATGGATACAGGCCTTTATAACTAGCGTCCCATGGATTGGATACTGTTGCGCTGCAAATAGGTTGGCCAAAGTGTCAATATATATTTTTATTTCTCCAAAAATTGTTCAGTAGGGGACTTAAGGCTTTCTTACTTTAAGAGTTTCCAAATGAGCATGCAGGACTCGGGGCATTCGAATTTAAGCTATATTAATTGGCTGAAACTGGCCTGGGATCCTCCTGGATCCTCACTCCCTCTTGCAGCAAGAAGCCCCATCCGATGCTGTGATTCATAGCTGCCTCAGAAGGTGGCTGTATTGCTCGAAATGTCAAGCCATACAGTCCATTGACCTCAAAGCTGGTATTCCTAAACAACAGGGAGTTTTTTTCACCCGAGGAGAACTTGTTGCATGTCAAACAGAAGGATATCCTATGATAGGGACCCTATTTATTGATGGGGTCCTTGTTACCACTGAAATATTAATAGAAGAAGGAGGACTCAATGGAAGACCATTCTTAACATTCAGAACAAAAATAACAGTGCTGCACAAGCTACGGGTTATTGTAGACACTACCGCCAGACTCATGCCGTGCTGGACTCCCTGTACATTTAGCGGCATCTTAGATGACTGGTAAGCTGGGTCTACAGAGCAATACATGAACAAATGGGTATATCTCTGATCAGCTTCAGAGATAACTAGGAGTTCGATATGGGAAGGGCATTCAATAATAGCGAACAGGTGTGAGCCTTGACCTATCCCCATAAAGTGTCTCATAATGCCACATTTGAATACATCGAATTCAACCTTCTGTACAAGGTCTGTCTCGCCCCAAGAAGGTTAAATAAGATATCCTGCAGCAACATCAGAGTGTTGAATGTCACTGGCCCATTTTATACAGATGATGTTGTCTGATGCGCTGGAGTCTTCATTGAGGCCACATTTCTGACTGAGATCACCATGGTTTCTGTGGCTTTGATGCACAGAGGGGATGCCAGACGAAATGGCCTGAAGACTGCTCAGTGGCATTCCTTCCAGGAGATCTGGCAGCAGCTCCATCATCTAGAACAGTGCCTTTTGACACAAACTAGATAAGATGACAGACAGCAGAGAAAAGGACATAACTCTTTTTTGTGGATGTCCAGCAACTGCCCATCTCTGAATATGGCCCTAAATCATCTTTTGACTGCTAATGGTTTCCCATCCTACACCCACTATGTGGGGAAATCGAACACCTAGGTGCACTTTCTGCCTCGCATATTCCTGAACCGATTAGGTACAAGTTAGGATGATACTGACTGGTGAAGGGCATTGCAACATATTTGTGGATACACTCAAAGTAAAAGCTGCCCGAGTGTTCACCTAAACACTCCTATAGGAATGCGTTATGTTCTGTTCAAAATTAAGATCTGTACATGGAATAGCACTCCTTACAATGCGAACCAATACAACACGTACCATTACAACGTGGGTATTAGTATGCGTTGTCAATTACAACAAAATACATTTACAACACAAACTTCTACACCGACTATGCCTTTACCACGCATGCCATTACAACGCAAAAACATGCGTGGTAAAGGTATAGTCGGAAACGGAAACAGCCTCTGTTTCCTTACAACAACGTGGATGGTCTACATTTTTTTAGAACGCACGGTCATTTACTATACATACCTTTACAACGAAATTCGTTGTTAAGGCATGTGTGGTAAATTACCATGTGTTCTAAAAAAAATGTGTATGCGTGGTAATGCATGCGTTGTAATGGTATCGCGAAGTAAAAAACTCGTAATAATGGCTGTTTACCCTGTACATGTGGTGTAGGCAGAATTACATACATTTCTCATCCATGGTTCCAACTCGTACTAATGCAATATACGTAACGGAAGTCACTCTTAAATGCCTTTTTCTCTGCATTAGTATAGTTTATATTCAGCTTTGCCAACTGCCACCATCGTTGGACATGGTTTTCTTAGCTACTTTGAGTCATGGCCATAAACTAAAAGGAAAAAAAGATCAATGGACTTGTGGCCTCCGCATGCTTTGTTGTTTTTATGAATCCCTTGGAACAGATTCAGTGCTTCAGTCCATAGGTTGCCTCAAAGTTTGCCTCACAGTTTGAGAGGTAGTAGTTCTTACTCCAGTAGTATTGTCTGCATGCAACTGTCACTCTGGCATGTGGGCATGAATTGCCATTTGAAACACTGTAGACTGCATCATCACCTTCACAAATCATGAAAGGCATTTACTGGTCCATTAATTAGACTATACCCTAATGCAAATAAACCCTGGGAACAATGGCAGTTCATGTGATACTTATTGGAAGAGATGTTTTTGCAGTGTTTCAGAAATCCTGGAGAAGCACGGGCTGCAGAAACCAATTTCATTTGTGAAAGAGACGCAGTCCAGCCCAGAGGAAGCGCAGAAGCTTATGATCCGACTGACCAGACATACAGGACGCAAGTAAGTGTGAA
Source organism: Lissotriton vulgaris (assembly GCF_964263255.1). NCBI lineage: Eukaryota > Metazoa > Chordata > Amphibia > Caudata > Salamandridae > Lissotriton > Lissotriton vulgaris. Next base: position 419,072 of record NW_028255037.1, on the reverse strand, counting down.
CCATAGGTTGTATGGCTGGGCTAAATTGGTGATTTTGCGACTTATGTATTGTTGCAGTATTGCATGTGAATCCTTGGTGCAACTCTGAACATGGTGAACACAGTGCAAATATCCTGAAGGATGATCCTAAATTGGTTCAACAGGAAGGTAATCCACCTAATTTAAATCAATAACAATTAACATAGCTAAATCAGCATTTTTTTATTCGTTTAAATGGAAAATACTCATTATGTTATGAATTAAAGCACCAATAGTGAATATCTATGTTTGCTATTGCTCTCTCTTAGTTAGCTTGGTTGACAAGCATTGAATTTAAAATTAGAATACCTCTATAAAAAAATACAAATATATTCTAAAACATAAAATCCAAACAAAAGTAACCAGAAAGCACCTTTTCCTCCTGATAAATAACTATATAGCATCTCATGTAGGCAAACTTGTAAGTGGCAAATGTACACAGGCCCTCACACTCTCGTTAACCAAATCCTCTTACCAAACACAATCCTACAAACTACTCTTACAGTAAATAGGCAAATATGCACATTTTTACAGAGGAATCTGTGCCAGCATTTCCATAATGTGAGCTAAGGCAGCAAATTCTAGCACAAGGGATGGGTGGGTAGGCTAAGGTATCATCAGCACATATATACCACCAAAGCAACGTTGGTGGTGCATAGTTGATTTTATAACATTTCCACAATTTGCTGCTATAGAGAAGCAAAGCTTCTGGGTGCTGTATGAAGCCATGGAATCCTGTAATATGACTTTACAGCCCATTGCTGAATACTACGCAAGTTGTCATAGGCCCACTATGTGCAATATCGTCTTCATAGTAAAAGGCTATAATGTATCAAATTTAACAGTAAAAAAGAAAAAGATCAGCTCAGGAAGGTGAACACATGAGGAGGAGAGGAATCCCCTCTGACAGATATATTGCTGCATTCCTGTGAGCAGGGTGGGGACACACTGAAGGGAAAAGGATGAGACTTCTCTTACTATTCAAAATCACAAGAGAGGGGCCTGGACACATCTCGGGGAGGAAGATGGGGCTGATAAGAGAAACATAAAACGTAGTGCTTGGGATCTGGGATTAACCTTCTGAGGCACTTATCACTAGGACTGACATCCAGGTGTGAACTCTGGTCACTCTCATGAATTGTATTGTGGACAATCAGCTTCGAAGTTGTGTCTTCTGTGACAAACCTCTTTCATAAAGGAAGCTGAAAAGGAAAAGTGCCCACTTCAAATGAAGCAGAACCCCAACATAAAACTTCAAAGACTAAGACCCTAAATCATATTTGGTGCCTGGACAAGGACTATACAAAAGGGGAGGTTGAGTCCTAAAACATGAGTCATCTGCCAAGGAGCCAGTTGGGCTGTGTAAGAAGGGGAAGCTCTGCAAGACTTTTGCCTGTGACCAGGACTGGGGGCCAAAGTCTGCTAGTCTCCGAGCTGGGTGAGCACACATCACCTAGGAAAAACTAAACCACCTGCTCTGGAGCACCAGCACCTGCCTGCTTGCCAAGACCAGTATGTCATGTGAAGAAAAGAGCGAGGTCCCGGTGGGAGCCCTACTGTGAGGACTCCCTGTGAGGATTCAGCTGTGCACTTATTGGGTTGTAGCCTCTGTGCAAGACTGTTTTTGGTGACCCCCATATGCCAGGAGAGGGCTGCAGTAGACTGCCTGGTATCGAGCAATGTGTGGTTTCATCGCGGTGACCCCTTATGCCAGAAGGGGCCACCTGCAACTTAATTGGGCTGGAGTATGAGACTTTTGTCTGCCATGTCTAGGGCGATCGCACTGAAGAATCTCTGCCTAATAGTGAGCAATGTGGCAGCCCCGTATACCAGAAGGGGCTGTCGGTATCATAAGGATTACTGCAGTGACCAGCAAGTCTAGCCCTCCAACTACATCTAACTGTTAACCCAAAGATCGCAGGATGTCGCTGAGGATGTCAGACCTTCACCTAAACTCCAGTCAGGATCCAGAGAACTTCCCCCATCTTTGTTGATTACCTGAAACCAACGCCGGTCGTGCTCTGAGCTTCTCTTGCCAGCACCTGACACCTGACACGCCGCATTTGCCATCTTTCTAACTCCTGGTGGGACGAGGGTCCCAGGAGCAACGCGGGGGCTCAATAATCCTGTGCAGCAAATCTTTTGTCACCACACACACTCTGGGGAGGACTACTGCCCCCAGAGTGCATCGCTCCAGACAGCAGCTGCCGCGAGTGAGGGGGAGGCGGCGCTAACGCGCTTATATCGCAGCCTCTCCCCCGCGGCGTGGGGGACTTTGTTGATTACCTGAAACCAACGCTGGTCGTGCTCTGAGCTTCTCTTGCCAGCACCTGACACGCCACATTTGCCATCTTTCTAACTCCTGGTGGGACGAGGGTCCCAGGAGCAACGCGGGGGCTCTATAATCCTGTGCAGCAAATCTTTTGTCACCTCGCACACTCTAGGGAGGACTACTGTACCCAGAGTGCATCGCACCAGCCAGCAGCTGCTGCGAGTGAGGTGGAGGCGGGGCTAACACGGTTATAGCGCAGCCTCTCAACCCGCGGCGCGGGACAGAGCCCGGACGAAGCCCGGACCAAGGACGGGCCCGTCTGAGCCCGTCCGAGACTGTACGAGTCTGGGCTGGGCCTCCTCCCTTTCCACCCCAAAGTAGTGAGTACCACTCCATTGTTATTTGCCCTTCCTGGATTTTGTTTGAACTGGGGATCCTGGACTACATTTTGTGCATTGAATACGTGGTTATTTAACATACTGGGGTCCAATACTGCTGTAGCATATGTATTTTTGTTCGCATAGCTACCGGCCTTGTTGTGTACAACCAAGTTTTTAATTATGGGAAAGACTTCTCCCCCCTGTCTAAGGCCAAACAATAAGCAGCAACCTTTAAAGCACACCGCTATTGCACAGCCGACAGCGATTGATAGAATGTTGCAGCGGGTTTCTAGCGAAATTGAACGCACAGAGAGGCGTCTTTCCCTCACACCACGATTGACAAATATGACCCAGTCTGCGGAGTTAGATTCTCCCGTGCTATTTCAATCACTAGTTTCCACCACCTCCCCAGAACTACTCCCTGCCCAAGTGAATTCAGTTGCAAAGAGCACTAGCAGAGCGGATGCGGGAGGGAGGGTGCAGCGAGGGGGGCCTAAGGAGGTTCACTCTTTAGGGCCAGTTCTCACTAACAACACAGAGGGAGGCATCTAGGATGCCAGCAACAAGGAAACCCTTGAGACTACGGGGTGGGCCTTAGCGCTGAAATTGGAGCTCAAATCTTTTTTAGACCAGCTCCTAAAATCAGAATTGAGAGATGTAATGACTAGTATTGGCAACTTAAAAACATCATTAGACTCATGGGGTACTAAAATTGATGCTGCCTTAAACATTTCTACCCCATAGCCTTTGACTAGAGCTACCACCAGTCAAGGCACGCAGGCTACTCCACCTCTTGGCGAACAGTATGCTCCATCTATAGGTCCAAATCATGTCCTACACAGACTTTGCCCATCTTGCCCAAAGGTGTCCCTCGTTTTAACCAACCCTCAAGCAGCCATCACAGCAATTCCCGATCATCCTCTACAGTCGAACACACATGTAGGGCCGAGGCGAATAACCCTGCTGCAGAAAACGCTCACCAGACTCCACCTTTACTGTCAAATTCTGATAGGAATATAGTAACATCTAAACCAAGTCGAATACATTCTCCTTGTCCATGCATTGACCTCCCCCCAGAATCTACACCCTACGTGGTAATTTTTGCTGCAATACCATCTTTGGAGGCAAGCCGGGGGGAATCCCAAATAGAATTAAAAAATAAAACTATCCATTGGTTGAACAAACATATACCACTCCCCCTCCAAGCCCAGACTGAGATTTTATTTAACCGTAGGATTAGCTGGCTTGGGCAGAGACAAAAAGATATTCCAGGGGACTGTGTTTTGATCAATTTTAGAGATAGAAGGGCGGTCCAACATATACTAAAATGGGGACCAGTAACTGCAACAGGAGGTATACAAGCTCTCCCTTTAGGATATTTTTAACCCCCAAGTCCTCTCCTGAAAAGAGTGGATAGTGTGTATAAAAAATGGGAAATGCGTGCCCAAATAATGTCCCATTACTCTCAGCTCAAGATTTGGGAAATAGGGAGCAATTCAACTTTCCTGTGCACAACCGCTTTAGTACTCTGGACCTGGTTGATTGACTAGCCCCAAGGCACGAAAATTTGAACCTGGTACCACATTCATCCTATCAATAATCTTCATTTTGACGGTCCTAATTTTAGCACTCAATTCGGCAGTAGATCCCCCCTCAACCCCCTCTCACACCCCCCCCCCCCCCCCCCCCCACCCCGCCCGAGAACACATTCTTGGATGGTGCGCCAAGACCAGTGATTCGATCATCAGGCAATTTAGATAACTCTACCCAGGAAAATAATTGGCAGCATGTACAGGCTACAACTACCCCTATGATTGTACATCTGGAAGGGATTTCTACACAGTCCACCTTAGATAGCCAGTTGGTATTACAGCAGAGTGGGGCCTCCACATAGAATACTAAGATCCTATCTTGGAACATGGCAGGACTCAGTTCAAAAATGGATCTCCCAGATTAGGGAGCCTTTATTGACACCCACGAGATATGCCTCTTCCAGGAAACTTGGTCAAGGAAGCTCTTATATAGAGTGGGCTACGTAGCATACTCCATCCCAGCCGTACAGGGGCCCAGGGGGAGACCATCTGTATCTGGGTTGGTACACATATGGGATGCAGAATTAAAGTGATAGACACATTATCCCCCGATATTCTGTGTATTCTTATGAAATGTTTTAATATTTTGAAAATTGCTGTCATTAACATTTATTCACAGCCAGTGAAACAGGGGCTGACATCACAGGTTCTTGACAGTCTGGCATCTTTTATACCTACACTGCCTGAGTCTTCGTACAAAATAATCGGGGGAGACTTTAACTGCCACTTTGAGCCATTAGATGGTTTAAACATCTCTATTACTAACGAGGAGGATTCAACCAGGTTAATTCCTGATTGTAATATCTACCCGGTCAGGAGTTGGACCCCATTAGTTATGCAGATGAACTCCCTTACTTTGACAAATTTGTTATGGACATGCAATGGCCGTTTCCCATCCAATAGTCCGGGCAGCCCCACTTATAATAAGTTGGGCCAAACCTCCATTATTGACTATATTCTGGTGGACATGGAACTGTGGCACAGTGCTGTAGATTTTGTAGTATCCACAAGTACTGAAAGCGACCACAACCCGTTGGCACTAGAAATTAATCTGCCGAAAGTAGAGCATGATCAAAACATGACTGCCAAGTAGCCCCTAATCTGGTAACAACTGAAGGAGACAGAAGAGTCCGTTGGGGAACTTTTGCACAGTCAACTGACAAAAAGGCCTCCCTTTATGAACAAATAATCCCCCATTCGAATTTGCTTTCCAAACATCAATAAATGGCCAAATCCCAGACCCCCAGCAGGAAATAGCTAAAAACCACCAGGAAATGCTCTCTAAAGTAGCGTTGTTCTTTTACAAAGAATATTGTTTTTAAAAATAACCATTCCTGGTATAATAAAACATGCAGGGATGCTAAAAGTGCCTTGGTGTCAGCAGTCAAAAACAAGGATATTTTCCATATTAAAGAAACGAGGGCCGCCTATAAAAAAACAGTGGCTAAAGCAAAGGCATCATGGGAACTAGACCGATGGGAAGCTATTAGAACGGCCTTAGAGAAGAGAGATACAAGACGCTTTTGGAACCTAGTGAGAACTGGGAAGTCCGAAGGTAGCTCGGCAATTGAACCGAACCTGGGGGAGGAAGTTTGGAGGCTCCACTTCCAATTACTGTACTCTAGATCTGAGGAAGGAGATGCACCCCCCAGTGTTCTAATTGTGCACAAAACCCCCACGACCACTAATGTTCCTCCTTGTACGGCTAAGGAGGTCACCGCAGTATTGGACAAAATGCTCCCAGCTAAAGCGCCAGGCTTGGATAAAATTCCTGGCGACATATTGAAGAGTGAAGGACTAGTGTGGGTACCTTATCTAGGGGTATTTTTAATGCCATTTTTCAAGGTATGGAGTTAACTCCTACATGGGCAGGCGCGGAAATCATCCCTATTTATAAAAAGGGCTCCCCGTTAAACCCAGCTAATTACTGCCTGATCAGCTTAATCGACGTGACCAAAAAACTATTTGCCCACGTCCTCTTGGGTCGGCTCCAGTCTTGGATTGACGAAAAAAGTATAATAACTCTGCTTCAAGCGGATTGTAGAAGTAACATTTCGACCATTGACCGGCTGTTCAGACTGCAACTAATCTATTGGAAGACTGTGATCTTAGACGGGGGTAGTTTATACCTGATATTTGTTGATCTTAAATCCGCATTCAATATGGTGCAGTGCAATCAGCTCTGGGCCATCCTTCGGGATATTGGTGAACCCGAATATCTTTGCCACTTGTTCCAAAGCCTGCATCAAAATACGTTAGCGAGAATTAGATATGGCATTAAAGGGGAATTGTCAGCTCCCTTTCCAGTGGAGAAAGGGGTGAGACAGGACTGTGTACTTGCACCAACCCTGTTCTCCCTCTTTTTAAATGGCTTAATTGAAATCCTGCTGGCAACAAAGACATGGATTCACCTAGGATAGCGAATTATAAAATACCCGCACTGATGTTTGCGGACAATACACTTTCTCTTTAAGTCACCAATGGGAATGCAGCGGGTGCTTGAAGAGTTCTGTAAATTTTGCAAGATAAGGGACTTGGAAGTAAATCTACAAAAAACGAAATATATGGTTTTTAATGCAAATACCATAAATTTTCCGCAGCCCAAATGGATGCCATGTCCCTAGAAAGGGTTTCTATCTTTGATTACTTGGGCCTCACACTGAATGATAAGATGAATTGGGCAACCCAAGTAAAGAGGGCAAACTTAAAACTCACACAATCCATAGGGGGTATCCTCAAAGTCTATAAAAGCTGTTCCTAAAAAGTTGTAGGTCCCCCAGCCGAAATATATAAAATCCAGGGCAGGGGAGCTTCTCTTTATGGCGCTGAACTCTGGGGCTTTTGCCCTACTAATACTTTTGCCACAACAGAGAACTCTTTCGTTATGCAACTTTTGAACCTCCCAAAAAGTACTCATTTAACACCTCTGAGGATGGATCGGGGGATAGGACCAATAAGTGATATCATTGCCTCCCGCCCGCTTTTATTTTGGCATCGCCTGTGGAGCACGCCTGAGTTATTAAATTATAGAGAGGAACTGAAGGATGTACTATCTATGCTAGGTGCAGGGAATATTCCTTGATTATCTTGTATCCGCATGAGCTGCCAAACTCGAGGGTTGGCAACTCTGGTCATCGCCCGAGGGGACCTGCCAGACCATCACAAAAAAAACTCTTCAGCTCACTGTCAAAGTTTAGTTCAACTCTTCCAGAACACAAACACCTGTTCTTTGACGCATAAGTTTCTAGATATCAAACAACAGTATAAGCTAGAACCAGAGCTTGATAACAATTAACCCTTCCTTGCTAAGAAACTATTTCTGCAATTTAGACATGGGGTGCTCCCCCTTAGAGCATTTACTAACAAATGGAAGGGCAACCCTAGGTTGGAATGTCCGGGATGTAGGTTGTCGTACGAGACAGATCTCCATGTACTTCTCTTCTGCCCGGCTCACAAAAAAACAAGGGCTACATGGGTGCTCCAGTTGTGCAAGAACTTGGGAATCAGAGAGTATACTGAGGCCTTTAGGTTGTTAGAATATCATCCATTATTTGTTTTTGCAACCACTAGATTATTGCTTGCAATGTGGCACTTGCACAGAGGTTTCATCGATTCCCAGTGCCCCGGAAATAGTTAACCATTGTTTACCGTCACTGTAACTGTATCCATTTTCCATGATTGAATTTGTATAGGTTCGCTTTACAACTTCACTATTTTAACTTGCTTTTATTGGCTTTTAATATTTTTTAGTGTAATGTACTTTTTAACAATTTTTTAACTCATGTCTATAGATGCTTCGATTGCGAGTAGTATTCTTGTTTTACCGTACAGAGATGCCTTTGTTCCCTGTTTCTGAATTTTTTTTTAAAAAATTGCATAGTTTTGTACTCTTGTAGCTTTGTCAAAAACGTGAAACAAAAACTTTCCCTTTTTCACTGTTTAAAAATCATTTCTGATGCTCATGTACATCCTTAGCTTTTGCTTTTATGGCTTATTGCCGAAATACATTTCTTACTGACTGACTGACTTCCCCCACCCATTTGCTAGGGAAGTGCAGCTTAGTTTTTGTGTACCCCAAGCAGGAGCAGCTCCAATCACTGAAAAACGTCCGGCAGCGCTGCTCAATAGGAGAAGCCTGTGCAGCCAGGTGCAGCCGCATCCATCACAAGCGGCCCTGCTTCGTCACATGGAATACAGACTTGTAAGGCACCCGAGTAGAGGGCTCTCACTGCACCGCTGAACATTGCCAACCCGCCAGGGCGGGTTAGACTGGAACCGGGTCTTTTAGGGCATCAGGGGATTCACTGCTGAAGGTACTCTAGCACCGTAGATACTTTTGACTAAAATCCTGAAAAGTCAAAAGGAAACTCTAGAGTATGATCTAATAGTTTGCATTCCCTGATGCAGCCACAAGTGAATGGGGAATAATCCTAAACACGTTGCATGAAGGAGGGTGGGACAGGGATTTGCCTGACAACTACTAAAGCCCAGTCCTCAAGGGGGATTGTGTTGTTGCTTCTGCATATCGTATTCCTCTGCATGTATAGCCTTAGAAATAAATACTACTTTTTCTTATAAAATCAGGTTTTTGGCTGGACATTGATTTATTGTTTGTACTGTTTGGATTTTTGAGCAATGAGTTTTGTTCACTGACCTGTATCTACATTCCCCGAGGAAGCCTTGGCTGTTAGACCACAGATATCACTGAGAGTCAAGTGCAGAAAGGTACTTGGCCTAGTTGATGAAGATCCCTTTTAGGATCGGCCCCAGGACACCAGGAGTAAATAGCCTCAACCACCGCGGTTGGGCCCAGTAGCCTCTGCATACCCCATGGCCATCTGAAAGGGTTGTGACACCATGCACCTATAGCTCCATCAAGTTCTTGCGTCTGTATATGTTAGGTTACGATCTAGAAAATTACTCCAGTCTTACAGCAGGTAATAAGTTAGTTTGGCTGGGTTTAGGAATTAAAACAGGTCAATGTTTTTGCAGGAGATATTCATAATATATTTTCCTTCAGGATATAGCATATACCTAAAATACAGAAATGTGGGATTCTTCATGTTTTAGAATGTGTGGTCCTTTGGCCATTGAGAGGCTGAATGCGGGTGTTGTCAAGAGCCATCTGTATGCCAATGGTGTTTCAGAGACTTCCGCAGTACCGTTTGCTCTGCAAGCTGAGAGTACTGCGCATACATCTCCCAAAGCCCTTTGATTCTTCAATTCAATTTGAATTGAGTATTATATTTGGTGTGCTTGTCCCTGTTAAGCCTCTGCGCTCATAAAGTTGCTAGTACTAAAACAATCTCTTCAGCTTGTAGAGTTGGGGTTTTGACTGAGCCTTGCACCAATCTTCCCCCTTTAGTAGTTTTCTAATGACTAAGGGATCCTTTGGGCTAATATTTCATTCCTACCCAATGTAGGTAGCTGGATTTCATTCCTCTGAAAATATTTTGTTGTCTAGTTTCTGTCTGAGGCGGAGAGTTCCTGAGTAGTTTGAATCTTCTTAAAATGATCCTAATTATTGAAATCAAAGACTGAATATCAGAACTGGCCTCCTGAGCTTTAAATGCCACCCTGTGAACCCAGTAAGTCGATTTCGATGATGAAAACTGTTGGTAGGTCTATGTGTCCAAATCCATACTGGCCCAACATGGGTCGGTATTATACTTAGGGTGCACTATCTCTGTGCTCAGTGTACTGTTAATGATGTGTGGCAGGTGCTGAGGAACAGTGTGCCCTCCCTATTACATATAATGTGCTGCCTTCAGGACAGCCGCAAACTCACGGCTGCTGTGAGGGCAACACTTTAGTCAAAGAGGGAGCAGCTGTTTGAATTAGTTTCACCGTCTCTCACAGTGCGGGTGATTCCTGACCTGCACTTGAAAGGGTCTTGAGTTCCCCCTGCGGGTCGGTGCAGTGAGTGACTGCTCCCTCCTGCAGGGTGTTCTTGCGAACATTTTTACCCCTCCAGCCCCCTCCACAGTCAGTGCGCCTCCTGACGGCATCTTTACTTCTTTGCCGACGTTCATACTAACATTGAAGATCATTGGGTCCCTCAGAACCTGGGTCTGTATACTATGAGCTACAATGTGTTCTGTCAGGTTATACAGTTGCTTAGTGTAAACAAGAATTGCTCTTACGAAGCCACGGAACAATCCTTGCGCTGAAGCGTACAGTAATCAATTTGTGGCACTCCTTTTCAACAATCTGTGGAAGTCAACACACCACATACAATTGTTATTCAAGGTAATATTCGAATTCATTTTTTTAAAATAATGATTCATTTTGCATATGGCTGTCATAAATTGTTCTGTGGCTTCGGTAATCAATTTTTGTTTACATCAGGCAATTGAATTACTCGACAGCACACATTGTAGCTTATACTACACGTTAATACTACGGCGCTGGCATAGATCCACAATATTTCCCTCGTTTGTATTGGGCCACACCCCTTTGGATGGCACCAGTGCTGCATGTGTGCTGGCTCTGTCTGCATTACAGAAGGGGCTTCATAAACATCAGTGACCCTGTAAAACCAATCTTCCCCAGGGGCGCATATGCCCGTTGCGCTCCTGTGGCCTCCCTTGTTCATTTGGGGATATTGGAAATCTTCTGGACCTAGAGTGACATGGGGAGATGTTTAAAAGTTGATGAGAGCTCTGGGAGATTGAGTGTTCATGACAAAACTATCTGAAAGAGACACGTTAGTAATAGATTCCTTACCTTAGAATTACCCACAGGCGTCAGACTGAATCCGGAAAGTTTTCATCAGCAGTACCCCTGCGCGTCGGACGTTGAAGTCGTGCAGCTCCGTGTCCGTCGGGCCATGGTTCCAAAAACTTTGCGGGAGCGGTCCCGAAAGTTGCTTGAGGCCCGAGAGTCAGCGCCATTCAAGGTCCCCGTCCGGTTGGAGGTCGAGGGACCGGTCGCAGAGCCGCCACCATCGTTCAACGAAGTCTGCGCACTCGGGTCAGGTAAGACGGAGCACTAGAAGTCGAAGAAGCGACGTTGCTCTTCGCCTTACCCTGTCGTGCAACATGGCTAATGGTGCGGGTGGTGCCAACCCCGTGGCTCCGGTGGAGCCTATGCAGTTGCCGACAACCTTCCCGCCCTTCCTGGGTCAGTCGGTGACTCCGGCCCAGGTGCAGGAATTTAGGTCAGCCAAGGCTTGCCTCTTTGGCCCGTCGGGCCCCACTGGCGTGCCTTCGGGCCCCGCCCATCTTCCTCGACGGCTCGGTCCCCGATGACGTCGATGGCTCCGGCCTCGGCTCTGCGAGACTCCCATGGATCCATGCAAGGATCCCAGCCGATGTCGGTTGGCCTCGTACAACCGTCATCGACGTCTATGGCACCACCGCCAGCGTAGGCCGGCTCCCCGGCCAATGTCGTCCCCGGTTTCCATCCCGACATAGAGACGGTGCCAGACCAGTGTCGATCGTCGCTGATGGGGAATTTCTATCCCTTTCTCCAACCTCCTCCTTCTTTTCTGCCTGCCCAGCAGGTTATGGAGGACGGGGGGGACTGGGAAGGGTCTGAAGACCCTCTCGCAGCACAATGCGACTTAGACCCGGACTGGGAAGAGGATTTGGAGGACCCAGGTGGACTGGATTTTTCTCTAGAGCCTGGCACACTGTCTCCTTCTACCGTGGCTACGGTGGAGAGTGGTACTTATTCAGTAGTGTTGCGAAGGGCAGCCAAGGCGCTCCACCTCGAGCTCCATACAGTGGCCGTCAGGACTAACCGTCTGAAAGAAGTGCTTTGGCTTTCGGCTCCCTCTGCAGAGCCGCTTCTGCCCTTCAATGACGCACTTTCGGATGTTCTTTTGGGCATCTGGTCCAGGCCCAACACAGGGGCTCCTGTAGACAGGAATGTGGCCCGACGCTATCGCCCAGCTCCGGGCGACCCTATTTTCCTCTCCCAACACCCTACCCCTGAGAGCTTGGTTATCCAAGCTTCTGCATCCCCAAGCGCATTATCTTCCGCACCTCTGGACAGGGTATCCAAGAAACTGGAGTAGTTTGGGAAGAAGATTTTCTCTTCTGCCAGTTCAGGGTTATGGTCTGTGAACACCGCATGCCTCTTGGGCCGTTGTTCCCACTCTGTGTGGGATACGGTGGCGCGGGTGCTGCCTCAGTATCCGGAGGAGGCCCAGACGGTACTCTCCCAAGCTATTGCTGAGGGGAGAGATGCAGCCAAGTTCACGATTCCTTGTGGTGTTGACACCGCCGACTTGCTGGGCAGAACGATTTCCACGACAGTGGTGTTACGGTCCAGAACACTCTGATGGACATGCCTTTTGATGGCATTTGCCATTTTGGGGACAAGGCAGATAGTGCGTTGGTGCGCTTTAAGGACTTGCGGGCTATGTCCAAGTCCCTGAGACTTTCGGCCACATGCACTCCTTCGGCTTCTGCTTTTCGCTCTTTTCGTAGCCAAGGAAGGGGCACCCAAACACTTTTGTTTTAAATCCACAGCCCTGTGCAGGAACAGTCTCAGCGCAGCCGCGGGACCTGCCGAGGTAGGTCACGGGGCCAGCGGGTGAGTCAATCCACCACCTCCCCTGCCACCACTGCCTCCAAACCTTCCTAGTCTGTTGTTTCAGGCCCATCAAACGCCAGTGGGCAACAGGATTCTCCATCGCCTCCCACACTGGCGCACCATCACTATTGACAGGTGGGTTTTGCAGATAGTCCGAAGGGCTACTCCCTCCCCTTCGATACTACACCTCCAGCCATGAAGCCTCAGTACCACCGCATGTCAGGGGATGTCAGGGGATCACTTGGTACTTCTCCAGCAGGAAGTTGCGGCCCTCTTGGCCAAGGGGGCCATCGGGCGCGTTCCAACTCCAGAAGTAGGTTGTGGTTGTTATTTTCCACTACTTCCTGGTTCCAAAGAAGGACAAGGGCCTGCGTCCTATCTTAGACCTTCGGAACATCAATCGCTACCTCCAGAAGCAGAAGTTCAAAATGCTCACACTTGCTCAGGTCTTGTCTGCCCTAGACCCGCAAGACTGGATGGTAGCATTAGACTTGCAGGACACTTACTTTCATGTCCCCGTCCTGCCGGCCCACCGACGTTACCTGCAGTTCACGGTAGGCCACGAGCACTTTCAGTTTATTGGGCTCCCTTTTGGCTTTACCAGCGCCCCTCGGGTGTTCACGAAAGTGATGGCGGTGGTCGCAGCTCATCTGCACAGATCAGGGGTTTCAGTCTTCCCCTATCTCGACGACTGGTTGTTGAAGGCGGGCTTTCCCCAGGCAGTCGTCTCCCACCTCCAGACTACGGCCAACCTCCTGCATTTGCTGCGGTTCTCCATCAATGTGCCGAAGTCACACCTGATCCCCTCTCAGAAGCTCCTTTTCATTGGAGCGGTTCTGGACACGGCGCAGTTTCGGGTCTATCCTCCCGAGCAGTCCGGTACATTTGGGCTATGATTCCGATCTTTCAGCCCTTGTCCTTGGTTTCGGTCAGGATAACCTTGAGACTGCTGGGCCTCTAGCCTCCTGCATCCTGCTGACTACATCCAGATCTCAAAGGGCACTGCACAACAATTGCAGATCAGGGGCCTCTGGTCTCCGGCGGATGTCCACGCTTCATATCAACCTTCTGGACCTCCGGGCAATCCTACTAGCACTGAGGGCATTCCTTCCCTGTCTCAAGGGGAAGGAAGTGCAGGTGTTCACAGACAACACCACTGCCATGTGGTACTGCAACAAGCAAGGCGGGGTGGGGGTCGTGGACCCTATGTCAAGAGGCTCTGCGTCTCTGGACATGGCTGGAACATCAAGGCATTTTCTTGGTGGTTCAACACTTGGCAGGGTCTTTGAACGCCAGGGCAGACAAACTCAGCCGCAGGTGCATATTGGATTACGAATGGCGTCTTCACTCGGAGGTGGCGCAAGGTCTCTTTCAACAGTGGGGAGAGCCTTGGTTAGATCTATTCGCCACCGAATAAAACATGCAAGGTCATCAGTTCTGCGCATTGGAATTTCCAAGGCGGCGCTTTCTTGAACCTGTCCAGCCTCCAACTCCTTGTGTGGAGATTGAACGGCAACAGTTGATTCCTTTTGACTTGCCTCCTGAAGTCTGTGATGTCACTATGGCAGCCAGGCGTCCCTCCACTAAATCGGTATACGCCAGCAGGTGCACAGTAAAGGCTGTGGATCCCCTTTCTGCCCCTCTTTCAGAAGTCCATTTGTTCCTTCTCTCTTTGGCCCAGCAGGGCTCTGCTCTAGGCACTAGTAAGGGCTACCTTTCTACAATTTCAGCCTTTCTCAGGCTCCCTGATCAGCCTTCTCTTTTCAAGTCCTTGTAAATAGATTTCTCAAAGGCATTAATCACCTTTTCCCTCCTATTCTTTTTGTGATCCCACAGTGGGACTTGAATCTGATTCTAACCTATTTGATGTGCGCTCCCTTTGAGCTGCTGCACAACTGTCCTCTTAGTTTATTAACTTTGAAGACTGCTTTCCTGGTTGCCTTCACCTCTGCTAGGCGCGTCAGTGAGCTCCAGGCTCTTTCCTGTAAACCTTCTTTTCTGTCTGTTCATCCGGACAAGGTTGTGCTTCGCACTCGTCCTTCCCTCTTGCCTTCCACATCGGGAAAACTATCACTTTGCCCACTTTCTTTCCGCCTCCGGACCCTTCCAGAGAGGAAGAGAGGCTCCACCGTCTGGACCGAAAACCTGCGCTCTAATTTTACCTGAATCACACACAATAGTTCCGGGTTGATGGCCAGCTCTTTGTTGGCTACGTAGGGCCTAAGAAAGGCCGAGCTGTAGACAAGAGGACTAGCTCCCGCTGGGTCGTCTTGTGTATAAAAGCCTGTTATTCTTTGGCTAAAAAGGAACCTCCGGTGGGGTTGCGTGCCCATTCTACCAGGGCGACAGCAGCTACTACTGCATTGGGACGTGGTGTACCCCTGCAAGACATCTGTCAGGCAGCCACGTGGGCCTCACTGCACACTTTTACTAAGCATTATTGCCTGGACAGTCAAGTCCGGAGAGACGGCTTCTTTGGCTGTTCTGTTCTCTGTGACTTTCTGGTGTGATCTTGGTTCGCAGACCTACCACTGGGGTAGGTATTGCTGGGGTATCTATTCTAAGGTAAGGAATCTATCACCAACGTGTCTCTTTCAGATGCACAAGTTACTTACTTTCAGTAACGATATATCTGTAAAAGACATTAGCTAGTGATAGATTCCTTACCACTCCACCCATCCTCCCTGTTTTGCGAACTGATTTCTAGGGTTAAGGTCATCCCTTTCAGGGCCCTAGTTTCAATGCACCAGTGGTCAGTATCTTGCATGGCTCTGCGTTCCTGGCGCAGAAAGTCGTGTACAGAACGGACGTCCGCGCGCAAGGGCGGCGTCTAAGTAGCTGTCGCAACGTCATCCCGGCGATCTTGATGCCTACAACGGACGTGGAGCTGTACGACACCACCTTCGCCGCGCAGGAGTACTGCTGACGAAAACTTTCCGGATCCAGACTGACGCCTGGGGGTTAATTCTAAGGTAAGTAATCTATCACTGTTGCGTGTTTATCTAGGTTCCTGATCGATACTGTGACCTTATGCCCCTATTCGGCTATAAATCCATTTATTCCCTATATTGGCATAACCGTTCAAGTGCGATTTTCTGAAAAGTCATCTCTGGCCTCACACGAACAGAGCCACATTCCAGCATAGCTCTCTGCCACTTCCTTTGCGACCAATTAGTGCAATGACAGAGCAGTAGTCACTATCTGATATTCCTAGATAACACTCCGAGTTCTTCAACAAGATAAAAACTCAGCAAACCTGGAAATCCCCGCTTGCTATGTTTTGATTAGTAATGGAACTCTAATGAGCAACTGATAACTATCACTTCCTAGTGACATCTTTAATTGACGTCTTATGTCCAGCAAACTTGCGTCAAACCCGGCACCTGTCAGGTATAAATATTACCAACGTTGCCTTAAGCAATGCCTGTTGTACGAGCTACTGAAGCCAGCTGCCTGCACGACCCCGTGTTGGTAAATCTAGCACTCTGTCGCTGCAGCCTGCTATCCTGTGGTGGTGAAGCTGCTGATACCATTATCGCCGCTAAAGCGCGAACTATGGTGCAGCACGCTTAAGGAGCTGAACAGCCGTCCTCTGCGAAGACATCCAGCAGATTCCAGCTGCCCGCGGACGCTGTCCCCCCTCCTTCCTCGACGCGCTGAAGAGACCCGCTGCCTTTCTCGTGCAGAGAAATCCAGCCACGGCGTTTCCGGTTTACCCTCGCGGGTGACTGGGATATCGAGAGAGACACCTGAAGGAGATACCAATCCTCCATCATTCTATTCAGAGGTATGGTGTTGACTAAACCCTTAGACGAGAATTCTTGAAACAAACCTTGGCAAAACCAACTTAACTTAAAGCTACTTACTTACTCCCCTTTCACGTGTTAGGCTTAGGTCAGGCACACGTGGGTAGGCTTAGTTAGAAGCACCAGTTGAGTATGTTAGCCTAATGTATATATGACTGTATATATGTTTTATTACTTTTAAACCATTGTATGGCTAAGAAACCATATCAATGCTTTTACAGTTCTATTTCGCAATACTTATCTTACTGTACGTACTTTTTATAATAACAATTATTGCAATTGTGGCAATACATTTCTCTTGTACGAGAAGAAAGACTGTTCAATAAATGTTAACCCTTTATTGACAAACGCCCGTCTCTCTATTCTCTACATCTCGTGAAAGTAAACTGCACTAGACTGACTGAGTGAAATACATGTCTATTGTTTCACACGACCCTAGAGATTGACTCTTGATCTGAGGAGCAAAGTTGTCATGTTGCACGGTTGTTGGAAAGCTGAATCCCTTCTTGTCTGTGCCAAGGAAGCTGATCACTTCCTATGCAGAGAAGAAAGTTTCCAGTGACCTCTGAGCTAGTTGGTAACACAACCCAATTAAGTTTAGCATAGTCAGTGGAGGCCTGGAATATCCGCAGTTCCACGTCGATACTACTGTTTATGTTATTCCAATGCGCAGGGCCTAGTGGGAAACTAGGAACTACACTACATGGCGCCCAAACGTTTGGTAAGGCGATAAACTAACGCAAGACTTTTAGAGTAACTCAGTCGTGCATATTTCACACCCCTTTCTCCCGTAAATACTCCAATAGACGTCTGGAGTGGGTGAAAGGTTAAAATCCGCCCGACCTTAGTAGGAAGAGATTCCTATGTAAAGCTCTGGTTTATTCAACGTTGAAGGATACAGTGTTCCAAAATATTGTGCACCTAATCTTTGTCTCCTTGGAGACCTACTCTGCAAACCTCGCATTTTTACAATGCCAGAAAACGGAACCTCTGGGGCCGCAGCAGATGCGATTCAGCAAGGTCCCGAATACACAGACCCGGATGCAATAATCATCCCGGCACAGTTAAGAAAATCTATAACTTCAAAACTTATAGTAAACGGACTGACACCTCAGGGTGGTACAGTAATTTTCGTGATAGAGGCTCACGAGTATCGGCAGACAGAGGTCTTCTATTCATGGATAAACTTTCCACCGGTAAACGCTATAACAAAAGAGTTTCACTATTACAAAATAGAGAAACCTCCGGAAGAGTACGCTCCTTTCGAGGAGATTGAAATTCCACTTAAATTTCAAGAGCACCTGCTCTGGTTTAATGGCGCCCTAAAACACAATGATCACATTACCAGGCTCGGTCCACTAGGTAGACCAGGAGCCACGTGGCCGGTTCTAGCCAGCTACACACCACATCCTGACATTGTAAAAATGTCTAGAGAAGAGCTGTTAGTACAGCTAAACACATTAATAAAAATACATAGGCAATTAGTCCAATATGTAATGCGGACTGCAACAGTCCAGCCAGCTGTTAATACACCACAGCTGACCCCTCATCAGGGGAACACAAATAAAATTACACCACAGAACATACAGTCATGTCTTGGTAAAACACCCGTAAAACGGGAACAAATTCCTTTCTGGTTAGCCCAGAAAATCACTCAAATAGAGGCAGTATTTCCTGATACTACCCCTATTGAGAAACACAGAATCTTGACCATCTGCCTTCCTATGGGAATCGCACCACACGTGGAGGACTGCGACACTTGGGGTACAGTCTTTGCTTCCATTTACACAAAAACACACGGTGTTCCGTCTATGGCGGTAATACCAGAAGTGCTAAAACAGATTCAAAATGAATTCGGTCCAGAGCCCGCTTTAAATCTAGGTATGAAATTACTGAAAGACTTCAAGCAGGTCACGGCTATATTATTAGCCAACATTAAAGGAGAAGCAGCATCTGTGGCGATCCGCCAGAAGTTGAAGGAAACAGATATAAAAGATCCTGTTGAGCTTGCAAAAATCATAGAAAAATGCTATGAAGAATTAGGTAGAGACAGCTTGGGTGGAAAACCAGTTAAGCCCCAACTGCTCGAAAATCCTGAAAAATTATTTATTAAAAATAATTTAAATACTCCTAAAAAGAGCTGGGATGGAAATAAACAGTCCACTCCCAAGGAAAAAGTTTTCCAGTCCAGAGGAAGGTCTCCTCGACGGAGGGAAAGAACTCCGACTCGAGAACGCCAGTCTCCCCAGAGGGAGCACTCTGAGAAAAGATATAACCTTAGAAATAGGGAAAACCTGATAGATATCAAAGTATTGATACACGTCCCTCTCGATCTCTTCCACAGAATTCGGAAAGAAGAGGACGGTCAGACCCAGGAGAGCACACCAAGTCCAAAGACAAGGAACCTGCTCAAAATAAGAAATCTCAATTTCAGAAAAAGAAGGTAGCCAGTATTAGAGTAATCAACCATGCCGAGAATACTGAGGACACAGTTGAAAAACGGGGAGTGGGCATTGACAATGTTGGACAGTGCAGCAGAAATCAGTATAGCGCGCAAGATCTTGATAAGTCATCTGGAGACAGTGGACACAAATGAATTCATTCAAGTTGAAACTGCCGACGCCAGACTTAGCGAGCCCCATAAAATATACGAAATAACATTGCGTATAGAGGGTGATAAGACTAGGAAAATTAAGGGTCTATTTTGGGATAAGCTCTCAAAAGGCTATGATATTCTGTTAGCTGAAAAAGATTGGCCCCCAGAGTTTGTCAGGGAGTGCCCTCGTGGCGAAGAAGTGATTATGCCTGCCTTCTCGAATCACATACCGATTCACAAAAAATACACATATGCAAGGAAATTGGCAGTAGCCCAGGCACCTGCATTATATAAAAATCATGTAGGATGGGATGAGGATTCACCTCCTCACAAAATCCAACTAAAAAGTGAACCAACTGCCCAACGGCAGTATCCCATAAAGCAAGAAGCTAAAAAACAAGTCAGGGAGATCTTAGATCAACTTGAGTACCAGGGGGTGATTGAAACATGCACCTCTCAAATGAACAATCCTTTGTTTCCTGTCTCCAAGCCAGACAATTCATATCGTCTAGTTTTGGACTACAGACATCTTAATACATGTTGCAAAACATTTGCAGTACAAAACTCGCATAGTGCAGCCCTAATGAATAACATAGTTAGGAAAAAATATAAAACGACATTAGACATATCTAATGGATTCTTTTGTCAAAACATTGCACCAGAAAGCAGATATTTGACCGCTTTCTCCGCATTTGGGTCGCAGAAAAAATTCTGTCGACTCCCACAGGGGTTCAAGAACAGCCCAGGACTATTCTCAGCTAGGGTAACAGAGTTACTACAAATCTATGATGATGAAGCATTATCTTACGTAGATGATATTTATCTCACAGACGACGACTTGGATACTCACTTGAAAAGAGTGAACACCATTATACTTGGGTTCGCAGCAGAGGGTTACAAATTCAACTTTAAAAAGTCTCGAATTGCCCATCTGACGGTACTGTTTTTAGGGTACGAATTATCAAGTGAAGGGAAAAGCCTAGCGGACAACTTCTTAGAGAAGTGCGCTGTACTCCAAACTCCAAAAACGCTGAAGAATTTACAATCCATTCTAGGTTTTCTGAATTTCGGTAGAACTTACATTCTTAATTACGCAGAGAGGGTTAAACCTCTCTACAAACTAATTAAACCTGATTTTAAACAAATCAATTGGACTCAAAAACACACAGAAATTTTGAGATCACTGCAAACAGACATGTTAGCAAAAACAAAATTAGATACACGTGACAACACACGTGATCTTGTAATCCGAGTCATCCCAGGAAGATGCGGATTCACATACCTAACCTCTAATGAGGGAGAAAAGGTACCCATTTCAATTAAATCTCACTTGTACACACAAGCAGAAAAAACATTCAGTCCCACAGAAAGAACTGTGAACGCAGTGCAAATCGCATTAGCAAATGAAAGAGAACTAGCACACGGCAAACGGATTAATATCCTTACAGCGGAATCCGCCTTCGAAGCGCTATTCAGCCCAGTAATCCTGCCTACAGTGTCACTGGATCCGAAATGGATACAGTGCGTAGATTCTCTAGGAGCGGAAGACGTGAAATACTATTTCGCCCCGCAATTTGAAGAACTGAATGATTTAGAGTATGAAGAAGAATATCCTCTGCCAATCGAAATTCTGTCTCTCCCACAATATGCCTGTATAATCTATACAGATAGCTCTGTACAGCATTTCAACGTAGAGAGAAAATCCTACGATGCAGCATGTGCGATTACTAAATGTCGTTGGCTGTGCGGTAAAATTACACCGAAAGTAACAAAAACTGAATCTGTAAGAAACTGTTCGGTTCAGAGAACTGAAATCAGATCTTTAAAGATGGCGCTCGAAAATGCAGAACGTGAATTCCCGATACTTATAGTGTGCGATTCTCATTTTTGCGTCAACTCTTACAATAACAAACTGCAGAGTTGGATCGAAAACGACTACAAAGATGACACAGGTGCCACAATAAAGCATAAATTGCTCTGGAAACAGGTAGCTCTTTTACACAAAGAACTACAAAAGACTCACGTGATTCACGCACAGAGTCTTCAACGTGATGGCGTTCACGTTGCAGGGAATTCATTGGCTAATACAGCCATAGCGGAAGCAACTAAACCGGCTTCCGTAGCCACAAAAAAGCGTACAGATAAATACATAGACGGGGAAACCATGCTGGCAGTAAAAACGACCGTAAAAGGGGACTGTGCAGCACTACCCGTAAACTATCCACTCAATTATGCATACATAATCGATGCAAACTCCGTTCCTTTTGCTCGAATCCCTGGAGTGGGGGACAGAGTAGTTCCAAACATGAACAGGAGAATATTTTTAATAGCAGACGCACACATGGGTTTGGGTCTAAGGCACAGAGAGATCAAGGAATCACTGACTGAATTACAATCAGTATTCTGGTGGCCGGGAATGAGTGTAGAATACCAAATATATGCAAACAACTGTGAAAACTGTAATAGGGATCGCAGTAAGGAACCATGCTACCGGCTACCAGTCAGAAAGAGCGTAACGCTGCCTACACCCCATCCTGCGTCCTATTAACAGTTAAGACGAAAAGCACTAAAAAAAAATGAGGCCTCCAGCGCTCGGCTGACGCTAGAACGGTTATAAAAGATTTGCGAGTCAATATCGGCACATACGCAATTACCACGTTCCATTCTGACCAGGGTCCTGCTTTTAGCTCTCGAGCTTATAGGGAGGCCATGGCAAGCATGGGAATTGGGTTGCGGTATTCTTGTCCGTCGCACCCCGAAGGGAATAGTGTGGTAGAAAGAAAAAACGTGACATAAAGCAATCTATAACAGCGAAGGTATTAGGTTCAGGCGCTGGGTGGGTCAAACATTTAATAAGTGTCCAGACTAGTCTTAACAACATGCCAAGAAATTCTCTAAAAGGTTTCAGCCCATACGAACTATTGTTCGGAATTAGAATGCGAGTTCAGGACCTCGATAGTCAGATGTCAGTGGTACAAGAAAAAACAACAGACTTTGACATCAAAGATCGTTTGGCTGTTTTACAGGAACTGAATGAAACAAGAAAATCATTAAGCAACATAAAGTTAAAGCAACAGCCAAGTACCACTGACGAGGCACCACCCGCAACAGCCCCAGCAAGGCCTGTCTGGATTCCAAAGATTGGGGATCTAGTCAGAGAAAAGATCGCGGTTAAGATGGAATTTGGGCCTTCTTACAGAAAAGCAGTACCTGTCTTGGCAGTCACCGGAACAAGATCAGTTGTGCTACCGCCCCTTGCTGGTAAAAAGGAGAACAGAGTCGTGTCCATCGACCTGGTGAAACCACAAGCATGTGGCCTATAATCAACAGTAGGCCCAGTGGACTCCCAAGAAACAACAGAATACCCAAACTTGCAACAATCCAAGAGGTTCAAACTGAAAGACTAATCACATTCGATCAGCCTGCAGTGCACAATGAAGGACTATGCAATAATGCCATGGAACTCGTGCCTCTTGAAACACAGATTGAAACAGTTCGTCAAGAAACAACACCAGTCTACAATGATGTGGCATCAGAAAGTGCTACCGAGAGACAGATTGAAAGAACAATCCCATCAATTGACAGAACTGCCTCTGGTTATTTCATCAACTTCGACAACTTCTCTGAAGATTTAAATGACCCCGAAGTGATGCCAGAAACAAAAAAGTATTCTAAAGAAAATACAACAGGACTCCTTCAACAAATCAAAGAACTATATCTGGATTCACCGTTGATTGAGCATTGGATTATCACAGGGGTATTCATACTCCTACTATGCCTAATTTTAGTTTTAATTTTAGGGAAGTTCATTACAATTGAATGGACACAGCAAGTCAGAACATCAACCTAGTCCTGAAACCACACAGATCATCCCACGTGAAGAAAAGAGAACTGTCAACAGTAAATGTCACAGCAATTCCAATACCTGGTGGGATAGTATGGGAGAAAACAGACTATGAGATCTATGGTCCGGTCGAAATCCTGAAGTATCCTCATCAACTAAAGGTTTCCTTAAGTGACTTTGTGACACCAAGTACATTCTCTGATGATTGGGACTTTAACAGTATTAATGACATGATGTCTGATTTAGTAATGTCAGCTAGATTCACAGATCATGATTATTTACAAGGTTCATCTAGTTATGAGCAGTTATTCTGTTACACCCACTATGGGGATCATTACTTGCATAAATCTGCACAGCCTAGAAATGTTTTTATGTATAATCAATGGGAACATTGTTCTACACCACCTAAAAGCAGTTCCAAAGCATTTTTTGAGAAATTCAAATACTTCTCAGGGTTTAACACCAGTGATGCAGAAACGTTTTATTACAAACTGTTAGATAAAACAGGAATGAAAACAATGCTGACAAATTCTAAATTGATATATTCAGAAGCATTTTATGACAAAATGATGACATTTGGTTTTGATTATTGGAAAAATAATATTGAAACGAAAACAATTTGGGGTACAAAAGATTGGCAGGTGCAAGGCATTGAAGCACTGTTTAGAACCTGCATGATACCTGAACAAATGTTATTTTTAAATGACACAATACACCAAACATCTTGTCTTGGCCTAGCTAAGATCAAAGACCTTAAAACACCGTCTATACCAAAGCCAATACCTGAAAATGCAACCGCTGATATTGAGTTAGACGTGTCACAAATTTTACATTTCAACTGAACACATCCTGATTGGAAAAAGTGGTTAATCTGGCCTACAGACACAAATAGCTGTCAAGATAGGTTCCTGAATAGGGGTTAAAAATGACCAGATTAGACTCTAGATACTCCCAGAGACAACATCCAGGGATTATAACAACATACAGTGTAGGGAAACTCTGCCTAAAATGGCTAACTTCGTCCACACTGGCTGAAATTAAGCAACACTTGTCTTTGCTAAAAGATGGTGCTGATTTGCGCGACTTCATTCTTGGACCACGCAAACAGCGTCAAAAGCGTTTCATAGCGACCAGTATCTATGCTGCTTACAACGAGGCTTGGAAAGTAAAGCAAATTGAAACTGCTGAAAAAATACGAGAAATTGATCGTATTAATTTGGAGAAATCACTTTCTGTAGTAGACAATGGGTTAACGACTCTGTCTTCCAGAATATATTTGTTGGACAATATTGTATCCTCTGCCTTTGATGTGATAGACAGAGATTTGCTAATGTTACAACAATGGGACAATTCACCTTTCGGCCAATTCCTCCGCCTTCGGAGAAATTGCAGTTCAATCACTGATTTCAAACAGCAAGCGCAGTCCTTACAAACCAAGCTTCTGGACCGGGGCAACCCCACTCGTCTTTTGAAAACCTCCACCAAAAGAGCCCTTAACAACAATAGAGAGGCCCTGCTCGAGGTGCATCCCAAGGAGCAAGACGACACGATTACCTGCGTGACCTCGTTCACGAAACACTCTTCATTCATTAAAAAAACAGTCAATTCACATTGGGGCATTCTCAACTCTGCAGGGATGGAGCTACCGCGCCCACGCTTTGCATTTAAGAGGACGGCAAATCTTAAGGACACTCTAATTCACACCCGTCCTAAGAAAACCAACACCCAAGTTGTCAATACTCTCTGGGACCTCCCTCCAGTAACTGGGCACTATCGCTGTGGGTCCTGCGTTGTATGCCCCCAGACCATCCAGGGCAAGACCATTGTACTCCAAAGCAACTACACTTGGACAATGAACAAACATACCAACTGCAACAGTTCTAGATGTATTTATGTTTTGATCTGCCCGTGCGAGTTGTTGTACATTGGGATGACCATGCGCCCTGTTAAACATCGGATAATGGAGCACAACAGCAACATTCGGTGTCACAAGACACACACCAAGCTTTATGAACACTGTAAAGATAACCATCATCTCCCAGAAAACATTAGGTGGACTGTCCTTGAATGTTTACCAAACTTCAACCAACAAGCCCTCTTCAGACTCGAACAAAGATGGATACATCGACTACAGTGCGATGAACTGGGATTGAACGATGGGGTGCCCTGGACAACACTCGCCAGATAGTTATCAATCTGGACTACCTTGTCCATCCCTAGACGATTACCAACATGCCAGACCAGATAACTCTGCCCTTTCCAAGATGGCCCCCGCATTGCAGTGTGCTGGCCTCGCTGTTCTGAGCTAACCCCTCTTTGCTCTCCACTCCCGCGTGCCGTTACCTAGCAACCGGAGGGATATGCCCCCTTGGTGCGCGCTCAACTCTCCTTTATCTGCACCGGACAGTGCCAAACTACCTTGCTGGCTGTCCTGACTTCGGTGTACCGTGGGAGGGGTAGGTGCTGAGATGCCTGCCATCAGCGACCTTTGAGGTAAGGTGTTGAGCTAATCCTTGAAACCCCGCGTGCTCTCCGCCAGACGCGCGGAAAGTTACTACTCAGCTGTACTCCTTCACGCGGGGCACCGCGTGAAGGCTCGTATTTTTCTAACGATCCCGCGGGATGCCTTACTCTCCCTGTAGGATCTCCTCACTCGCTGCTGGCCCCACCTGGACAGCTCGTGAGGCCTTCAGGAGAAATCACAACGGGTAAGCGCATCATTGATTCTGACATTGTCCTTGCTCACGCGCACTTGTCGAGCAGGGCACTCTTTTTTGTAATACTCGCTGGTGATCACGACCACCACGCCAGCGCCGATCTCACTTAGAGACAGAGTGTCAAACTATACACGATCGGTTTATCTGTGCGGTTTTTTGTTAGTATGGCTAAACTTCTTAGTCTACATATATATTCTTAAACACAGGCTCCTCACGCCACCTGACTGTGTTAGGGTGTAACATTACCACTGGCCCTGAATTTGATTGCCCACCCTACTCAGCACGCTGTACAGCCGTGAGCCCAGCCTCTTCACTAAGATGCATGCTATAACGAAACAGCATGACAGCCCAATACAGAACGTGTCCCTCACGCGCTCTGTATTTTTTAATTCTTTTCTCTCACAGTACCACCAAACTCTGTCATGAAACAGGCAGTTTTTACTCACTGGGCACGCATTATTGTCACTATGAATACAGGCACGATATGATGTATTCTGTATACAACTCACTTTAACATCATTAATGTCTGCTTATTTCTCTCTAGTTCCCAGGAGGTCCCTCGCAAGGAACCATTTCTGTACGATACTATACAGGTCGTATACCGGAGTTCTCTTAGTTAAGAGGATTCCAGCAATCATATGAGCACTAAGGTCCTGACGAATTGCCCTTATGGCAAGAAACATGTCGACCGCATTCACATCAAGGGTTGAATAAGGATTGGTCCCATTGTCCATCACTCCTTAATACCCCTTTATTTTTAATAAAGCAGCGAGCCTGACCATTAAAATAATCCCCAATGGACTCAACTGACTTTTTTTAGACACACACACCCCCACGCTCACTATTGCACTTTTTTAGGCCCCTCACACACACACACCCGTTGGCTCGGAATAAAAGATCTCCGCTAAAGTGCAGCTCCCCCTGCTGCCCGACGGGCATTGCACCGCCAGCCTGCCGTAGGAGCAGGATACCGATGATGACGCTGGACGGCCATCGGCTGGGACAACAGTTGTTGTCCTGTCGGTAACCTGTGTGAGGTATCCTTATATTCTGAAAAGGGTCTACACCATGCACTTATCCCTTTATAACTAGTGAGAGAGAAGACTAACTGAGCTAAACCACTGGCTCCCACTGGGGAACTCTGTACAATATTCTTTGTTTGCTGCTTCTTAGGACGAGTACATTGGACCCCATTAAAAATCGTCCACTTTTATTCCCCTTGTTTGATACCCACAACATGGCCAATCTCAATTACGCTCTATTATAGAATTAGGCTGGACGCTGCAAAATCTTCGTTCAGGCTATGTGCCTTGGCGTTTAATCAACACGTCGTCATTATTTTCCAGTTTTAACCTTACTGATAAACAGATCAGTTTGGCACAGAAAGGAGCAGACTATACAATCCTGAGCATCGAAAAACTCGAGAGATTACCATTGACAATGTCAGAGAGTCCTGTCATTGAATGGATAATACACGGAATTATCACAATTCCGATAACAACTTTCCGATTTAAAAAATGCCTTGAGTACATACCTGCTGGCCAGTATGAACAATTGGGTAAAGGATATGTAAAATCCGAATGGAAATTACCATACACTCATTCTTGCTATAGTGACAGTGACAAAAATGTATTTCTTAGTGGTGAAAATTGTAAACATTCACTAAGCGGTATACTTTTGTGTCAGGGTATTAATTTACACGGAGCATGTGATGGAAATTCAAACAACCTTTCATGCCACCAGCTAGTCACACCTGCAACTCAGATAGAGCCCTTCTTTGTGCAACTCGCAAAAGGGAGTTACATTCTTAGAACGGATCACAGATGTTGTGGCCTCACGCCAGGGAAAAGTTATCTAATAGAAGTAACGTCCATGGTCAAATGTTGTATGCAAGCATTGTTTCCGAGTGGGCCTCCAGACATAGTGACTCCCATCTGGCCTCGTCTGAATCTCTATTCTATACGAATTGATACATTAAGCAAAATGAAATCTGTACTTTTACAGACAACAGTGCCTATAACGTCATCTAAAGAGACGTATGATCTTCTAGTTGCAAGGACAGCTACTGAAATTCATGACCTTTTATCAACAAATTGCCCCGTGCATTTCGTAGAAATGTTCAGCCAACTCCTTAACATGTCTAGTGCAACAAGCATCCCAGGCATATTTAAGACAGTCTTTACGGGACTGCTAACACCCTTCCAGGCAATTTTGGGAATCTTTCCTAATTTTGTGCACTCCATTTTTGGCGGCATACCATTATTTTTGGGACTCGTCGCAGGGATTCTATTTTTGACCCTCCTGCTTCGTTATGGCAAGCCTCGGCTCAGACATAGCTCCCATGGGAATGGAAGAGACAATCCTAGCAATGCGCTACCGGGACAGGATAACTAACGTCCTTGGATTGGCCAGGCTGAGAGATCTAAACATGACCTGGTTCCTTTCATTCAGACCGATATGGCAAAATTGCATTTTACCTGTGCTACGGTGTATGCTTTGCGGCGATGAATGCGTGTTGGACATCTGTCTTTCACTTCCATCAGCAGTACCAATGGACGTCGATACTTTGCTCAGTCCAATAACGGCTCTCGCATTGTGTTGTCCCCAGCGGCTACCAATCCTGATGACGGCATTCGTGGAGACTCCTGTACTACAGCCAAGTGGTAACAGTGGAGCGAGTGACAAAAGCAACATCATCCAGGTACAGCGTTCTGTGAGCATTGCTGGTCCTGCCTTCGATGACAGCAATCATTCTCACACCTGCCAAGTTACAGCGCTATCTAATTTGGTTGAACTATCACCTGAATTTGTAGACCAATTCTTTGAGAGCCTGTCTGATACGATGTTCTCACCCATGGAGAAACAATAACTTTTAGAAGCTTTCCTACACACAGTGTTCCCATGAACTCTGAATTCGGCCTTCAGTTTTGATCAACAAAAACTGCCAAGAGCTTTGGAAATCTATTTTCTTTGAATTGGACAATTTTTCTAATATTGACCTTTTTTGGCACGAACAATTCTTTGCTTAAGGTAAAAACTATTCTTAGAGAACAGAAGCTTCACACTTCTATTTCTAAACACATCTAGAGACATAACAACATTACACCAGCCTCTAGCACACATGTTATTACAATGCATTTTTATGTGATGATTTATCTCGCTTTTCTTCTGTCAGAGATACTTCATGTGTAATTCCTTTTGCATAATCGTTCATTGATTTCATATGCAATCATTTTTTGAATGATTACTATGCTTTAAAAAACGTACAGTACCTAAATTCATGTATTACAAGTACGCCTATTTCGAATGCATTTATGTATTTTGGGGTGGGCAATGT
Organism: Lissotriton vulgaris; assembly: GCF_964263255.1. Taxonomy (NCBI): domain Eukaryota; kingdom Metazoa; phylum Chordata; class Amphibia; order Caudata; family Salamandridae; genus Lissotriton; species Lissotriton vulgaris. The sequence goes on along the minus strand of NW_028255037.1, from coordinate 389,969 downwards.
TACACATGCATCTAATTGCTTTAGTTTTAGTAATTTTGATGGACATTAACCCGTGGAGTGGGTGTTGCGTGTTTATTTAGGTTCCTGATCGATACTGTGACCTTATGCCCCTATTCGGCTATAAATCCATTTATTCCCTATATTGGCATAACGGTTCAAGTGCGATTTTCTGAAAAGTCATCTCTGGCCTCACACGAACAGAGCCACATTCCAGCATAGCTCTCTGCCACTTCCTTTGCGACCAATTAGTGCAATGACAGAGCAGTAGTCACTATCTGATATTCCTAGATAACACTCCGAGTTCTTCAACAAGATAAAAACTCAGCAAACCTGGAAATCCCCGCTTGCTATGTTTTGATTAGTAATGGAACTCTAATGAGCAACTGATAACTATCACTTCCTAGTGACATCTTTAATTGACGTCTTATGTCCAGCAAACTTGCGTCAAACCCGGCACCTGTCAGGTATAAATATTACCAACGTTGCCTTAAGCAATGCCTGTTGTACGAGCTACTGAAGCCAGCTGCCTGCACGACCCCGTGTTGGTAAATCTAGCACTCTGTCGCTGCAGCCTGCTATCCTGTGGTGGTGAAGCTGCTGATACCATTATCGCCGCTAAAGCGCGAACTATGGTGCAGTACGCTTAAGGAGCTGAACAGCCGTCCTCTGCGAAGACATCCAGCAGATTCCAGCTGCCCGCGGACGCTGTCCCCCCTCCTTCCTCGACGCGCTGAAGAGACCCGCTGCCTTTCTCGTGCAGAGAAATCCAGCCACGGCGTTTCCGGTTTACCCTCGCGGTGACTGGGATATCGAGAGAGACCCCTGAAGGAGATACCAATCCTCCATCATTCTATTCAGAGGTATGGTGTTGACTAAACCCTTAGACGAGAATTCTTGAAACAAACCTTGGCAAAACCAACTTAACTTAAAGCTACTTACTTACTCCCCTTTCACGTGTTAGGCTTAGGTCAGGCACACTGGGGTAGGCTTAGTTAGAAGCACCAGTTGAGTATGTTAGCCTAATGTATATATGACTGTATATATGTTTTATTACTTTTAAACCATTGTATGGCTAAGAAACCATATCAATGCTTTTACAGTTCTATTTCGCAATACTTATCTTACTGTACGTACTTTTTATAATAACAATTATTGCAATTGTGGCAATACATTTCTCTTGTACGAGAAGAAAGACTGTTCAATAAATGTTAACCCTTTATTGACAAACGCCCGTCTCTCTATTCTCTACATCTCGTGAAAGTAAACTGCACTAGACTGACTGAGTGAAATACATGTCTATTGTTTCACACGACCCTAGAGATTGACTCTTGATCTGAGGAGCAAAGTTGTCATGTTGCACGGTTGTTGGAAAGCTGAATCCCTTCTTGTCTGTGCCAAGGAAGCTGATCACTTCCTATGCAGAGAAGAAAGTTTCCAGTGACCTCTGAGCTAGTTGGTAACACAACCCAATTAAGTTTAGCATAGTCAGTGGAGGCCTGGAATATCCGCAGTTCCACGTCGATACTACTGTTTATGTTATTCCAATGCGCAGGGCCTAGTGGGAAACTAGGAACTACACTACATCACTAACTAATATCTCTTACAGATATATCGTTACCGAAGGTAAGTAACTTGTTCATTAATTGCCAAAGGTAAGTGTCTGCCTTTTTTTTAGTTCGTCTATCTCCTTCCTCTGTGATTACCTACTTTAGAAAGTTTGCTTCCTTTCATCAGTTTTATGAATCAGGTGCTTCAGTTAGTGCAAGTGACAACATAATTGCACTTTGAATTATTTCTGGCACTCTTATCTTTGCTATTTTAGACACACTTCTGTCGTTGGTGTGTAAAGGTTTCACACAGTCACTTTATTTTCTATTTTTCAGACAACCTCCTGTTAGTGAGAGTCACTGGAAGGGATTACTTCAAGATATGTTAGATATGCAGCAGAATGTATACAAGTGTCTGAATCGTGATACGTGTTACGAGGTAAGCCTTTTGTTTGCTCGTTATAATTCCTTGCAGATGACTATAGATAAAATTAGAAATGACACCTGTATTCAGTTTTCATGTTTCTTTTCTGTTAACTTTTCCAGTAACTGTTTAATAAAAGGGGGGGGGGGGGGAGATTGAGTTATTTGTTCACTAGAACCCAAAATATTATTTTGCACGTCGTGGCGGAATGCTTTCCTGCTCCTTTTTAATTACTAAGTGAGCCATGTGCATTTTGAAATTTGTTTTAACTGAATACATCGATACAAACAATAAAAAAATACCACTGTATTATGTGTTAACCGATTTTACAAGCATTTGTTGAAAGTAAGAACGTTTAACCATTTTTGAGAAAATATGAGGCAAATTTGCTCTTTTAAACAAGCCTCTAGACATGTACCACACCTCTGTCCCTTCCGACATATATTGCCATGTATTATGGCGGCCTGAGCGACATTTGCAACATTTCCTTTGCAGAAATGACGGTAAATCTCCAAGAAGAACAACATGCTTTCTGTTTTTTTACCGGAATTTGTGGAATAATCGCGGGCATTTCCTGTAGTGCAAAATGTAGGAAATTATAGATTACGGCGGGGTAAATAAATTTCCGCCCGGTTTAGTGTTATCCACGAGTATCCTGGTGGTCAAAAGTATGGCTTCTGTTATTGTTAAATATGATAAACTAATATATAGTTTGAGAATGAGCTAATTAATAAAAAATGAGTTTATATTTGGATAATTTAGATCTGAAGCATATCCGAAAACAAATGCATCAGTAGGCAGAGGGCCTTTTTAGGTCGAAGCCTGCATTGCAGGGCATGGCCCTGCTGCAGGCAAAGACCTATTGTGAACAGGGGGATTTCAGTACTGCGTGAAACCACGCCCCCTTTTTCCATTGGCAGGCCTCTCAAAACGGAGGCCTGCCATTGGAAAAAGCTCCTGTTTAGCAGATTTGTCTGCTCTGGATCCCACCTCTCGAGGACTCCATGACCTGCCTTACGGTAGCACAACAATATTTTCAGAAATATTGCCTTGGCAACCATGAGGCAGGTCAGGGAGTCCTGGAGGGGCGGGAATCAGTATCGTGTGCTGCAAGTAACAATTATCACAGCATGAGACCCCACTTATCACAGCATGTCAACAGGCGCCCCAGGCTGCTGGAGCACTCAACTATAATTAATGTGCAGTTGAGTGCTCCAGCAGCCTGGGTCGCCTCTCTGCATGCTGTGATAATTATCACTGTGGGGCCTCATGCTGTGATAATTAGGGCGGCATGCTCTATTTGCAGCACTGAACATTTTCAAAGAAGGCGAAGCAGCAACATTCATTGGAGACACTCACCCTCACGCCCTCACCCCCCTCACTCGCCCTCAACTGCCCCCCCCCCCACCCCTCACACACCTCCTCACCCTCACACCCCCTCACTCTCACACACCCTCACCCTCTCACCCTCACACACCCTCTCACCCCCTCACTTTCACACACCCTCTCACCCTCACACCCCCTCACCCTCACACCCTCACACCCCCCACCCTCACACTGCCTCACCCTCACACCCTCACACCCCCTCACCCTCACACACTCTCACCCTCACACCCCTCACATACCATCACTCACCCTCACACCCCCTCACCCTCTCACGCTCACACCCCCTCACCCTCACACCCCCTCACTCTCACACTCACACCCCCTCACTCTCACACACCCTCACCCCCTCACCCTCACACCCCCTCACCCCCTCTCACCCTCACACACCCTTACTCACTCTCACACCCTCACCCTCACACCCCCTCACCGTCACACCCCCTCACCCTCACACCCCCTCACCCTCTCACCCAAACACACCATCACCCTCAAAAACCCTCACCCCCTCACCCTCACTCACCCACACACACACCCTCCCATACCCTCACCCGCATAGCATAACAAAACATAGCATAACGAAACACAGCATTGCATAGCATAACAAACAAAAGCATAGGATAGCAAAAGCACAGCATAACAAAACAAAGCATAGGATAGCAAAACAAAACATAGCAAAACAAAACATAGCATAGCAAAACACAACATAGCATAGCATAACAAAACACAACAAAACATAGCAAAGCATAACAAAACAAAGCATAACATAACAAAGCATAGCAAAACAAAACATATCATAGTAAAACAAAACAGCATAGCATAACGTAACACAACAAAACATAGCAGAACAAAACATAGCATAACATAACATAAAACAAAGCATAGCATAACAAAACATAGCAAAACACAGCAAAACATAGCATAGCATACCAAAACAAAGCATAACATAACAAAGAATAGCAAAACAAAACATAGCATAGTAAAACAAAAGATAGCATAGCATAACATAACACAACAAAACAGCATAACATGTAAATGTAACTTGATACTTGTATAGCGCACTACTCACCCGCAAGGGTCTCAAGGCGCTTGTACGAATACCGCTGTGGAACCCGTCCTGGCTTTCCCTGTGAGGCGTCCACTCCTGGGCACCACCTGGGTGAAGGCCAGGCATCCTTAGCGTTGTGGGGGCCGTTGTGGAGATTAAGCAAGCTATTGCCCAGAGTTGCAGAGTGGGACTCCATGATTAGAATAGGCACCGAGGCGAGAATTGTCAGGTCCGTGGAATTTTGAGCCCAAGACCCGCCGAGGCGGGGAATTGAACCCTGGTCCAGGGCTAGACCTCTGCAACAGGGTCTGCCGCTCTAACCATTGAGCCACACTTCTCCACATAACAAAACATAGCATAACATAAAACAAAGCATAGCATAACAAAACACAGCAAAACATAGCATAGTATATCAAAACAAACCATAGAATAACATAACAAAGAATAGCAAAACAAAACATAGCATAGTAAAACAAAACATAGCAACACATAACATAACACAACTAAACAGCAGAACAAAACAGCATAACATAACAAAACATAGCATAACATAACATAAAACAAAGCATAGCATAACAAAACATAGCATAACAAAACATAGCAAAACACAACAAAATATAGCATAGCGTAAAACAAAACATAGCATAGCATAACATAACACAACGAAACAGCAGAACAAAACAGCATAACATAACAAAACATAGCATAACATAACATAAAACAAAGCATAGCATAACAAAACATAGCATAACAAAACATAGCAAAACACAACAAAATATAGCATAGCATAACTAAACACAACTAAACATAGCATACATTACAAAACACAGCATTGCAAAGCATAGCAAAACATAGCATAGCATAAGAAAACACAAAAAAACAGCATAGCATAACCAAACACAACACAACATAGCATAGCATAACAAACCAAACCTTAGCATAACAAAACATAGTATAACAAAGCATAGCATAGCATAACAAAACATAGCATAACAAGGCATAGCATAGCAAAACAAAGCATAGCATAGTAAAACTCATCAAAACATAGCATAGCATAACAAATCGTAGCAAAACACAACAAAACATAGCATAGCATAACAAAGCATAGGATAGCTAAACTATACATAGCATAGCATAACATAACAAAACAAAGCATAGAATAGCAAAACAAAACATAGCATAGCATAACAAAACATAGCATAACATAACAAAACATAGCATAACAAAACACAACAATACATAACAGAACAAAACATAGCATAACATAACAAAGCATAGCATAACAAAACAAAGCATAGCATAACAAAACAACAAAACACAACAAAACATAGCATAGCATAACAACACACAACAAAACATAGCATACATAACAAAACATAGCATTGCAAAGCATAGCAAAACCTAGCATAGCATAACAAAACATAGCATAACAAAATATAACATAACATAGCATAACAAAACACAACATAGCATAGCCTAACAAAACAACGCTTGGCATAGCATAACAAAACATAGCATAACAAAACATAGCATAACAAAGCATAGCATAACAAAGCATAGCATAACAAAACAGCATAGCAAAACAAAGCATAGCATAATAAAACAAAACATAGCATAGCATAACACAAAATAGCATAACAAAGCATAGCATATCAAAACACAACAAAGCATAGCATAGCATAACAAAACACAACAAACCATAGCATAGCATAACAAAACACAACAAACCATAGCATAGCATAACAAAACAAAGCATAGGATAGCAAAACTAAACGGAGCATAGCATAACAAAACAAAGCATAGGATAGCAAAACAAACATAGCATAGCATAACAAAACACAACACATAGCATAACAAAACAGCAAAACACAGCATAGCTTAACAAAACACAACAAAGCATAGCACAGCAAAACAAAACATAGCATAGGATAGCAAAACTAAACGGAGCATAGCATAACAAAACAAAGCATAGGATAGCAAAACAAACATAGCATAGCATAACAAAACATTGCATAACATGACAAAACATAGCATAACAAAACACAACACAAAGCATAACAAAACAGCATAACACAACAAAACATAGCATAGCATAACAAAACATAGCATAGCAAAACAAAGCATAGCATAATAAAACACAACATATAGCATAGCATAACAAAACCTAGCATAGCATAACAAAGCATAGCATAGCAAAACATAGCATAGCATAACAAAGCATAGCATAACCAAGCATAGCATAGCATAACAAAACATAGCATAACAAAACATAGCATAGCATAACAAAGCATAGCATAGTAAAACACAACAAAACATAGCATAGCATAACAAAACAAAGCATAGGATAGCAAAACATAGCATAATAAAACAAAGCATAACAAAACATTGCATAGCATAACAAAACATAGCATAGCAAAACAAAACACAGCATAGCACGACAAAACACAACAACACAGAGCATAGCAAAACATAGCAAAACACAACAAAACATAGCATAGCATAACTAATCATAGCAAAACACAACAAAGCATTGCATAGAATAGCAAAACAAAGCATAGAATAGCAAAACAAAGCATAGAATAGCAAAACAAAGCATAGAATAGCAAAATAAAGCATAGAATAGCAAAACAAAACATAGCATAACATAACAAAACATAGCATAGCATAACAAAACACAACAACACAAAGCATAACAAAACATAGCAAAACACAACAAAACATAGCATAGCTTAACAAAACACAACAAAACATAGCAAAACAAAACATATCATAGCCTAGCAAAACATAGCATAGCATAGAAAAACAAAGCATAACACACACAATCACACACACACAACCACGCACACACAACCACAACCACACACAACCGCACACACAACTATCTATCTATCCATCTATCTATTTATCGCCCTCACTCCTATCTATCTATCTATCTATCTATCTATCTATCTATCTATCTATCTATCTATCTATCGCCCTCACTCCTATCTATCTATCTATCTATCTATCTATCTATCTGTCTATCGGTCTATCGCCCTCACTCTATCTGTCTATCGATCTATCGCCCTCACTCTATCTATCTATCTAATCGCCCTCACTCTATCTATCTGTCTCACTCTATCTATCTATCGCCCTCACTCTATCTATCTGTCTATCTATCGCCCTCACTCTATTGCCCTCACTCTATCTATCGCCCTCACTCTATCTTGCTATTGCCCTCCCTCTATCTATCTATCTATTGCCCTCACTATCTATCACCCTCACTCTATCTATCATTCTATCTATCTATTTATCTAGATACTGATCGCCATCACTCTATCTGTCTAGCTATCTATCACCCTCACTCTATCTATCTATCCCACTCACTCTATCTATCGCATCACCACAGCATTACTCAGCACCACCACAGCATCACTAAGGGGCACAACAACATCACTATGCGCTACCACAGGATCATTGAATGCCACAGCATCACTAGTCGCCACCACAACATCACTCAGCGCCACCATAGCATCAATCTGTGCAACCATTCAACAACAACTGTGTCAATAATGTTCTCTCAATGTTTCAAGCTTTATTACAAATGTCACAAAAAGAGGTTAGTATTTTACTTCTGTTCTTGGATTTTCGTCACAATAAAATACACTGAACATATTCTTCACAAAAGTTATTTACAAAAGTTTAAGCTATTGCCATTATAAATTACAATAACTTTTATTTAAGTATTAATTATTAAAAAAAATATAAGCCATTGTTATTTGTAATATCAATACATCCAAGTCACGTGAATACAACACATATTGCATTACAAATGCTATAGGTGTCACAAGTTATAACTATTGGCACTGTAAATGACAAAGCTATTATTTTTGCTATTTTCGAAACCAACACATAAATAAAAAATGTGTCATTTACAATACCAATAGCTCAAACTTTCCTAATGCGAGACCTTATGCATTACAAATGCTTGTTTAGTTCAGAATCAAGGTTTCTGACCTGCAAATCATACTGGGTTCTGAAGAAGATGCCCGACTAATTTTCAAAGCGTCCATTAGAAGTGAAGTGATTGAGGTGAGACCGACCTGTGGATCAAGAGACTGGGTGTTGAAGTGCAATGATGTTGCCATTTTTAAAAAGTTTCTCCTCATATTTTTATTACAGATAAGGTGTGCTGGCAGTTTCTTCCTAGTCTGGCGGAACAGGGTGTACAGAGTCCAATGGGATTTGGTTAATTCTCTCATTCATATTTGCATTTGAGAAGCGGCCTGGGGTCGTACATAAGGCTTTCCGAATGTACTGCTTATCTTCTGTTGTCTAAGACTCTGGAGCATTGGTTAATTCGCAACAACTTTCTCCAGCTTGGTCCACCCGTGTGGTATGGTGTCAGTTGTTGGTGTCATCACTGGGCTTACTTTATAATGTTCAGTTGGCATGATATCACCAGTCAGTAAGACATAAAATTAAGGATAGGGTTACTTCTCATGAAACAGGAAGAACTAAAAAATTCCTGCTAATTTCCCCCCCAATTATTTCTGTTTTTGTAAAGTGTTTGTGACTAGCTCGCTGCCTTTCTCATTTGGCCATATGATGTCCCTCCCATTGTATATTTGAAAACAACAAGGGAACCCAAATTAATCGAAAGGGACCTTGGGGGTAATGCTATTTAAACAACAGTGGTCCCTTTGGGGGAATTTTACACGAAGAATAAATATAGACACAATCGTAGCTATATTTTTTTGGGACATACCCAGCCGGGCAGAGGTCTATTATTTACTCAAAGATAGATATCAAAGATGTTACACAGCATTCCACAAAGTGGGGCACAAGCCTGCACCCTACTCAACACATGTGCAACAGAACAATCATTTGACAAGACAGGAACATAAGGGCTTGTAGGCAAAAAACATGAGGTTTACAGTACCAGTGATTACTGCGGGAACTGCATAAGACCTGCAGTGGGGACTAACGAATCCCGACTGGGTTAGCTGCAAACCTCTCTCCCTTTCCCAGCCAGATCTCAAAGTAGTGACAGATGCATCACTCCTGGGATGGGGAGGCCATCTGGGAGAGGTGAAGATAATTGGCCTAGGTCTTAGGCAAAATCTGAACTCCACATCAACTTGTTGGAGCTCTGGGCGATCCGGCTGGCATTGAAATCTACCCTCCATTCATGGGGAGGTTAGTTCAGGTGTTCATGGACAATAAAACCTCCATGTTATAATGCAACAAACAGGGTGAGGTGAGGTCGTGGACAGTTTGTCAAGAGGTCACGGACACAGCACCTCACCTTGAATTGAATTGAAATAAAATTTATATCGCGCAACTAAGCCCGTAGGCATCAAGGCGCCTAACAAAGAAAATCAAAAAAGGCAGAACCAGAGGTAAGGATAGGCTTTGGCAAATAGCCACGTCTTAAGGGCCTTTCTAAAGGCTTGCTTTGAGGGAAGGGTTTTAATCTCAGATGGCAGAGAGTTCCACAACCTTGGAGCCAAAGTTGAAAAGGCTCTGCCACCCCACCTAGCTCTACGGACACGGGGGATTGATAGCAAGAATTTGTTAGCCGAGCGCATGGATCTGGAAGGGGTATATGGAATTAACAGATCCCTTAGGCCTCCAGATTTGTTAGTGGCCAGGGCCCCATAGATCAAACAAAGGAACTTAAAAGAAATCCTGGCCAAAATTGGAAGCCAATGCAGTGCTTTCCTGGCAGCCGTGGCAGAGGCCCGCCTAGGGAGATCTAGCACAAACTTCGCGGCGGCATTCTGCACCATTTGAAGTCGCATTATCAGACTCTTGTTAATGCCAAGGTATAAGGCATTACAATAATCTAGTCTTGAGCCTATTAATGCTATTACAATTAGCTTTCTGGCTTGAGGGGACAGGTAATGTTTTATCTTCCTCAGGATGTTTATTATGCCCCAGCAGGTGGAAATAGTCCTACTTACTTGCTGACCCAACCCCAAAGCAGGGTCAATCATGACTCCTAAGTTCCTAGCCAAGGCAGTGGGTGTAGGGCACACTCCCAAAGATGAAGGCCACCATTCCGCCGACCAAATATCCTCCTTACCTCCGAACACCAGAATTTCTGTCTTCTCGCCGTTGAGCTTCAATGAATTGCAAATCATTCATTGAGCCACTGCCTCCATGCAGTGTCTAAAATTGGAGGCAGCCGAGATGGCAGGTTGGGCGAGAGACATCAATATCTGCGTGTCTTCGGCGTAGGAGACTACCTCCATCCCGTAAGATCTAATAAGCCTGGCAAGTGGGGTCACATAGATTTTAAAAAGGGTCGGACTTAATGCCGACCCCTGAGGGACCCCACACTGCACAGGAAGGGATGGAGATAGGAACTCCCCCAGCTTAACTCTCTGTTCCCTCTGGCCAAGGAAGGAGGTCAGCAAACTAAGTGCGGGCCCCTCAACCCCTATCTCCCTCAGGCGAGATGTTAACACTGAGAGAGACAGGGTATCAAACGCAGCCGTAAGATCTAGCAGGATATGGCAGCCATGGAGCCGGCCTCTACCTCTGCACTGATGCCTCACCTCCACAACACAGTGAATCATCATAGACTTTGTTTCCAAGGTATACTTTGTTTGGGGTCCATGTGAGTCCATGCCCGACTCTGCACTCCTCGTGGTCGGCGCCATACTTTTGATTGATTGCTGTCATGAGGTCACAATATGTTAGGGCGCCAGCTAAGGTGTTAGGGGATCGGAGCCCTAATGCATGTACAGCGTCTTCTCTAGTTCATGAAGGTGGTAATTTCTAGATGGCCCCTAACTCTAATAAAAGCACGTTTCCCCAGTAAGCCGATGCTTGGCTTACTGTTCCTGACCGTGACCACGCCCCCTTCTTGTTCCTGTTTCCTGTTTGCAACTTCTAGAGTTTCCTGTGGGTGGCCCTAGCCTCTGTTGCTGTCTCCCAGCTTCTGGCGTCTTTGTACCGACCAGGAATCTCGTTATTTGGTTTGTGATCTCCCTGCTTCTAGCGTGAGTTTCTCTGCCCCGTGCTCTATCCCTGAGCGTTTGTTAATACACACGCTAGTTCTCTCCCCTTCCCTGTGTTTTCCGGCACGAGTCCCTGCTCCGCTCCTATTTGCATTAGGAGCCGGCCAGTCCGCCTCACCACTTCTCCTCCCCTGCCCTGACTTAGGCATTGCTGCTCTGCTCCCCCCCCCCCTTATTGGGAGCCGGCCAGGGTGCTTTGTCCTTTTCGTGTGCTTGCAGCTGCGCTCTTCATGCCTTCTCATAGCCGACCTGCAGCCACGATATTTTTGTTTATGTCATTCTCGCGTTTTTGCGTGTTAGCCGCTACTCCTCTCTTTGTATTAACGGAGTCTGGCTGCGGTAACACGTTGCCTCCAATTACCCTTCTCCCAGTGTAGAATCCTGGTGGCTTCTTCTCCTTACCTCCCCCCCTGAATTCCTTCATTGCCACCTCTTTCTTTCATTTATGAAACACTGTTCTCCAGATACCGTTTGTGATAGTGCAGTTTTTTCCCTTCTTGTGTCTATTGAGAAGACCCACCTTGTTATTTCCCTGAGGAACCAGCGTCTGTGTGAATAATTTCTAGTCCCTTAGGTATCCCTGCACTTTAAGCGCCTTGTCATATTCAATGCACTTGGGATATTCCACACATTACTAGGACAGGATAGCTGGTGAGTGAACTATATTGTTAGCAGCGCCTGCATGCATTAATGCTCTGAACCAGTTTGTTGTGCTTGCTTAGTCCAACTATTGTATGTCTTTATTTTTTAGCACTACATCCTTCCACAGTACCAGTGTTGCCTGCTGTATCATCTGGTGAAGAGTGGTGGTCACTCTATGGTTTATTCCCCTCACACTTTTTGATTACTATTTCTTGCGAGTGAGTTAAGGTCTCCTCCTAGAGTAGTGGTTGAATAGTGTTGGGACTAGCATCTTTTCTCCTGTGGAATCCCGCTTGGATCCAGACCCTACCATGGAGAGATTTGTTTTCTACAAGCTTTATTTTTGCAATAACTGTTTTAAGATCATATTTCATTACCTGTGTATCAGCAATTCTGTGCACTGGAGTTTCCAAGGCGGCTCTCGCTTGGAGACGCTTTTTGTCTTGAGTGGAGCATGAGCCTCCTATACGCCTTTCCGCCCATACCACTCCTGCCCAGAGTTCTCAAAAAGAAGAAGCTCAGGAACGACCGGGCCCAAGTCAATCTTGTAGCTCTGTACTGGGATCGAAGAGTTTGGTATCCCAAGCTGTTGGATGGGCATCGGCCCTCTGATCAGGCTGCCCTTTCCAGAGAATCTTCTATCGGAGCAGCAGGGGAGGGCTCTCCACCGGAACCTGCCAATGCTCTCCCTTCATGCGTGGAGATTGGACAGCGACAGTTGGCAGTTTCGACCTTCCGCCCTAAGTCTGAAATGTTATCTTGGCAGCCAGGTGGCCCTCTACCAAGACTGTATACACCTGCCATTGGAGCACATTTGTAGCATGGTGTGTAGAAAAAATTATTGTCCCTTCTCTAAGGTTCTTCTCTTCACTCTCCCTTTTGCCCAGAAGTTCTCTGCTCTTGGCACTCTTAAAGGCTATCTTTCTGCTCTTTCAGCCTTCCTGCAGCTGCCTGATCAGCCATCCCTGTTCATTTCCCCTGTCATTTATTATAAAGAAGGATCGATCCAATAAATCTTGATTAAGCTTCTTTATTAGATGACATAACTCGGTACAGAAGAAGTGCGGCGCAGCTGCTGACAGCTCTCTCGTAACGGTATGAGGCTCCTGTGCCTCTCATTCTCAACTGACACATACACATACTTTTAATTAATAACACTTACCAACAACTAAGCACGAGTAGCGCTGGAACAGGAACCCCCAGCACAAGTTGTGCTCGAGCCAGAAACCATCATGGCTCGAGACACAACATCCTTAACTGATTCTTGGAAGAATTACTACACATTTACCACTTCACCCTTCATATGCCTCAGTGGGACCTAAACCTTGTGCTCACTTTCCTCATGTGAGCTCCCTTTGAGCCTTTACACAATTGTCCCCTTAGACTTCTTACCATCAAGACAGCCACCCTTGTGGCAAAAACATCAGCCAGGAGGGTCAGTGAGCTTAATGCCTTATAATCAAAGCCTCAATATTTGAGCATCTATCCTTATAAGCTGTGTACTAGGGCCTCTTTTCTACCGAAAGTCGTCAACCCATGTAGGCCCATCCATCACCTTGCCTAATTTTTACGCACGGCTACATCCCTCCAAGGAAGAGAAGTGATTTCACTCTCTGGACCCAAGTAGAGCTACTTTGACCGCACAAAAGAGCTATGGGTGGATGACCAACTCTTCATGGGAATGTCAGAGCGAAAAAGGGAAAGGGCCTGCAGAAACGGACCATCTCTTGTTAGTTCGTGCTCTGCATAAAGATCTGCTTCCCGCTGGCCAAAGAGCTGCCCCCTGAGGGTTTTCAGGCCCATTCCAGAAGAGCAAAATTTGACCACTGTGTTAGCACGCGGTACTACATTCCTGGACATCTGCCAGGCAGAAATATGGGCCTTGTTGCACACGTTCACCGAACACTAATGCCAATCAGGTACGTCAGGATGGGCACTTTGCCAGTTCAGTCCTGCAAGACCTTTGAATCTGTAATCTGTCTCAAAGACCCACCTCCAGGGAGATATTTCTTGAGTGTCTATTCAAAGTTATGGAATCTGCGGCTAGAAGTCTCTACCAGATGTTACTTATCTCTATAACGCCTTATCCGGTAGAGACTTTATCTAGCCTCAGATTCCTTACCTACCTGCCCCTACTCCCCACTCTATGAGCAGAATCTTGGGTCAGTGTTTTCCTTTTCAGGGCCCTAGTTTTCAACAGAAGTGCTTAGTGTTCTTCGTGGCTTCGTGCTCCTGGCCTGGAAAGTCGCAAAAAGAAACTGACGCCAGCACACTGGAGTGGCGCCTAGAGAGGGACCGTGCATGTCACTTTTGGCGTGGATGACGCCGACAATGCCACACCGTGCTGATCGATTCCACCTACCGGCGTGCAGGGGTAGTGCTCCAGAAACATTTGTGGACCCAGTCTGACGTATGAGGAAAATTCAGAGGTAAGGAATCTGCAGCTAGTTAGAGACTCTACCAGATAAAGCGTTGCCGAAGGTAAGTAACTTATTCTTCAAAGCTGCTGCACTCTATGCCACTGCTGTCTATGGTACTCTACTCTGTAACACTCTACGTCAATGCCCTCTTCACTAGTCCACTCTACTCTACTCCAGTGTACATGGCCATACTCTGTCACTCTTCTCTATGCCACTTCAATACACAATAATCTATGCCACAACACTGTACTCCACTCTTCACCATTCCACGCTACCACACTCTATGCCACTCTCCTCTTCGCCACTAGCGTTTAGCCATGCTGAACAGCAGCCATGATGCAGTACAACATAACTAAAACACATTGGCAAAGCCAATAGCTCTTGTATAGGAGAGACGCTTGTTAATAATAAATAATTGTGGCGTTAAAAGTATTTAAAAGCAGTGGTGATTTTGACATCATTTAAATGCACACTCTAAATACTATGCAATACTTGTGCCATCTGTACTACCTCGTGAAAGAAGGGTCCCAGTAGAAATTGATACATTTGCTTGAATTTATTTGCAAAAATTAATTAAAACAGGCAATGTCAATTAATCACAGTGCATGAGCTATCATATTTAGTAAGTAAAAGTGCCCCAGAAAGGGAAGGGAAGTGGGATAGCGTGATGCTGTGAAAGGGGGATAGTGAGGGAATAGAGTTGGTGACAAATCATCTATTGCAGAATTATTTCAAAATGCAATAAAGTTTCGTGGCTTCAGGTTTCTGAGCCCAAACATATGGGGATTATCATATATCCCAAAGCAATTAAATTGTTTCTGTTGACAATGAGGTATTCAAAATCATAGGGGAAAGCCAACAAAACAAATGATGAAAGTAGCCGTCGACGTTTCGACCCCACGCTACACTTGTAGGCGTAATTGTAACCTTACATCGGGGTCTTCATCAGGACAGGGTAGTCAGCAAAAGGGCACTACAATATCTGCTCATGTAGCGCAGACTTCATGGCCTTGGCCTAAATATTCTTGCTGGGCGAGCAGGCTGCATCTATTAGAATAACTTGAATGGATAAAATCCTGCTCTTGGATATCAGCCAGCAGTCAGGAGAGACGTAAATCCTTGAACTCCGTGTCAGTTCTTAAACGATACGGCAACACGCGAGGCGATCTTCACGGACGCTCCGCTTTGATGAAATAACAACGTCCAACCCCTCTGACCTTTCGAGGTTCGGGTGGACCAAACTACACGCCTAACCCCTCCTATTCGCTACAATCAGGCTCCCGCTGATAACAACGCAAATCAGATGCGGCACACTCGAGGTTTAATCCTCACCTAATATAGCGATATCCAAGAGCAGGATTTTATCCATTCAAGTTATTCTAATAGATGCAGCCTGCTCGCCCAGCAAGAATATTTAGGCCAAGGCCATGAAGTCTGCGCTACATGAGCAGATATTGTAGTGCCCTTTTGCTGACTACCCTGTCCTGATGAAGACCCCGATGTAAGGTTACAATTACGCCTACAAGTGTAGCGTGGGGTCGAAACGTCGACGGCTACTTTCATCATTTGTTTTGTTGGCTTTCCCCTATGATTTTGAATACCTCATTGTCAACAGAAACAATTTAATTGCTTTGGGATATATGATAATCCCCATATGTTTGGGCTCAGAAACCTGAAGCCACGAAACTTTATTGCATTTTGAAATAATTCTGCAATAGATGATTTGTCACCAACTCTATTCCCTCACTATCCCCCTTTCACAGCATCACGCTATCCCACTTCCCTTCCCTTTCTGGGGCACTTTTACTTACTAAATATGATAGCTCATGCACTGTGATTAATTGACATTGCCTGTTTTAATTAATTTTTGCAAATAAATTCAAGCAAATGTATCAATTTCTACTGGGACCCTTCTTTCATATACTACTTAGCACCCTGGTCCCATGTGGATATCTCGGGTAGAACCCCCCTTCTATACCAATTATCTGTACTACCTCACTCACCTTCTTGGTGCTTTTAATTTTTTTAAATTTTAATTCTTTCCCCTCTAGAGAATATTATGTGCCTCATTAAGAAAGCCTCTTCAGAAAAGAGGACCTAGTGGTGATGTACGGGAAGCCCCTTCCAGTGTAAATTTCATCTAATTTTTGTTGAGGCAATATTAGCATTAGCAGTGGGAACTGGTGTTCTTTTTTCCCTCCTTGCAGCCTTGGCGGAGAGGGATTACTTTTTTTTTTTTTTTTTGCCTGGAGTTTTATATAGCGAAAACTTGACCCAAAGGTAGCAGAGCACTTTCCATGAGCACCAGTTGCGTTACAGACGGACACATTAATGTTTTTGTTAGACACAGGTAGATTAAGTGATTTGACCAGAATCACAGGATGTTGAGCGTCACTGCCTAGACTCAAACCCGGTTCCCCAATTTCGAGTTTGACTGCTCTAGCCATTAGGCCACATCCTCTCTGACTGGACTGTTGTTTAATAAGGAGAGGGATTAAGTCTTCACAGACTTTGATGTTTATGTAAGTAGTATTTATTTCTTTTAAATGAGCTCCATTATTTTCTGAGCCACCCACATGTCCGACATAATCATCAACCTTTAGGGCAAATGCTGTCTGATTCTGCCACCAATGGGATGGCTGTGCTGGATGGAGGGCACACGAAAGAGGTTTGGAGTCTGAGGCATTCATTAATGGCAGTTGACTGGCAGCACACTGGGTCTAGCTTCTGCGTTCTTTCTGGGCTTCCGCAGCCACTCTTCAAAAGGACTGGGCAGGTTGCTGGACTATGTATATTTGGTACTGTGGATGCCCAAAGATTTCCCTTCGACATTTGTGGAAGGAGGTAAAGAACTGCTTTTGCGGGCAGTTTAAGAGGGAAAGGACGAGGGATCTAGTGGTGACCCTGCTGTTGCAAAAACACTCAAGAGCCACATCTGTGTTGTCGCCAATAGGCGGGAGCCATTGAAAGGTAGGTCCGTTAATGAAGACAGGACATTTCTGAAGATCCCAGTGGACCGTAACTGTGATGATGCAGCGTCACCGTAGTATTCATGGCTCTAGCCAGGGTGCCTGTGGTGTCCAGCCCCACCGGGTTATGTACCAGGGTTAGCTGTGAATAACGCAATTTTCCGCTGGCAACCTGGGAATCAGCTGCCTAACCGAATCCACAGTGCATGTGAGTATTGGCCCAGTAGTCATTCAAGTTTCACCAACCACAGGTCAAGACTGGTGGAAGTAAAAATGTGCTTCCTAAAGGTATCTAGCCTCTTAGATTCCCTATCATGTGGACGATCTTCGTTCGCGTGTCGACTCAAGTCAGGCAGCCTTTTTAGTGCTGCTTGATATGTCGGCCGCGTTCGACACGGTCAGCCACGCAATTCTCATCAGCAGATTGGAGGAAGCTGGCGTGGCGGGTCTGGCGAGAGATTGGCTGGTTTCCTATCTTCAGGATCAACATCAAGTAGTGGCTCTACCGCATTTTAGATCTGCCACTAAAAGAGTGGGGCAAGGGGTACCTCAGGGGTCGGCCATCAGTCCCATTTTATTCAATCTCTACCTCCGCCCTTTAGTTAAGCTGATTAAATCATTTGGTATCTTGGTTATCAACTATGCCGACGATACGCAGCTTATCTTTTCCTTGGAAGGTAGAGAGGCTGTGTCCCAGGAGACCTTTCATCGCTGCATGACAGCCACTGCGAACTGGCTGCGCACTAACTCTCTTCAGTTTAATGGCTCAAAAACAGAGGTGTTGCACTGCTCCATGGATCGCATTCCTCTGCCGGTGAATTTTTGGCCCATTGCTTTCCAGGGTACAGCTGCGGCAGCAGATTCCGCTCGTAATCTGGGCGTTACGTTTGGACCAAATTTGCAGCTGAATGTTTTTGTAAACAAAACTGTTGCTACATGTATGATGCTGCTCCGCATCCTTCGTAAGATTCTCCCTATGCTCCCTGCTCAAACTAGACCAGAGGTAGTGCGCAGTATGATTCTCAGTAGGCTTGACTACTGCAATGCACTGCTTCTGGGTGCCCTTGGTATTCTGATTGGAAAATTGCAGCGCATTCAGATCATGGCTGCTAAACTTGCCCTTTCTCGACTGCGTTCGGCTTCTTCATCCCGCGCGCTTAAGGACCTCTTTTGGTTACCTGTCCACCAGCGCATTAGTTTTAAAGCGTCGTGTATAGTGTTTAGGGCCCTCCATGATCAGGGGCCGGTCCCGCTACAAGAGCTTTTCTCCTGGTATTCGACCTCCAGACCCCTGCGTTCTTCATCGGCATTTCTGGTCACAGATCCGGAGGATTCGGATGGGAGGCCGTTCCTTTGGATACACTGCGGCCAAACTCTGGAACTCTTTGCCAGTTACTCTAAGGAGCACGAGGGGAACTCTTCTCATTTAAGAAAGGCTTGAAGTCCCCTCTATTCCCCAGGACAGTGTAGTACTGTGCTTTGCGTTGGTCTGGACAAGTCAAAGCGCCAGGATACCCTCTGAGTGACAGTTCGCGCTATACAAATACGCCATACATACATACATACATACATACATACATACATACATACATACATGTGGTCTGATAGGAAACGCTCTTGGGTTGACCTTTGCTGTTAAAGCCTGTACCGTCAGGCTGTCAAGGGTGGAGTGCTGGGAAAGGAAGGCTGAGTCTCCCCGGGCGGTGCAGATGGGCAATCATTCATTGAACAGGACCCCTGTGCAAGGTTTCGTCCAGGCTCACAGGAGCTCATTGATGAGGGCTTCATTAAAGAGGTGCATGCGTCCAGAGGAGCCTTCTCCAGGTTGAAGCACTTCTATCTAGACATGCGCTTTGACCTCGACGACTAGCAGCTGGAAATGAAGGACCTCTGCCGCTCTTCACATCATGGTAGCAAATATGTGCCTTCCTCCAAAACTTGTCCTGGAGGAGAAATCATGCCAGAATCTGGTGAGGAATCCAGGCCACTGGCATCACCCAGCTCCTCATACCGTTTGTCATCATCTGGGTCCTCCAGGGGACCATACACCTCCTCTTTTAGGAAATTGTCAGGAGGACAATCCAGGGAATGGAAGGCCTGGATAGGTCCAGCAGTGATGTCAACGGCACTGGATTAGCATTGGTCATGATAATCAGCTGGACGTAAAGCTGGTCCAAGAAGGGTCCTTGGAGGAGTGGAGGCACCATTGGTAAAGTCAGTTTGGATCAGTGGATGTAGCCAGAGGGCCCAGCTGGCATCGAGGGCAAACCCATCAGCTGTGTAGTGTAGTTCCTATATTCCAAATAGGCTCTGCGCATTGGAATAATATATACTATAGATTTGACGTAGGACTGAGGTCTGCTAGGTCTCTATCGAATATATTAGACTTAATTGTGAGTGCCAGCTAGCTCAGAGGTCACTAGAAACTTTCTTGAATGAACAAGAAGGGATTGGTTTCTGACAACCGCATAAACATGACAACTTTGTTTCCCAAGAATAAGAAATATATCTCTAGAGTCGCGGAAACAATAGATAGATATTTCACTCAGTCAATCGTGCATGCTTTGTTTCACCAGAAGTGCAGAGAAATAGAGAGACAGGCGTTTTCAATAAAAGTATTTATTGAACAGTCTTCTTTCTCATGCAGAGGAAATGAACTGCTACAATCGTAATACTAGATGCAAAGTACAATGCACACAGTACGAAGAGTATTATAAAATAATACTGTAAAAGCATGATATGGTTTCTAAGCCATAGAATACATACATTAATAAATAAAGACTAAAAGTACTCGACTGGTGCTTCTAAAATACGCCTACCCGGTGTACCTAACCTAGGTCTAGTACAAGGGAAGAAGTAAGTGAGGTGTAGCTTAGTTTCAGTATTCTTTTGCCAAGAACCTATCCAAGAATTCTCTACGGGTCTAATCAGCTCCGTACCTTGGTTTAAAATGAAGGAGGTCTGGTATCTCTCTCCCAGGACTCGATTTCCCAACAACCCGTAAGGGTAGTTTGGAAACACTGAAGCTGGATTTCTCGGCAAGAGAAAAGGCAGCATCTCTCTCAGTGTGTCTGCTGGATGGTCGGCTTCCTTCGGCACTTGCTTCGGCGAGCTGTGTCGTGTAGGTAGATAGTCGAACTGCTCCAAACCACCGTGTGTTTGCCTGGGCAAGTGTGGGCATATTTATACCCTGAAGGTGCCGGGTTTGACGTAAGGTTGGACATAATAACGTCATCAAAGACTAAGTTCTTTGAAATCTCCACGAGTTCTTGGCTAAATTAATATTCAAGCAAGGGGAAGTCCCTGTCTGCTGAAGGCGGGTTTTTCCAAGAAATCGTTGTGGATTTTCGGAACTAGTGGAAGTAGCCATGCCGTATTTGGACTGCATAGGCTAAGTCTAAATATGGTTATGATTTCTATGCCTATATAAGGATAGGCTGATTTATACCTATGTATGGGCATGAATCGGGAAAATTACACTAGGGTCCTAAATTCATATAAAACACCCACTCCACTTTATTATGTTTAACATTACTAAATTATAAGCACTAAAACATATCTAAAGCATGTGTTTACAATCCCACCCAAAATACACAAAAATGCATTTCAAATGGTTGCACACGAAAAATGAGCATTTTTACAGTACGCATATAAAAGGAATGATTTCATCCTAAGCATACAGTAGGATATTGGCAATGCTAACCGAATGAATCATGAGTTATGAAATGGCTCTAGGTTTACAGAAGATAAAGGTCGAGACCATTCCATAGCAGAATATATAGACTGTTATTGTTTTTGAGGACAAGGTCAAATATTGTCTCTAGGAAGTGTTCGAAACAGAATTTCCTGTTCTCTAAGAATAGTTCTACTTTAAGCAGATTACTTTGTGCCAAAAAGAGAGCAATTTTGGAAAAAGTCAAATCAAAATAGTAGAAAAAATAGAGTTCCAAAGTTAGAAGCTTTGTTTTTTAAAAACGAAGGCCGAATTCAGAGTTCATAGAACGCTGTGTGCAGATTTCAAAAGTTATTCTCGAAGTCAGGAAAAAACATCAAATCGTCTAAGCTGGCAAAGAAATAGTCTACCACAGTAGGTGAAAGTGGAGCTACTTCATTAAGTAGATCAATTGTGCACAGATGAGAAGCATCGCCATCCGCGTCAGTCGCATTAGCAATATTCGCAGTAGATGGTACCTGTGTGCCTGTTGTTCCACGTACCTCACCATTAGCTGTAGTTGCTGGTGAGATCTCTATGAATGCAGTCATCAGGATTGGCAGCCGTTGGGGGCAACATGATGCATGAGCCGTTACCGGACCTAGCAAAGCGTCAACATCCGTTGGCAGTGCTGATGGAAGTGTAAGACAAACGTCCAGCACACATTCTTCTCCACAAAGCAGGCATCGTAGAACAGGTAAGATGCAATCTTGCCAGATTGGTCTAAACGAAAGATACCATGTGGTATTCAGATCTCTTAAATGAGCCAAGCCAAGAATCTGTGTAATTCTGTCACGGTACCGCATGCCTAGGAGAGCGTTCTCCATGGTAGTCTGGGTGTCGTTGGTGACTGGACTTGCCATATCAGAGCAGAAGAAACAAAAAATAGAATTCCTGCTGCGAGTCCCAAAATAAGAGGCAGGCCGCCGAACACAGAGTGCACGAAATTTTGAAAAATGTCAAGGACTGCTTCAAAGGGTGCTAACAGTCCCGAAAAAACTGCCTTAAATACATGTACAATACCACTCGTATCAGACATGTTTAAGATACGACCTAACATTTCTGCAAAATGTATTGGACAGTTCGTTGATAACGGGGCATGTATCTCCGCAGAAGCCCTTGCGACTTGCAGATCATACGTTTCTCTGAACGAGGTCAGTGGCACAGTTTTTTGCAAAGGAATGGCTTTCATTCTGCTTAAAGTATCAATTTGTATAGAAGAGATATTCAGTGAAGGCCATAACAGCGACTCCCCGTCTGTCTTGCTCTTAGAAAACAATACTTGCATACAACAAGTGACCCTGGCTGACATTCTAACTAGATAGGCTATGCCTGGCAACATTCCACAACAGCTGTGATCACTCAACATTATGTAGCTACCATTAGATAGCTGCCTAAAAACTGGGTCTATCACTGCTGCTGGAGAACTGTGCAGGTGGCAAGAAAGGTTATTTGAAGAACCCTTGCAGGCTCTAGATCTATTGACTTCCTTCCTTGATGGGAGGGAACAAAGAGTCAAGCTGGGTGAGTTCCTATCTCCATCCCGACCAGTGCTATGTGGGGTCCCTCAAGGGTCGGCTCCTAGTCCGACCCTATTCAACATCTATGTGACCCCACTGGCCAGACTAATAAGAACTTTCGGGATGGAGGTAGTCTCCTATGCAGATGACACCAAAATACTCGTCTCTCTTTCCCATTCAGATGTGCAGACCGCCTCCAAGTTTAGATCTTGTATGGAGGCGGTTGGTCACTGGATGATTCAGAACTCACTCAAACTGAATGGGGAGAAGACTGAGGTGATGGTGTTTGGAGGGAACGAAAACATCTGGTCAGCCAGCTGGTGGCCTGACTCGCTAGGAATGTGCCCTTCCCCCACAACATCTGCTAAGAATCTTGGGGTGATGATAGATCCTGCCCTGGATATGGGCAGACAGGTGAGTAGAACCATCTCCACCTGCTGGGGCTTAATTCACACCCTGCGAAGGATTAGGAAATACCTTTCTTTGCAGTCCAGAAAGCAAATAGCTGTCGCACTCATTGGCTCACGCCTGGACTACTGTAATGCGCTGTATGCGGGGCTAAACAGGAGCCTCCTGCAGAGCTTACAGGTAGTTCAGAATGCCACAGCCAGATTTGTTCTGGACGTTCCCAGACGCTCCTCGGCCACGTTGGCCAGGAAAATGCTGCACTGGCTACCGGTAGAACACCGAGTACGGTTCAAAGTCTTATGCATGACCTATAGAGCCATTGTAAAAAACAGCGACACAGGAGTGGGTTCCATCATCTCCCACTACATTCCTGGAAGGAACTTGCGTTCCTCCGGGAAATCGCTCCTGACAGTTCCCCGCATGCGAAGAGCCAAGTGGGGTGGCAGGGCCTTCTCCACCCTAGCTCCCAAATGGTGGAATGATCTTCCTCTGGATCTTAGGTCCCTACCTTCCCTACAGAAATTCCGTAGTGCCCTTAAAACTCGCCTCTTCTTGCAAGCCTATGTGTAAGGATGTTTATTTCAATTTTCTGATTGTATTGTTAGGCGCCTTGATACCTGCGGGTTATTGTTTTGCGCGTTATAAATTTTTATCAAATCAAATCAAATCTTGAAACAAAAGTGTACCGCTTAGCGAGTTCTTACAATTTTTTCCACTAAGAAATGCCTCCTTTACCCAACTCCAACATTTTTTTGTGTATGGTAAATTCCAGGTGGAATTAATGTACTCTTTACCCAACTTTTCATACAGGCCCACTCCTATGTGTCTTAGGCAATACTGAAGCTGGATAATCGTCACTAGTATCGTGTTGGTGCCATGTATTATCCATTCCACGACTGGCTTCTCGGAAACAGTTCATGGTAATCTTTCCAGTTTTTCTATGCTCCGCACCGAATAGTCTGCTCCTCTTTGTGCCAAAGAGTTTTGTTTATCTGTAAGGTTAAAGACAGTAAACAATGACGTGGTGTTGATTAGACGCCATGGCACGTAGCCTGAACGTAGATATTGTAATGTCCAGCCTAGAGCATTATAGAACGTAATTGAGACTGGCCATGTTGTAACATTAGCAAGTCCTGCTATATTATGTCGATGGCAGAGGATACATTACTGTCCAAAGAATAGATTCTGTAGGACAGAGTCGTTAACCCATTGTCCACTACAGAGAGAGCTTTCTCTAAATGAATACAATCTTTCTGCAGTTTCCATTTGCGTGATTTTCCATGCTTCATTGTAAGCAGAGTATATACCGGCGTACATGAAACCTTTTTGACGTGGTTTACGAGGTCCAAGTAAGAAGACTCGTAAATCAACGCCTTCTTTAAGTAAAGTTAAGTGTTGTTAAATTAATGGAAGTGTGGATTTCTGTAGCCATTCAAGGCATAGTTTACCTACTCTGTATGTTGTAACTATCCCTGGATGTTGTATCTGGGAATATCTTGGATCTGGCCTAGTTACTGTGAATCCTTGTGTTTCGTTCAGGAATCTATCTTGACAGTAATTCGTATCTGTGGGCCAGATTAACCATTTTTTCCAATCCGGATTAGTTCTGTTCTGTTGTAAAATCTGTTTTACGTCTACCTCCTCATCTGCAGTGCTATTACTGTCAGTTGTGGGCTTAGGTATGGACGGTTTGTTTAAATCTTTTATCTTAGCCAAGCTAAGACAGATGTTTGTTGAACAGTGTCATTTAAAAACATTATTTGTTCTGGGATAATGCAGGCTCTAAATAAGGCTTCTAAACCTTGCACCTGCCAGTCTTTTGTGCCCCAGACAGTCTTTGTCTCAATGTTGTCTTTCCAAAAGTTAAAACCTAATGTAGACAGCTGAGCATACAAGTTCGCAGAATAAATTTGTTTAGTATTAGTCAACATGTTTTTCATTCCTGTCTTATTCACATTTTTTTAAATAAAACATTTCTGGATTTGTGACATTAAACCCTGCGAAGTATGGAAACTTTTCATAAAATGTTTTTGAACTGCCTTTTGGCGGTGTTGGACAAAGTTCTCTTTGATTATAAATAAAAACATTTCTAGGGTTTGCAGATTTGTGCAAATAATGGTGACCATAATGATTAAAATAATACATTTGTTCATAATCTGGTGAACCTTCCAAGTATTCATGTTTTGTGAATTTAGCTGACATTTTTAAATCTGTCATCATGTTATTAACAGTCTCAAAGTCCCAATCATCAGAAAATGTGCTGGGGATGTGGAAGTTGAGACGGTTGTTGAGGTATGTAGGTTCAGTGTTGTGGAGTGCTTTGTGTGCGTGGATGAGGAGTTTGAAGGTGATCCTCTTGTTGACAGGGAGCCAGTGTAGGCCTCTCAGGTGGGGTGTGATGTGGCTGCGTCGGGGGACGTCGAGGATCAGACGTGCCGAAGCGTTCTGGATTCGTTGTAGTCGTCTCAGGAGCTTGGTTGTTGTTCCTGAGTAGAGGGCGTTCCCGTAGTCGAGTCTGCTGGTGACGAGGGCCTGGGTGACGGTTTTTCTCGTGTCGGGAGGGATCCACTTGAAGATCAAGCGGAGCATTCGGAGGGTGTTGAAGCAGGATGCAGAGACAGCGTTGACTTGCCTGGTCATGGAGAGGGTGGAGTAGAGGATAACCCCCAGGTTGCGTGTGTGGTCTGTGGGTTCCGGGGCTGTTCCAAGCGATGCGGGCCACCAAGAGTCGTACCATGCTGATGGGGTGGGTCCGAGAATGAGGTCCTCCGTCTTGTCTGAGTTCAGCTTCAGTCTGCTGTAATTCATCCAGTCGGCTACGGCCTTCATTCCTCTGTGGAGGTTGAATTTGGCGGTGTGGGGGTCTTCGGTGAGGGATATGATCAGCTGGGTGTCGTCGGCGTAGGAGATGATGTTGAGGTTATGTTGACGTGCGACGTGGGCGAGCGGTGCCATGTAGATATTGAACAGCGTCGGGCTGAAGGAGGTCTCTTCGCTCACGATGAGATGATTTGTGAGGTTTCAGGAGCAAGTTGATGTTCTTACTTGCTGTGTCCATTGTACTGTATTTTCATATCATATGTATTTTACTATCATCTTTCCCAAACTTAAAACAAGAATGAGCCAAAGTAGGAGAAAAAGTACACCCTAACACAATCCAAAATTCATCCAATGATGAAACCAGATATGTATTTTCAAGCTGATTAATGAGTTCTGTTATTTTTCTTTGAAAGTTTTATTTGCTGGCGTAGTTTCAGGTTCACTGGGCTCCTCAGAAAATGTATCAACGTTGATGAAATAGCCAGAGGCAGTTCTGTCACTTGTTGTAATTGCATCAGGATTGTTTGGAATTGCTGTAGCTGTTTCTTCCTTTGTCATATTAGTATAGTCAGAGGCTATATCATTGTAGACAGGTGTTCCGTGAGCAACTGTTATTTGGGTTTCAAGAGGCACAAGTTCCATGGATTTGTTGCATAGTCCTTCTTTTCTCACTGCATGCTTATCGAAGGTGATGAGTCTTTCAGTTTGAACCTCTTGTATTTTAGCTAGATTTGGCCGTCTGCTACATCTTGGGAGTTCACTGGGCCTACTGCTTATTATCGGCCACATGATGTGGTTTTACCAGGTCGATGGATACAGACCTGTTCTCCTTTTTTCCAAGCAAGGAGCGCAGTAACACTGTTCTTGATCCGTGGATTGCTAGTACAGGTACTGGTTTTCTGTAAGAAGGCCCAAATTCCTTCTTATCCACGATCTTTTCTCTGACTAGATCCCCAATCTTTGGAATCCAGACAGGCCTTGCTGTGACAGGTGGTTTCTCTTCAGTGGTCATTGGCTTTTGTATTGTGTTGCTCAGACTTCTTGTTTCATTTAAGTCCTGTAAAACAGCCAAACGGTCATTGATATCAAAGGGTTTTTGTTCCACCACTGAAGTTTGACGATCAAGATCCTGGATGATCATTCTAGTACCAAATAGTAATTCATATGGAGTGATTCCACCCAGAGAATTTTTTGGCAGATTATTAAGACTACGTTGGACACTTATTAGATGTTTGACCCACAAGTGACCCGAACCTAATACCCTAGCTGTTATAGATTGCTTTATGTCACGGTTTTTTCTTTCCACTACCGCATTTCCCTCAGGATGGAATGGACTTGAGTACCGCAATGCAACGCCCAAACTAGCCATGGCCTCCTTGTAAGCTCTAGAGCTAAACGCAGGACCCTGGTCAGAATGCAGCGTGCTGATTGCGTATGTGCCGATAAAGACTTGCAAATCTTTTATAACAGTTTGGGCGTCAGCCGAGCGCTGAGGCCACATACAAATGAATCTTGTCCTAATAGTTGTGGGACTGCATTCGTCCATGGTGACGTTTGCGTGTAGATAGTCTAATGCTGTCTAAAAATGGTGTCTGAACTTGGCTGGCTACACTGTAGTCAGGTATCTGGTGGTTTTCAAAGCTATGATCTCTGTAACAGATATCGCAAATAATTCCGAATTCGTAAACTTGGACGCTCATTCCCGGCCACCAGTACATCTCTTCTAATTCTTTTAGAGATTTTAAGATCCCTTGATGTGTCAGACCCTCTCCCATATGTGCTTCGTGAACCAAAGCACCTCTCCGGTTCCTGTTTGGAATTACTCTATCCCCCACTCCAGGGATTCGAGCAAAAGGAACGGTGTTTGCATCAAATATGTATGTATATCCGAGTGGATAATTTAGAGGTAACGCTGCATAGCTGCCTTTCTTTAAGGCATTGACTGCTAGCATTGTTTCACCCTCTATTTTTCTTTTTGAACGAGTGATTGCAGCCTCGTAAGCCGTTTGCACAGCTGCCTTCGCGGCTTCATCAGCCAATGAATTCCCTGCAACATGAACGTGTATGGATCACGTGAGTCTTTTGTAGTTCTTTTTGTAATAGAACTACTTGTTCCCAAAGCATTTTATGCTTGATTGTGCCACCTCTTGCGTCTTTGAAACCATTTTGAACCGAGTTTTGAAGATATTCATTGTAAGACTGGACGCAGTAATACGAATTGCACACTGTGAGTGTGGGGAATTCGCGATCTGTATTTTCAAGCGCCATCTTGAAAGCCTGTAGTTCAGCTCGCTGAGCTGTACAGTCTCCGAGTGATTGAGTTTTAGTGACCATTGGTCTAAATTTACCTTCGCACCAGCGACCTTCAACAATCGCGCATGCAGCACTATAGGCTTGTGTGATCGTGGGTGGACAGCGGACTGGAAAATCAGGCGAGGAGGCCGGATATAGTGAGCGATAGTGTTTTATTAAGTCTGTACACAGTGGGCTGCGGTGACCAATGAAGGGGTCGGGTCCAATGTTGGGGCCGGCGGCGTGTCTTCTTCTCTCTTCTTCCGAAGGTTCCCGAGGGGTAGATGGGCGTCCTGGTCTTTCGTGTAGCCGTCTCTGGGTGGTCGGAGAGTACCTCGGAGGGCAATAAGAGAAGAAATGGGAGCCGTTAGTAAACTGGACTCGTGGTCCGATCCCGTCACCGATATCCGGGTCGTGTGGGGAAACGAAAGGGGAGTGAGGGAGGTACGGATGGAGGGAGGTACGGGCAAGAGTCGAGGATGGGAGAGAAAAAGAAGTGCACAGGGTGGTGGGGAGAGGGGTGCTCTTTATACAGTGATAGGTGGATATCTATATACAAACTGCCTAGTGCCTAATGGTGACGTGCCTAGGATAGCGGGGAACAATTTACAGTGTGAGGGGAGTTCTACTATATACACAGTGCACCTAATGTGCTCTTAAGTGGAACTGGTACTCACGCGCTCCGCCGTAACTCTCGTCCGAGTTACGGCCGCTCTTCAGCCACCTCCGTGGGACTCCACCACTCTTCGGTCCACTCCTCGCTGTCGCCGTTCCCGTCTTCTCCGTCCGTCACCGCTCCAGCCGAAAGCTCCTGCCACGATCCTTCGACGCCGCCAGTCTCTCTCCTTCCGTCTTTTCTATCTCCGGCTGGCTGTAGGGAGGCGGGACTTCCGGGGTCGTAGGATTGTCCTTCCGGTTCCTCGTTCCACTGGATTGGATCCTGCAGGGGAGAGAGGGGCGGGATTTCGGTCGTCATGGACGCTGTTGTTGGGGACCCTTTGCGTCTACGCGGGCATGATGCGGGGTGAGATGATAACAGAGGTGAGGGGTCGGCTCGGGGTCGGGTGTCCCGAGGAGCGGGATCACAGCTTGTTTACCCCCAATTGCGGGCTGTGCTGATCTATAGATTATACATCGGTAATGTTCTAGAGGCAGAATGGCAATAGGCAGAGGACATTCTTGTTCGTATTGGAGAAATTCTTGTGTCTTCAAGTAGGGGTCAAAAACGTATTCAACGTCTGTTGCAGTAAGAGAATTAACCCATTGTATCCATCTCGGATGTAAGGCCTTAGCATTTAGAATGCTCGCTTTTGTCACTGCCTCTAAGGCAGGTACAGGTGTAACGATCATTATGCGTTTAGAGAGCTCTTTCTTTTGCTACTGCAGTTTGAACCGCTGTCCGAATCTTTTTTGTAGAAGTGAATGTCATTTCAGCTTGAGTGTACAAGTGTGATTTGTAAGCTATTGGTACCTTTTCACCTTCATTAAAGGTTAGGTATGTGAATCCGCATCTCCCTGAGATGATTCGGATCACAAGGATGCGTACGTTGTCGCGTGTCTGTAATTGTGTTTTTGCTAACATGTCTGTTTGCACTAAACGCAAAATTTCTGTGTGTTTTTTGAGTCCAACTAGTTGATTTGAAATAGGATTTATTAGTTTGTAGAGAGGTTTAACCCTTTCTGCGTAATTTAGAACATATGTTCTTCCGAAATTCAGGAAACCTAGAATTGACTGTAAGTTTTTCAGCATTTTTGGAGGTTGGAGCAGTGCACATTTCTCTAGAAAGTTGGCTGCCCGGCTTTTGCCTTCACTTGATAACTCGTAGCCTAAGAATAGGACGTTGAGGAAGGCAATTTGTGATTTCTTGAAATTTAATTTATACCCTTTAGAAGCAAACCCAAGTATTATGGTGTTCACTCTTTTCAAGTGCACGTCCAAATCATCATCTGTAAGATATCTGTCGTTGACATAAGATAATGCCTCATCATCATATATTTGTAGTAACTCTGTTACTCTGGCTGAAAATAAACCAGGACTATTCTTGAATCCCTGTTGCTGTATTCCCATTGATTGAGAAAGCGGTCAACTACCTACTTTCTGGTGCAATGTTTTGACAGAAGAAACCGTTCGAAATATCTAATGTGGTTTTATATTTTTTCCGCACAATGTTATTCATCAGTGCTGCACTGTGTGCATTTTGTACTGCAAACGTTTTGCAACAAGTGTTTAAATGTCTATAGTCCAAAACTAGACAATATGACTTGTCTGGTTTGGAGACAGGAAACAAAGGATTGTTCATAGATGAGGTGCATGTTTCAATCACCCCTTGGTATTCAAGTTGATCTAAGATCTCCCTGACCTGTTTTTTTAGCTTCTTGCTTAACTGGATACTGCCTCAGTGCAGTAGTTTGATTTTTTACTGGATTTTATGGTGAGGAGAGTCCTCATCCCATCCTACGTGATTTTTGTATAATGCTGGAGCCTGGGCTACTGCCCATTTTCTGGCATATGTGTATGTTTTAATGAATTGGAATGTGATTTGAGAAGGCTGGCGTATTTATCTCTTTGTATGTAGCAAAGGAGGGGTGAAAAGAAATGGATCAATTGTTGATCCTAAGGCTCAGATTACCATTCCAGAAAGGGAGAATGGAGGGTCCAACCAGAGTCAGAGCCCCAAGCAGCAATGACTAACAAAAACGGACTCGGACACCCCTTGTGATAGATGTAAATATATTAGGTCCTGAAGAATCGCAGCATAATAGCATAAGCGAGAAACATGTCGACCTCACAGAACGCATTGTAGTCCTAGATCGTGATACGGAATCTTAATTTCTGGCGATCATAGGCTACCCACTGGTTTTAATATATAGCATGGGAACCACCAGAATAAATTGATCTCCGGTACCTCGTGCTATATTTTAACGCACCCACCTACACTATCCACCCTCCACCTGGCCCCTCACTTGCACTTCACCACAGGCTGTTGGAAAAAAAGATCTCCGAAAAAGAGCCCCTCATAGAGGTGAGCCTGTAGGGCATTGCACCGCCTGCCCAACGAGGAGCAACGGCCGATGATGAAGCATGACACTCGCAAGAGTGTGTGAGGCCATTAATTCCAACTAATGGGATGCCCAGGGTAGCCCTCCACTGAGCACTACCCTCCTATTTTTCTTCCCTCACTGACCATACTTCTCCTCTCTTTTCTTTAGGAACAACCGAGTCCGTTTTTGTTAGTCATATTTATCTCTTTGCCATGTGGGCACTCCCTAACAAATTCAGGTGGCCAGTCTTGTTCAGCTAGAAGAATGTCATAACCCTTAGATAGCTTCTCCCAAAAGAGTACTTTTATTTTCTTATTTATGTCCCCCTCCATCCGGAGTCTTACTTCATATAACTCATGGGGTACACTAACCCTGGTGTCGGCAGTTTCAACTTGAATGTATTCATTCAAGCCCACTGTCTCCAGATGATCCTTCAAGATCTTGCGAGCTATGGTGACTTCTGCTGCGCTGTCTAGCATTGTCTGGGCCCACTCCCCGTTCTTGAGTTGTGTCCTCAAGATCCTCGGCATGTCTGATCTTTAGACTTGCTACCTTCTTTTTGGAGAATTGGGTCTTCTTATTTTTCAGAATGTGCTGTTCGTCTTTGAACTTCACGCGTTCCTCTTTTTGTTCTGATCGTCCTCTTAGTTCGGATTTCTGCGAGGAAGTCTGAAAGGTACAAGAGGAACGTGTATCAGTATCTTGAAATCTATCACGTTTCTCAAATTATCCCTATTCCTGAGGTTATACCTCTTTTCAGAGTTCTCATGTTGAGGAGACCTTCCTCTGGACTGAGAACGCTTCTCTTTAGGAACTGTCTGTTTAGTGTTCTCCCACTTCTTTTTAGGAGTAGTGAGATTATTTCTAATAAAAACTTTTTCAGGATTTTCTGTTGGGGTTTTACTGGTTTCCCACCCAAACCATCTCTACCTAGTTCTTCATAGAATTTTTCAATAATTCTTGAAAGTTCTCTTACACATGGAAATTCAGTGTAGCGCAGAGCAGGCCCTAATTTTTCTTTTTTTGTAAATGTTTATTGTTTTCAAAAACAAAATACACTGACACATACAGTATGCAAATTTGTCTCAGGTGTCTATCTGTCAGTAATACACTCTGGTCACTCCCATATACAAGCAAGACATTCTTGAGCTACATTTATGTATTCCAGTCCACTTAATCAAAATGCCAAGCTGACCTCCTCGGATAGGTGCAACTCATTCCCAATAATAACAAGCAAAAGCAAGGAGGACCTTAATAATGACGTCTGAATTTTTTACTTAAACAACCAACCAGAAATACCCTCCACCCTCTCCCGACCCACCCTACCCCCTCCCCTTCCCCACCCCCCCGGCGTGGCACACCGAGCAGGATAATATGGTAACAGTATGGCATGAGGCATCAGTCTTCTATACAAATACCAAACATTATATTGTTCAACAGGACAGTTCTACCACAATGAAACAAAGTGCAGGCGGGGAGACCAGGTTCAATTATGCATACACTGAACGGAAGAGCGGGCCCTGATGCCAGCTCTGTCGGTGGAGAGCTACAGTGGGCCCTGGAAGAACATTGTCGAGAAGGTGAAGCTGAAGAGGGCTTTCACAGCGATTTCTTGTGCTTTTTAAACATTCCCAACTTCCATGCGGAGGTCGTGCACCCGGAAGATGATCATCTGCGGTAACAGACTGAGACCTTCCAACTTTCAGGTGCATCCTCTTGCACTTTATGCAGACCGTGGGGTCATATCCCGGCACCAGAAACAAAGCAAATCGGAGTCAAACACAGAAATTTGCTAGTGACAATCCCCACAGGGCTTGAACTCTGAATGTTTGGCAGTGAACATAATGTCCTAATCACACTGGAAATGAAGCGCAAAAAGGTCGACAAAAAGCCAACAAAAAGTTGCTCAGAAAATAACCACTTGTATCCTGCTGGTAAAGTATGCCCACTGGCATATGCAGCCTCTGCAGTTTGACTTGAAGTCCAAGTGGGCTCAGAATCAGGAGAATCTCTACAACTTGGTCCAGATATCGGAGGGAACTGCAAAGGATTTGCAATGGTGGCTGACTAACCGCTATTAGGTTAGCAGCAGACCTCTCTTCCCTTCCCCACCCAGAGTTCACAGTGGTGACATGTGTCACTCCTGGGTTGTGGCGGCCATCTGGCAGAGGTGGAGATCTTAGGACTCTGGTCTCTAGAAGAATCTCAGCTCCACATCAGTTTGTTGGAGTTGAGAGCAATTCACTTGGCATTGAAACCCTTCCTTCCATCTATCAAAGGAAGTCTGGTTCAGGTGTTTCCAGGCAACACCACTGCCATGTGATACTGCAACAAACATGACGGGATGGGATCCTGAACCCGGTGCCCGGATGCTCTGTGCCTCCGGGCGTGGCTGGAACATCAGGACATTTTCCTGGCTGTACAACACCTGGCGTGATGTCTTAACTTAGGACAGACAATCTCAGCCATTGATGCCTCGTGGATCACAAATGAAGTCTGCATCCTAAGGTGGTGCAAGGTCTCTTCCGAGACTGGGGAGAACCTTGGTTAGATCTATTTGCGACAGCCTAGAACATGCAGTGTCCGCACCGCTGCACTGGAGTTTCTAAAACAGCTCTCAATCAGAGACATGTTCTGCCTTGGTTGGGACTCGGTACACCGGTATGCCTTTCATCAATACCATTTCTGCCCAAGTTCTCAAGAAGATCATGTCAACCTATTGGCTCTGAATTGGGCTCAGAGTGTATGGTATTCACAATTCCTGAGCAGGAGCATCTGTTCTCCAGTCAGGTTGTCTCTTTGGGAGGAACTCCTGTCGCAACAACAGAGCAGCATCATGCACCTGAACCTGCACATGCTCCACCTTAATGCATGGAGATTGAGATTGAGTGGCTACTGTTCAGAGTTTTTGATCGCACTCTAGAAGTTTGTGATGTCATTTTGGCAGCCAGAAGTCCCTCTGTTAAAACTGCCCATGCCTGTAGTTGGAATAAATATGTACCTGATATTCCTCATGCCATGTGGACCCCCTTTCTCCACCTCTTGCTGAGATTTTAATTTGATTTTTTTATTTTTAGCCCTGCAAGGCCTTGCTTTTGGCCCAATAAAGGTTACTTGTCAGCCACCTCTGCTTTTTTGCCACTGCCATATCAGCCCTCCCTTTTTAAGTCACTCTTTTTGACTAGGTTTTTGTTAAAGGTTTCAAGATTTGTTCCCACCACTCCTTTTGTGATTCCCCAGTGGGACCTTGTGGGAGGGCGTGCTGGATAAAAAGACAAGGCGGCTGTATATAGTGGGCCAATCGGCCTGTTTTATTCATTATTTTGGGGTAAATGGCTTTGGATATTGTCTTTGGTGTTCTGTGGCCGATCTTCCTGGTCTCCTCTTTCTTCGGTGGTTCCTGGTCGCCTCCGGATTCTGTGAGGTCTTCTGGGGGCTGGTTGGTCTTCCCAGGGAGGCTCATAAGAGGAAAGAAAGGTAGGGAGCCGTCAGTCTCTTGACGCTTTTTAAGCAGTATTGACTCCTTCACCACACCTGTTCGGTGTTTTAGGTTTGTTAAGGGGATCTGGTAAAAGACGGGGCGGGTGGTTCTCCCGAGGGAAGGATAGGGGTGTAGGTATATTTCGGGGTACTATCGTGTACGGTGCAACTGGAAAAAAAAGAGTGAAAGGGGTTGACTCTTCAAAGACTCCTTTGAGGCCTGCTTACTCACTCACTCAGGTTGGATGTGACAGTGAGGACGTAAAACACCCACAAACAAAGCCCTCTTGCACTTCTCAAACCTCCCGCCACCCCGCTGCACTAACTCAAACCTCCCGCTACCCCACTCCCTACTTCCCCTGACTACGGTCACTCACCGGCTCCGCCGCAACTCTCCAGAGTTGCGGCCGCTCTCCAGCCTCCTCCTGTGGGGACCACCAATCTTCGTACCACGTCTCGTCTTCTTCTCTGGACTCGTCTTCCTCGTTCTGTTTTCCTATGACCTCTTCTTCCACGTCTCCGCTCTTCTGAAACTCTTCCTTTTCTCCGGCTTGTTTGCGCTCCTTGTCTGTCTCCCCGGCCATTTTCACCTCCTGTGTGGAATCTCTTCCGGGGTTAGTCCCTCCTCCTTCAGTCTCAGATGCGTAGGTGTCATGACCCTGTACGGGCAGAGGACACGGGAGAGGAGTTACCTTCGGGGAAGCCGCTGTTCGTAGCTTTGTTTTGGCGAGGCGACTACCACGGGTAAGCCATTTCTGTGATATGTACGTGTGGCCCCTCACAGACCTCAATCTGATAGACATCTAGCCGCAGATTCCTTAACTTAGAATATCTCCCCAAGCGTCTGACTGGATCCGGAAAATCTTTTTCCCCAGCAATACCTCTGCACCGTCCTGATGTCCATGGAAGTGACGTCAATGGAGCCATATAAGCCCCTCCCGGTGTGCTTACGTCAGTTTTCTTCTATTCCGCGTCCTAATGCTGATCCGGGAAAGTGATACCTCTGGCCTGTATTGTTATCTGCAGGCCTTTTCAACGCCCTTTTGGCATCGAGGAACATTGTGTCAATGCCCTCTGAGGGCTTCAAGCCGTGCCGGTCCTGTTCCAGACAGATGTCTGCAACGGACCCACACCAATTCTGTATGTGGTGCTTGGGGGAGCACCATGGCTCCGTCGAGTGCGACGCTTGCCAACCGATGTTGCCAAAACCCCTGCGGGAATGCCGCATTGAATTACTGTCCACCCGGATGTCCTGTACGGACCTCAGGAAACGCAGGTCTCCTTCTCTGCCGGAGCCATCCACGCAGTGCAAGTACGCAGTGCAAGTACACACAGGAGGATTTTCGTGTTCGAGGCAGGTCCCGGGACCGGCAGCATCATTCCCCTACCTCCGGTAAACACAAACGGAAGTCGCGGAGATCAACGGCTTTGCGTCAATATCATGTTGGCTCCCGGTATTTCCCGGAGTCAGGCCGTCAGGAGTAGGACCCCGCGTACCCCCGTTTCCGGGTCCTGGAGCGACTCGGCCTCAGATGGTGGACTACTGCAGGGCCCTGCAGTCCTTTCTGGCTTTGCCCCCCTCCTCCCCTCCCTGGCACGCTTTCGGGCCCGACAGAGGGGATAGGGACTCAGGTCGGGTGTGCGCCGGTGGGTTTACCCTTGATTCTCACAGAGTGCCTTGACTCCGACTCCGGAGTCGCTGCAACATCGGGACACGGCCCGAAGGGACATCCCACAACGTCTCGCCTTACCATAGCGCCATTGCACAGCCTCCCGGGGCTCCCTGCGGCATCGCTGGAGGGGCTACGGTTCGGTGCGTGACACCACTTTGGCGCGCACTCTCTCCGCAGGTTCCTACCTTGGAAGATGTTGAGCCGCCGCTGGATCGACTCGGGCGGTTGAGACCTTTTCGGAGGTCGTCTACCCCGCTCGACTCGAACGGTCGAGGCCTGTTCGGAGGTTGCCGACGCTTGCTCCTCTCTTGCAGTCGAGGCCCTTTCTGAGGTCGGCGACACCGGCTCAACGTCGCCTCAGCGCCGTTCACAGCCGGTACCATCTCCGGCTTTATTGGTGGAGGGAGGGCTCCCTTGGGATTCCACACCCACTCAGTCATTTCTACACACTCAATAGTGGGCACAAGTGGGGCCTTTGGCTGCTCATCCTTTTACTGAGTCTCTGTTAAGTGGCTGGCTTAGTTTGCGTCCATCACCTACTGACGACTTGCTGTCATCGCCTCGCAGGGCCACTGAGGCAAGTGACACATTCACCAAGGCTGTCTGTAGGGCTGCAGACCTTTTGGGGATGCAGCTGCCCTCCGTGTCTAGACCTCCGGAACCCTTGCTGGATCTTCTCCACCAAGGTGCTTATGACGTGGAGCCACTGTTGCCGTTTGCGGAGTTGTTGTTTGACATCCTTCTCGGGACATGGGCGAGGACCTCTTCTGGGGACCCTGTGGAGCTTGTTGTGGAACATCACCATCGGCCAGCTCTCAATGACCCCGCCTGTTTGACCCTCCATCCTGTGGCTGGAGGTCTTGTGGTTCAGGCAGCTCTCTCTACTGCTTCATTTCCAATGCATCCTCTGGGAGTCTCGTGGTTGGAGTCATGTGGCCGCGATGTGTTCGCTTCCACAAGCTCCGCACTCAGGTCCCTCAACACTGTGTGTGTGTTTGCTCAGGTTACTTTTGCCCAATGGGACGCTGTAGAGCTGCTCCTCCCATCCTTTGCAGGAAGCTCTGATGCCGATCTGGCCCGCATAATCAGGGATGGCCATGATATGGCACACTTTTCGATTAGGGCTACCATAGACATCACTGTCTCCGTGGGTAGGGCTATAGCCCGATCGGTGGTCATACGCAGCCATGAGTTGTTGCACGATGGCGTCTTCCTAGAGCATGTTCAAGAGCAGCTTCGGGATCTACCTTTTGATGGGGTCACTCTTTTTGACGCTCATGCTGATTTGGCGGTCAGACGCCTATTGTCTATGTTTGGTTGTCTTCCCAGGTCTTAATCCTCATGGAGGGTTCTTGGTCTTGTGGCGGTACCGCCACTTTCTTTTCCGTTACCCGGTGTGGGTTACAGATGTTCTGGGTTGTGTGGCTGTTCAGCTGTGTTATTTTCATGTTCTGCTACAGCTAGATAAGCTGTGTTTACCTTTCTTTTGAGCCTCTGCCTACGAGCTTGCTCAAGAGGGAACCTTCTTTTGTAGGGTTGTGCCTTACCCTATGTAGGGTTTTTGTTGGCAGTTATATTGGTACACTTCCATACCAGGCAATTTTGCCGTGATGTGTCTATTCCTACTGTTGTAGGATGTCTCCTCTGGTGAGATCCATAGGGTTGGTTTCTCTCGGGGTGTTCCTTTGGTGGTCTACGGTTCGTCCTTAGTCCCTTCCTGCCTCCGTAGGGGCGCCCTTCCCTGCTTTTTCAAAAGGGGTTTGTCACGCCTGCATTTTCCGGGCGTGTTCTTACGGCATTGCTGTGGCCGTCTTGCCTGTCTACCAAATGGACATGCGCCCCTGGGAGGGGCAGGTCCCTCTGTATTCTGTGAATGCTCGCCGTATTGGTGCACACAGGTTGTGTCTCACGTCTTTCCTTCAGGCTCAAGCACTGTCTGTTTACTCGCTACTGTCCTGTTCATCTTCTTACATCTTCACTGAGTGACTCTAGTCTATAACTTTTTTCCACTGTGCTCCACCCTCTATGTTCCTGAGGTGTGGGTTCTTTTTCACATTTGTAGCACTGGTAATGGTTCCCACGCCAGCTGCTCTCTAATAACAGGTCCCAATCCTTTCTGCCAGGGTTGCTTCTTTCAGTGACATTCCTGTGAGTGCATTTTTTTCGGCATTCTGTCGATCCTTTACGGCCAGTATTGTGGTCTTTGTCCTTCCCTGCATCACAGGAGGTCAGACTTCTCCCCCTCGGTGTATTGTTGTTGTTCTGTGTTCTGTGACTGTTATTCCACTCACAGGTACAGTATACTTATTGAGCTGTTCCCCTGTTTAGGGTTTCATCACTTCACGTATATGTGGCAGTATTCCTGTCGCCTGTGTGTATGTTGTAGGTTCCACACACCACAGGGGTGCTTCATACTAGGTTCCTTCTGCCCTAGTGTTGGTACTACTTGCTCACTCTCTCCTTCAGTTTAGAGTCTTCTATGTGTTCCTGGCTTTGTCGGTTGTCCTCGCACAGTGGTCCCTTTTGGAACGATTGGCTGCATGCCTACTTGATGGTACCTCTTCTATCTTGGTTGCCCCTATACTCTGGGTTCGGCCCTGACACTGTTGTCTCATGTCCTAGGGGGTACACATGAAATATGTGTTTTTTCATACCCACACGGGCCTCCTATTACGGCTCCTGTTCTTGGCCGGACAGTCTACCCACTGTCCCCGGTTTCCTTTGCCATCCACTGTGTTCTCTTTTTCGTCTGTAGATTTTACCGTTGTCACGTTGTTTTGCCCCTTTGGGCCTTCCTCCTCCTTGTGCAAGGCTCCTTCTTGTGGGGGTCACTCCATTGTTTTTTACTTTGGCACTGACCTTTCGGCTGTGTCTGCACAACACAGGTCTTACCCAGTCCATCGCAGGATTGTATTATCTTTGCCGTCCCTTGTTCTTGTTCCTTACAGAGGTTCCTGGGTCTTGTGTCAGTTGCCCAGGCATTGCTGTTCCCACCGTGTTTCATCAGTTTTTTTTGACTAATCGGGTCTCTTGGAACTTGATGGCTGTCTCGCAGACCCTCCTTCTATAGGGTATGGCTTTGGTATCTATTCTAAGTTAAGGAATCTGCAGCTAGATGTCTCTATCTGAGATACTTACCTTCGGTAACGATATATCTGGTAGAGACAGTCTAGCCGCAGATTCCTTAACGCCCACTCATCCTCATCGCTCTGCAAAGACCTTTTCAGGTGGTGTTTTCTACCTAGTCCCCCACCTTTCCGGTGGCCTTGGTCTTCCGGAGGTGTGTTCTCACACCTCCCTCTGGAGTAGGGGGTGTTGTTCTGCGTGGGGCTCTTCGGCCTCCCCTCCGTCTTAGTGTTTGATTGATGGCGTGTTCTCGCACCTTCCTTGGCGCAGAGAGTGTTGGTAGGCTATCGAGGCCTTTGGCTCTCCACTCAGTCCACTTTTGTTAAGCGGTTCACGTTATGCTTTTCACTGCCTTTTCAAGTTGCTCCACCTGTGTTCCTCATGCGTGGAGTTCTTATGTTTTTCCTTCCTTCCCGCCTGTGCCTCCTTCTTCTATGCCAGTCGGTTTGGTTGGTTTCTCTTTGTTAATACAGTCCCTCGATCCCAAAAGTGTGGGTGTAGGGACTCTCACTTCTAGTCACCTGTCTTGCAACATGCTGCTTCAATGTAGTGTTTCTTTTACCCTACCTACTGTGGTGACGTGCTGGGAGTGACTCTCATGTCTTTCCTGCCGCAGCTGGTACCCCTTCCAGATGGGGCAGGGCATGGCACGTATGCCCTTGCTTGCAGCAAGTGCTCTGTGGGCTCCCTTCAGTTCCTTCATGGTACTGGGTGTTTCTCAATTTACTATTGTTTATCATTCAACAAGATCTGACTCTCATTTTTATGTTACTTATCGTTGTTGTTTCACTGATTTTAATTTTATCTGTTATCACATTCTGTTCCTATGCTATGGCAGCTTTTGTTATGGCTCCGCGTTGTGGCGCGGAAATGTTTTCTATAGAAAACGGACGTCAGCACTCCATTGACCTCACTTCCGTGAACGACGTAAGGTCGGAGCCGTGCGACGCCGCCCCCAGGCATGCAGAGGTATTGCTGGGGGAAAAAGATTTTCCAGATCCAGTCCGACGCTTGGGGAGATATTCTAAGTTAAGGAATCTGTGGCTAGACTGTGTCTCTACAAGATATATCGTTACCGAAAGTAAGTAACTCTTCCATTTGGTCCTAACTTCTCTTATGTGTTTTCCCTTGGAGTCCCTACATTGCTGCCTTCTGCAGCTTTTCACCTTGAAAACCGCGTTCCTGGTGTCCATTAGATTGGCCAGGAGGGTATTTGAACTTCAGGCTTTGTTGGCCCAGCACCAAAGTCTGATTCTTTTGACACATGCCTCTTTCTTTCAGAAAGTACTCATCCCTTTTCACCTTGACCAGAGTAATCCTTTGCCTGGCTTCTACGCTCCACCACATTACTCTAGAAAGGAGGAGAAACGCAATCATTTGCACTCTAAAATGCTCAGTCATTTTATATTGATCACACCAAGTACCATTGAGTTGGACGATCAGGTGTTTGTTGGGTTTACAGGAGTGAAGAAGGGCAAGGCCATACAGAAATGGAGCATCTCCAGATGGACTTTACTCAGCATAAATGTCTGGCAGGTACTGGTGAAGAAGCAATCCCCTGAGGGCTTGCAGGCTCACTCCCATAAGGGCCAAAGCTGCCACTACTACATTAGCATGTGGGATTCCTGTCTTGGACATCTGTGAAGCTGCCATGCGGATGTCCCTCTATACATTCACGAAGCGCTATTGCGTGGATAGGAAGGTCCGTTATGATAGGCTTTTTGCTCGTTTGGTCCTCCAGGACTTTTTGGTCTAAACCAGTTCACAGGGAGGCAGAATATGATTATCTGTGGTAAGGGGAGGATTCTGCAGTTAGAATTCTCTATTAGAAGAACAAGTTACTTATCTCTGGTAATGCTTTCCCTGGTAGCGACAATATCTAACAGCAGATTCCTCATCGACCCTCCCAGATCTAGAAACTTTGCACTTTCCCAAACGATCATGTTAGATACTGCACACTAGTTGAACTCTAACATTGTTTAGTGCAGAATTAGTGATGAAAGAAACTGTTGTCAACGTTCTGGGTTGGCTCCTATCTAGGCACCGCAGCATCACTTCTGAAGCAGAACGAACTATGTCAGCTCCCGGCACGCAAGGGTACTGCTTAAAATTGGAATTATGTGACCTGAAGCATTTTCTGCATAACTATGGATCTGCCTCATCATTAATCATCTGCTGCCTAGGGCCTGATTTAGATCTTGGCAGGACTACCGCTGTCCCACTGGGGCGGTGTTCTCAAGTGCTCCTTCAAGCTGCCAGCCGTCCTCCCATCATATTTAGATGTTGTGGCTTTAGACAGAAAACCACCACAGCGGCAGGCTTCTGTGCTGGCTAACAGTACTCCATCGCCATCAGGCTTTTCAGGATTGCACCTATCTGATTTAGATGTTCCTGTTGTGCTGCCGGTATCATGGCGGCCAAGTACTAACAGAGTGAGGGTTCATGGGGGTGTTGAGACTGAAAGGTACAACTTATTTGTATGCCAATACACATATGTATCATGTTTGCATGCAAACCATATGTAGGCAATGTGATATGCCACTCACACAACATTCACAGACTATTGAATGCACACTCACAGGCACTACTAGCACAACACCCCCAAGCATAATACTAATCTGTGGTCAATGTACCTTGATTAGTAGGAAACTGACAACACCTGCATTTCAAAAATATTGCATGTAAGAGCAATGCAGACGTAATCTGAAAGAAACACGTTAGTGTTAGATTCCTTACCTTAGAATATCCCCAGGCGTCAGTCTGGATCCGGAAACTTTAGCGTAGCAGTACCCCTGCGCGTCAGTAGGTGTCGTCTGCAGGCGTCCCCTGCGGCTCCGCGTCCGTCGTCGGCGTCGTGATGATGTCGCTGGAGTATATAGACGCCGCCTCCGCGCGCTGACGTCAGTTCTTCTTTTTTCCGCGCCAGTAAGCGCAGATCCGAAGAGCAGTACTCCAGTCTTTTGACCAAGTTTGTTAACTTTCTAATCTCTTTTGGTGCCTGGTAGGATGCCCGGTTTCAAGAATTGTGACGGTTGTGACCGCACGATGTCGGTCACGGACCATCACGACTCTGTCTCCGGTGCCTGGGCCCCGACCACGACGTGGACGCCTGCGTCGACTGCCGGGCTCTCACTAACAAGGCTAGACGGGAGCGGTCCCGCAAGCTGCTTGAGCTCCGGGTGTCGGCCCCGCGTCGGGAACGGTCCCGGTCCGGCCGGAGGTCCAGGGAGCGTTCGAGGGAGCGGTCGCGGAGCCTCGCCGAGCGCTCCGGAAGTCGGCACCATTCGTCGGGCTCTTCAGGTAAGAAACACAAGAAGTCGGGGCGTCGTCATCGTACCCCCGACTCTCGCGCGACGCGGCCGGGGGTTTGGGTGACCCCAACCCCGCGGCTCCGCGAGAGTCGCCGGCGCGGCCTGCCCCATACCCTCCGGTCCCTGGGCAAGGTGCGACGCCTGAGGAGATTGAGGCGTTCCTCATGGCCATGAGGGCGCTCAGTTCTCCGACGGGGCCTACCGCGCCTTCGGGCCCAGTGCTACCGTCTGAGGGCCCTGGCGGGTCGGGTGTCCCTGGCTCGACGCCATCGGGTGCTTCGGCCCTGGTGCCGCCGACGGCTCCGACCCCGGCGCCGCAAGGGCCTTCGGGGTCGATGCCGGGTGGTCTGCCGGCCTCTCCGGCGCCGATTCCATCGGGGTTACCCCCGACGCCGTCCCGGCGCGGCGCCGGTTCTCCTGTGCCGGCTTCGGCCGGCTGCGGGCGGCGCAGTCCCCATACCTTCCCCGAATCCGGACGCGGAGTCGGACCGACGTCGCTCGACGCCGGGCTCCACGCCGATGGGGCCTGTGAACCCCGAGGAGCCGGTCTACATCGTTGACTCCGAATATGGAGATGATGAAGACTACGGGGAAGGTTGGGAGGGGTCTAAGGACCCTCTGTCACGTGAGTGCCAGTATGACCCGGACTGGACAGGTGATTTGGGGGACGCCAGTGGTCTGGACGACTCTCCTAACCCTGGCTTTGTCTCTCCTCCTTCCGTGGCGTCGGAGGAGGGAGCTGCATATTCAGTGGTGCTGATGAGGACTGCCAAGGCCTTACACCTTGAGCTCCCCGTCGCGGCCGTGAGGCCTAACATCCTCACTGAGGTCTTCAAACCGCAGTCATGCCAACAGGAGCCACTGCTGCCGTTTAACAAAGCCTTGTCAGACGTTCTGTTGGGCACGTGGTCCAGGCCCGCTTCAGGTTCGCCTGTTGATCGGAACGTGGCCAGGCGCCACCGTCCTTGTCCGGACGACCCCAAGTTCCTGTCCACCCATCCCACCCCTGAGAGTCTGGTGATCCAGGCCTCGACCTCCCAGACCGCATTCCCGTCGGCCCCGCCCGACCGGGAATCTAAGAGGTATGACCAGTATGGTAAGAAGGTCTTCTCGTCCCTGAGTCTGGGACTGCGGTCTTGCAACACCGCATGCCTCTTGGGCCGTTACACCCACTCTGTGTGGGACACGGTCGCGGAACTGCTGCCAGAATGCCCCATGGAGGTGCGGGCGAAGCTCGGCAAGGCTGTGGCTGAGGGCCGAGACGCAGCTAAATATTCCATACTGTGTGGTCTTGATACGACCGACTCGCTGGGCAGAGCTATGTCAACGACGGTGGCGATTCGTTGCCACGCCTGGCTGAGATCCGCCAACTTTTCGGCAGATGTCCAAAATGCCTTGATGGACATGCCGTTCGATGGCTGTCGCCTCTTTGGTGACAAGGCGGACCACGCGCTGGAACGCTTCAAGGACTCCAGGGTCACGGCCAAGTCCTTGGGTCTTTCGACCCAGCGCCAGCAGACGGGTTCGTTTCGCTCCTTTCGTGGCCAAGGAAGGGGCGTCCCCACACGTGCTGCCAGCCACGCGCCGCAACAATCCTTTCAACGCGGTGGCGGACGTGGAAACCGCCGTGGCGGCGGTCGGGTCAACGGCGGGGTCAGGCCACACCTCCCCCCGCAGCATCTGCCTCCAAATCCTCCTAGTCCGTGCTTTCGGCCCCATGTGACGCCAGTGGGTGGCAGGGTTCGCCATCACCACGCTCACTGGCGCACAGTTACGTCGGACAGGTGGGTGCTGCAACTCGTCCGAAGGGGCTACTCCCTCCCCTTCGAGACCACTCCTCCAGCCATGCCACCACAGAACCACCGTGTGTCGGGGGACCACTTGACACTTCTGCAGGAGGAAGTTACGGCCCTCTTGGCCAAGGGGGCCATCGAGCGCGTTCCTGGGCCAGAAGTAGGGCGTGGTTGCTATTCCCAC
The DNA here is from genome assembly GCF_964263255.1 of Lissotriton vulgaris. Taxonomy (NCBI): domain Eukaryota; kingdom Metazoa; phylum Chordata; class Amphibia; order Caudata; family Salamandridae; genus Lissotriton; species Lissotriton vulgaris. Next base: position 345,171 of record NW_028255037.1, on the reverse strand, counting down.
TACTTTCTGGTACCCAAGAAGGACAAGGGGGGCCTACGTCCTATCTTGGATCTACGGAACGTCAACGGCTTCCTCCGGAAGGAGAAGTTCAAGATGTTGACATTGGCTCAGGTCTTGGCTGCTCTAGACCCGCAAGACTGGATGGTAGCGTTGGACTTGCAGGATGCGTATTTTCACATCCCCGTCCTGCCGGCCCACCGGCGTTACCTGCGGTTCACGGTAGGCCAGGAGCACTTTCAGTTTATCGTGCTCCCCTTCGGCCTTACCAGCGCCCCACGGGTGTTCACGAAGGTGTTGGCGGTGGTCGCAGCCCATCTGCGCAGGTTAGGGGTTTCAGTCTTCCCCTACCTAGACGACTGGTTGTTGAAGGCGGGCTCGCCCCAGACAGTCGTCCACCACCTTCAGATGACGGCAGACCTCTTGCACGACCTGGGGTTCTCCATCAATGTGCCGAAATCACACCTGTGTCCCTCTCAAAAGCTCCTTTTCATCGGAGCGGTTCTGGACTCGGCGCAGTTTCGGGTTTATCCTCCGGAACGGCGGGTCCGGGATATACAGGCTTTGATTCCCATCTTTCAGCCGCTATCCCGGGTTTCGGTCAGGTTGACGCTGCGGCTGCTGGGGCTGATGGCTTCCTGCATCCTTCTGGTGCATCACGCCCGGTGGCGGATGCGGGCTCTGCAGTGGGACCTGAAGTTTCAGTGGGCCCAGCATCAGGGCAACTTGTCCGACCACGTCTTGATCTCGGAGGGCACTGCGAGACAACTGCAGTGGTGGCTTACGGACCGCGATTGGGTCAGAGGCAGATCCCTCTCCCTTCCCCAACCGGAGCACGTTGTCGTGACGGACGCGTCCCTCCAGGGCTGGGGTGGCCACTTGGGAGAGGCAGAGATCAGAGGCATCTGGTCTCCGGCGGAGTCCCGGCTCCATATCAACCTGTTGGAGCTACGGGCGATTCGTCTAGCACTGAAGGCATTCCTCCCCTTTGTCAACGGGAGTGTAGTGCAGGTGTTCACCGACAACACCACCGCCATGTGGTACTGCAACAAACAGGGAGGAGTGGGGTCGTGGACCCTTTGCCAGGAGGCTCTGCGCCTCTGGCAGTGGCTGGAACGTCAGGGCGTGACTTTGACGGTTCAACACCTGGCAGGTTCTCTGAACGCCAGGGCGGACGAACTCAGCCGTCGGTGCTCGATGGATCACGAATGGCGTCTGAACTCGGACGTGGCGCAAGGCCTCTTTCTGCAATGGGGAGAGCCTTGGTTAGATCTATTCGCCACAGAAGAGAACGCGCAATGTCATCAGTTCTGCGCGTTGGAGTTTCCAAGACGGCACTCGCGCGGCGACGCCTTTCGGCGCGAGTGGAGTTGCGGTCTGTTATACGCCTTTCCGCCTATACCACTTCTGCCCAGAGTGTTGAAGAAGATCAGGCGCGACCGGGCCCAAGTTATCCTTGTGGCTCCGGACTGGGCTCGAAGGTACTGGTATCCCGAGCTACTCAGCATGTCAGTCGGTCCCCCAATCCGCCTGCCCCTTCAGGAGGACCTTCTGTCGCAGCAGCAGGGGACGGTCCTCCACCCGAACCTGTCCAGTCTCCACCTCCATGCTTGGAGATTGAGCGGCGGCAGTTGAGGCCATTTGACTTGCCTCCTGAAGTCTGTGATGTAATTCTGGCAGCCAGGCGTCCCTCCACAAAGTCGGTATACGCCTGTCGGTGGAACAGATTTGTGGCATGGTGCACAGCAAAGGCTGTGGATCCTCTTTCTGCCCCTCTTTCCGAGGTTCTTCTGTTTCTTCTCTCTCTTGCCCAGCAGGGCTCTGCTCTGGGCACTATCAAGGGCTACCTTTCGGCCCTTTCAGCCTTTCTACGGCTTTCTAATCAGCCTTCTTTGTTCAAGTCCCCTATTGTAACGAGATTCTTGAAGGGCATCACACACATGTATCCACCTGTTCCGTTTGTGATGCCTCAGTGGGACTTGAACCTGGTTCTGACCTTTTTGATGTGTGCTCCCTTTGAACCCCTTCATTCTTGTCCTCTCCGTCTCCTGACTTTAAAGACGGCTTTTCTGGTTGCCATCACCTCTGCCAGGAGAGTGAGTGAGCTCCAGGCTCTTTCTGTCCAACCTCCTTTCCTGTCCATTCATGCTGACAAGGTGGTTCTCAGGACTAGACCTTCTTTCCTGCCCAAAGTAGTTTCTGCTTTTCACATCGGGCAGTCCATCACCCTCCCCTCCTTCTTCCCGCCTCCGCATCCCTCAAAGGATGAAGAGCGGCTCCATCGTCTGGACCCAAAACGTGCGCTTTCATTTTATATGGATCGCACACGCCAGTTCCGGGTGGATGACCAACTGTTTGTTGGCTACGTGGGTGCGAAGAAGGGAAGGGCGGTGTGTAAACGGACCATCTCTCGGTGGGTCGTTCTGTGCATCAAAGCGTGCTACTCTTTGGCTCGGAAGGAGCCTCCGGTTGGGCTGAGGGCCCATTCCACTCGGGCCACGGCGGCTACTACTGCCCTGGGCCGGGGAGTCCCTTTGCAGGACATTTGCCAGGCGGCTACGTGGGCCTCGCTGCACACCTTTGCGAGGCACTACTGCCTGGACAGTCAAGTCCGGAGGGATGGCTTCTTTGGCCGTTCTGTCCTCCAGGACTTTCTGGTGTAGGAATGTATTGGTTCGCAGACCCACCACCGGGGTTGGTATTGCTGGGGTATCTATTTTAAGGTAAGGAATCTAACACTAACGTGTTTCTTTCAGATGAACAAGTTACTTACCTTTGGTAACGATATATCTGTAAGAAACATTAGTTAGTGATAGATTCCTTACCGAACCCACCCATCCTCCCCGTTCTGCGAACTGATACCTAGGGTTAAGGACATCCCTTTCAGGGCCCTAGTTTCAAATGGCACCAGTGTTGGTTCTCTCATGGCTCTGCATTTTCTGGCGCGGAAAAGCTGTGTTCAAAGAACTGACGTTAGCGCGCGGAGGCGGCGTCTATATACTCCAGCGATGTCATCACGACGCCGACGACGGACGCGGAGCCGCAGGGGACGCCTGCAGACGACGCCTACCGACGCGCAGGGGTACTACTACGCAAAAGTTTCCGGATCCAGACTGACGCCTGGGGATATTCTAAGGTAAGGAATCTAACACTAACTAATGCTTCTTACAGATATATCGTTACCGAAGGTAAGTAACTTGTTCCACAAGGCTAAATCAATTGTTTACACGTGATACATAGGACAATTGAAAAAGTAGCTTACAATTGATCTCTGCGACAATGGAGTCATTTGGCGTCGTGGTGGAGTCGGTGCTGCAAAGGAGAGACCTGGTGATGGGGTAGAAGACAGAAACAGGAAGCAGGAAAAAAGGTACGTTTTTCCCTCATTACCTCCGATTTAGTAAAATGGAAGTAGGAGGGATTGATGGAGTCGGTGGGACTGTAGCTGTCTTTCTTCTATGGAACAACCAACATTTAAATAGGGCGGGCAGACTGCCAAGCCTGCGGGAGGTAAGACTGCCGAAAAAGTGACATTGTTACCCGATCTGCAAGATCTAAGTCAGGCCCTTAGCAACACATGTTTCTGTGCAGGGGAGAGCCCTTTGCAAATGTTGACTCCTCACCTTTCAGTTGCTTATTTCTGTGTTTGGTTATTAAACTGGTACTATTAAGGTGATAGCTTTGCTAAGTGTTAACGTGTACAAATGGCAAAATAATTAAGTAATGCTGTGACAAAATATGCCTCAATAAGGTGCATAATTTGCCTTTTCTTGCCCATCATTCGGTCAGCCCTTTTTGGTACTCCCCATCTCACAAGTCCAGTGGCCCCACCGATATTCCTGATTCTGTGATTTTATTAGCTGGATCTCTTGTTGCATCCAGAGTCTTCAGGTACCTTTCATCAGCCTATCACTTCCTCATCATGTGATTGAAATTAGTTTGTTTTGGAAAGTGTTAGAGAGTCTGAATAGCTAATGGAGCTTGGGAAGAGAATGTGGCCTAACGACTAGGTCGGTCGAGCTGGGGAACCGGGTTCGAGTCTCGGCAGGGACATTCAACATTCTGTGATTCTGGGCAAATCATTTAATCTCCTCATGCCTAACAAAAATGAATGTGTCCATCTGTAACATAACTAGTGCTCATGTAAAGCGCTCTGATACCTTCGGGTCTAGTTAACGCTATATAAACTCCACAAAAAAAAAATAAGATGTTGGGGGAGTTTCATCTGAAAACTGCATTGACATGATGCAATAAATCTTATTTTAGTCAACATGCTTTTTAGATTCCTACAAAAGAGGTACAAATGGCGTTAATGTGAACAGGTCATGATTCAGCTATGCTAGGCTGCAGAGGAGTTAAGACCACATTGGATCTTGTTCTTCTATGATTTTGGTGTCGACAGTACCTTCAGATTGTCATGGATATATTATTTTATATCCTGTTTGGGATCAAAATAAATAGTTGTAATCTATTTTTTTTTACATTTGTAGCATTTAATAGTGGCTCTTGAACCATGGAATTTCTATTGGTTTTATTACAGGAATGCCACCTTCAGAATATTTTCAGGTTATCATGGTTGCAGTTGACACTTTTTAATAGGAGGCTTGTTTTTCTCCTTTGCTTAAGGTGAAGCCTCAGCTGAAGAAATGAGTCATGATTTTGCCTAACATTTTTTGCCTTCATGCTTTACTGCACACAGTAATTTCTCAAAGAGGAATATTATATCTTTCTTCTTTTTAAAGACTTTATGCAAAATCTGGGAGTTAGACAAACGCTTTCCTCTGGTAATCATTCTAGGTCTGATTAGGAAACAAAATGACCTAATCAAAATTTGGAACACTATATATGTTGTTAACTATAACACAATCCACCTTGCCAATAATTAAGTTTTTTCATAGCGGTACAATTGATAGCTGGGGGCTGCCTGCAGATACCCCCGAGAAGCAGCCATTCAAGTAAGTTTTCAGCTGATACAACTGAAGCTGTTCCACAGGACCTATTATACCTGCTTGAGACTATTCTGAATGGAGAAGATCGAATTAGCTGTAAGAGAGGCTGTCAACAGAGAGGAAACCTACTCCAGACCGTGTGGGACTGTCCATTGCTCTAGAAATACTGATGGGGAACTGGGAAGTGGCTATCAGAGGTCCTAGACAGTACAATCAAATTGACTCCCCAGCTGCTAGCCCTAGACATATTGAGCGACCAGTCCCCTAGCCAGATACGCCCTGCTATTTTACAATACAACTCTTATGGTAGCTAAGTGGGACATCATTAGAATGTGGTGGAGTAGTGAGGCCCAGAAACAGAAAAGTTTAGAGGCTTACGTGGATTGGTTTATGCGCTATGAAAAAATGGTGTTCAAAGCACATGGATGTCATAAAAAATTTGACATGGTATGGGGACCCTGGAGACAAGCCATGGACGACATGCCCTGAATGAGGGGAGTGGTCAGGGATCCAGGTTGAGTCTGGGTGGCATCTAAATTGCATTGGTAATACTGTGTACTATGACTCTGGAGTGTCTGGTCTTCTTTACCAGTGGGTTCTTTACAACCAGATTAGTGCCCTGAGGAAGTGATACTGTTTCAAGCTATGTAATAAAGCCTCAAGTGTATGCTGTGCCTGTTGTGGTAGGGTGGCTGCTTTTCACCCAGCTGTATATGTAGAGATACTTAAAAAAAAAAGTTTTTTGTCTGCATGGTGTTCACATAGGTGTTTTTCGTTCTTTGTCTTGTGGACCCTTTGGTTCCTAAAGCTACAGATTACCTGAATCTGATAGAGACTACTAGCTGCAGATCCCTTAACGTAGAATTATCCCCAGGCGTGAGACTGGATCCGGGAATCTTTTTGCCACAGCATCTTCACGCGTCTGTCCCCTACATTGGAAGGATCCAGAAGCCGCCAATTCCGGCTGCAGTATCGTCCCTCACCGAGGCCTCACAGGTGTCGCTCGTCCACCGGTAAGTCCTACAGTCTGTCACTGAGGCCTTGTCTTCGTTCTGCGGAGGTCGCGAGTTCCTCCCGGGATGTGTGCTCTTGCCTGTCGCCACCCTATCCGCCGTCGCCTGGTGTTGGGGTGACCAAAAGCCCAAATGGAGGCCTACGCTATGGCTCTGCAGGCTTCTTTGGGCCCCCCTCCTCTTCCTGAGACGTCAGCGGATCTCTCGCCATGTGCGGGGCCTACCGCGTACTCGCCAACGGCTTCGGTCCCGGCGCCGACGAGTTCAGCTTCAGGTCTTGGAGGTGTGGTGTTCTCGAGGTGCAGCCCTATGGGGTTCCCCTCTTCAACCCACGGCACCCCTGCCTCGCCGCAAAGCCCCGTGGGGTTCCCTGTGGTGTCGCAGGAGGTCGCCGGGACTCACGGTATGTCCCTCTCAGTCCTCTGGGCAGGCGGCTGTCTTATCAAGGGACCGGGCCGATGCCTTTCCGGCACCGGCGGCTTTCCTTCCCGGCCCTGGCGGCGCCGCAAGTGGAGGCCAGGACTTGGGGCGCCTCCCCGAGTCCCTCTCGGGGATCTACGCAGGCAGCTGCCTTGTCGGAGGTCGAGCCGGCGCCGTTCATTAGCCGCTTCTGCTCTGACCCCGCCCCTTTCTCCTGTGCAGCACGTGGTGGTGGAGGTCGACTCTGCGCCTCTGGGGGCCGCTCAGTGCCCATAGAGGACACAGAGGTGCCCATGGCGGACTCTACAGCACTCTCCCGATGTCGACTCGTATCCGGATGTCACTTCCTCTCCGGAAGTTTGTCATCTCCTTGTCTCCTCTTCACCGGAGACTGGACGCTGCGTCATTGCTTTTTTCCCAGCGTCTGCCAGGGCGGGCTCTATGCCGTCTCTGCAGCGACAGACCCAGCACACTATCTTCCGCACCTCGCTGGTTGCACCCCAGGCTTCTCCGCCTTCTCCGGAGACCCCTCAGGCCCCTCACTTGTCCATGGGTCATCCATCCTACAGTTCCTTCCTCTAGCTGTTCTTGAGGACTGGCGGCATAGTTTGCCACCTTCTCCCACAGAAGAGTTGCTCTCTCCCCAGCGACGCCCTATGGAGGCGGGTGTGGCTTTTGTCCGGGCCATTTCTACAGCCTCTGGTACTTTGCGCATGGGCGCCGCGGTCACTCCAATCCCTACGGACCATTTGTAGGAGGTTCTCCACCAGGGTTCTGGTGGAGGGGAGCTGCTTCTTTCATTTGAAGCTTGGCTCCACAATGCTCTTCTGGGGGCCCGGGGGCATCCTGCTACAGGAGATCCGGTGCCTCTACGCAGGCAGCTGCCTTGTCGGAGGTCGAGCCGGCGCCGTTCATTAGCCGCTTCTGCTCTGACCCCGCCCCTTTCTCCTGTGCAGCACGTGGTGGTGGAGGTCGACTCGGCGCCTCTGGGGGCCGCTCAGTGCCCATAGAGGACACAGAGGTGCCCATGGCGGACTCTACAGCACTGTCCCGATGTCGACTCGTATCCGGATGTCACTTCCTCTCCGGAAGTTTGTCATCTCCTTGTCTCCTCTTCACCGGAGTCTGGACGCTGCGTCATTGCTTTTTTCCCAGCGTCTGCCAGGGCGGGCTCTATGCCGTCTCTGCAGCGACAGACCCAGCACACTATCTTCCGCACCTCGCTGGTTGCACCCCAGGCTTCTCCGCCTTCTCCGGAGACCCCTCAGGCCCCTCACTTGTCCATGGGTCATCCATCCTACAGTTCCTTCCTCTAGCTGTTCTTGAGGACTGGCGGCATAGTTTGCCACCTTCGCCCACAGAAGAGTTGCTCTCTCCCCAGCGACGCCCTATGGAGGCGGGTGTGGCTTTTGTCCGGGCCATTTCTACAGCCTCTGGTACTTTGCGCATGGGCGCCGCGGTCACTCCAATCCCTACGGACCATTTGTAGGAGGTTCTCCACCAGGGTTCTGGTGGAGGGGAGCTGCTTCTTTCATTTGAAGCTTGGCTCCACAATGCTCTTCTGGGGGCCCGGGGGCATCCTGCTACAGGAGATCCGGTGCCTCAGCCACTCCGAACGATCCAGTCTGCCTTTCTTCCCACCCTTCTGCCCAGGGCCCTGTCCTGCAGACTGCTTTCCCTTCCTTGCCTTCGATGTTGCTCCCTCTCTCACGTGAGGGCCAGTGGTTGGACTCCTGGGGGCGTAACATCTTCGCCTCTATTAGTGCTGCTTTGCCCACGCTCAACACTCTTTGTGTGTTGGCCAGGGCTACCTCTGCCCTGTGGGATTCAGCGGAGTCCCTTTCTCTCTCGCCCCTCACATTAAGGTGTCTGCGCTGATCTGCGGCACCATGTGCTAGATGGACGGGAGTTAGCCGCATTTATTCTCTGTCCGGCCTTGGATATTTCTGATTCTCTCGGCTGCACTATGGCAAGTTCTGGGGCTCTCCGCATCCATGCTTGGTTGCGGAATGGTATCTTTCTGGAGAATGTTAGGGAGCGTCTTGTTGACCTGCCTTTTGATGGGATTCTTCTATTTAACACCCACGCGTACTCTGCCGTTCAACGTTTCCTTGCGCGTCTCCGTCCTCCTCCCCCTCAGTACGCTTTGGCTTATCGGTCTTCAGGTGCCTTATGGGAGACATTTATCCCACCTTCTCCTTGGGCCTAGTGTTTCGGTTGGCCCGTCTGTGTGTTCTGTGTCCCTTCGTCTACAGCTCTTCCCTGTCGTGCATTTTGTCCTTGTCCTGCGGGATGTCTGCTTCTGGGCCCTCTCCAGCCTCTGGAGCGCCAGACCGTCTTGTTGTGCCACCTACGGCGTCATGACATGGTGTTTCCACCTGGTTATCCGGCGCTTCTGACTGGTCCTCTGCCTTGTGTTCTGGGAGAGTGGGGAGGAGGGGGCTGGGATATTCCTGATGTTTTCCTGTGTTCTGGTTGATGGCATTAGGCTTGTACTCCATATTTCTCTTCTTTATCTTCTGGCCGGTACCACTTCTTTTCATGGGTCGGGTTGTGCCACTAGGACAGCCCTGCCCTTTTCTGGGGCTTGTTCTTGGGTTCTCTTGCCTCTGTCTTGTATTGCGCTCGGATTTTTCTGGGCACACTACTTCTTATTATGTACCTGTTGCCTGCCTCGTTCTGGTCCACCTCCGTGGCCCTTGTATGTACTCGTGTGCTCCTGTCCCTTGCTTTGCTGGAGCTTTGTGCAACTGGGTCTTCCTTCTTATGTCTTCGCTTCTCGGCTGTGGGGCCTTTCCTGCCTTGTCCACTGTCTCGTGGCTGGTGCCAGTTCCGCTGTCCCCTTTACTGTGTGTGTGTGTTCTCCTGCGGCGGGCTCTGCCTCCGTTTCCAACTCTGCTTCTTGGACTTTGCGGATGGGTGGTTCCTTCTTCCTTTGGTACTCTCTTGGTGCCGTCGGTCCCTCCAGGGTTTTTGGTGGACGCCCTTGCCCCCGGTAAGGCTTGTGGTATCCTGGCCTTCCCTTCTCCTTGTTCTTATTTACTTCTGCTTGGTGGGGGCTGGGCCGTCCATCCTGTCCCCATGACACATCCCCTGTTGGGGCCCTGTGTTCTTCTAAGCCGGTGAGGTTCTCTCGCAGACCCTCCTCCCCTCTTGGTATGGCTAGGGTATGTATTCTACGTTAAGGAATCTGAGGCTAGTAGTCTCTATCAGATGTACAAGTTACTAACCTTTGGTAACGATGTATTTGGTAGAGACGATTCTAGCCTCAGATTCCTTCACGACCCGCCCTTCCTCCCCGTTCTGCGAGGACCTTCAGCTTTGTCTTCTGCACTCGCCTCCCTCCGGGTGGCTTGTCTTCTGCGACTGCCCTCTTTCACTTCCTCCCTGACAGGGTGCTTCGTTCTGTTTCTGTGTTTTCTTTCTAGTACTTGGACGATAGGTTCATGTGTACATCTGCATCCCAACATCCTTTTTATTTCAGTGTGGGGCCTACTCGTAATCTTATCTCTTTTTTCATTGCTTCATGCTTCGGACTCCTCTGCAGGACTCTGGGTTGGGTCAGATGTCAGCGTACTGAGGTGGGACTTATGTGACCTCCCTGACTTCATATATGCGGACAACGTCAGGGCGCAGTCACGTGGTGCCGTCCCTCAGCACGCGGAGATGCTGTGACAAAAAGTTTTCCGGATCCAGTCTCTCGCCTGGGGATAATTCTACATTAAGGAATCTACAGCTAGAATCGTGTCTACCAGATACATTGTTACCGAACGTAAGCAACTTGAACATCATTTACAGAAATAAAGACTGCTATTGTTGCATAGTTTGCATTCTAAAGCTAGGATGGAATAAAATGCAGATAAGGACTACTTATTCCTTATCTGGTTGGTATTAAGATTCAACTACCTTTTCAAGTTTTTTCCAGAGCATTCATTGCTAGTAAAGTGTAAGAAACCCACCTCTCTATATAGTGCACCATAATTGGGTACACTATGCAGAGAGGCCATCGAGGCCCTTATTGGTTTACTGAGGCAAAAGTAGATAGTACTAATTGTCTATATTGTAGTAGTGTGGGATAACAGTTAGGCTTATCAGAGGGTTGTGCTAGGGATTTGTTGTACTCACAAAAGCAATAAATGGAACACACACTGAAAAATGAAGTTGTGACTGATTTATGAAAAAAAATAGAAAGTCTTTTTGTATATATTTAGAACCAAGAACTTCAGTTACAGGTAAGCATGTAATACATTTCAGCAATAAGCAAGGTAAGTACAGGTAATATACAGTGGTGCGCAATTACGGCCAATGTTATCCAAAGGAGCAAAACATAGAATTCAATGAATCACAGTGCAGTAGGACTTAGGGGTTCACCTTCTAGAATTCGAATGTTAGGGAGCCAGGGTCTAAAGTTCTACCAGCAGTTTCTCGGTGCGTCCTGTATTCGGCCGGAAGCAGGGTGCTGGAAGAGTAGGTAGCTGGGGTGCTAAGAAGACTATGGGGACACCTAAAAACAGGCTGCACAGGGGGACTTGTAGGCAAGTCTGGGGACACTCAAAAGAGTGTAGAGTTTGCAAGTGCCTGGAGACCACAGAAGCACAAACAACTGTGGGGCTGGTTGCAGAGCAAACATGTGATCCAAGCTGTGGTGCACAAAGTGCCCTTTGCAGTCGGGGGCAAACACCTCAGAAGGGTGGTCAGTATGGCTGGACCACACAGCAAGTTGGTCTCAGGACTGCTGACGTCCTTCAATTGATGCTTGCTCCTCAGGCAGTTGGAGTACGGCCTGGACTCTTGTAGTCGGTCTTAGGTTGCAGGGTGTCTGGTACCCCGAGGTTGGTGCTGGAAGATCCTGGTGCCTCCAAGCGTAATGAGGAGGCAGAGTTGGTCGCTCAGAGCTGTGGTACTTCTCCTGGGCAGTTGTGTGTCGGTAGGCCAGGGAGCTGCAAGCCAAAAGTTTGGGTTCTGCGGTTTTGGTTCTTAGGCAATTTGGCGAACTGCTGGGGGGCCCCTAGGGTTGGCAGAGGTCTCTTAGCGGCCGAACAAGACAGGTTTTCATGACTGTCAAGTCTGTGGCTTGCAGGTGGGGTTTCACACCATAATCCAATCCAGGCTCTTTGTTGTCGGGGTGAACTGCTCTTCTTTGTCCTTGGCCTTTTTGAGTCCGTTGAATCTGAAAATCAAGGCTCAGGGGTGCCACCTAAATACTACATTTAGGGGATTTAAAGGGAGTGCCAACTAGGTAGTAGCCAATGGGCTGCCTACCTTTAGTGTGACTATTTCCTCTGTGCTCACCCCGGAGGGAAGGGGCGGGGGCACGACCCTGATGGGTTATTGTTCCAATCTTCAATATGGGTAATTGTGACATTAACACGTTTGATTTACTGTCCACCCCAACAATTTAACTTTCTCACAGTAAGTAACTTGCTCGTATAGCCACTGGTAAAGTCTATAGGCCGTATCGGTTCACTGGATAAGGATATTGGTGTACTCTATTTATAACGAAAAATTTTATGACAAAAGAGAGTAGACCTGACTTATTTATTGTGAAAAGTATGTGTTAAAGGCAATAGACTTTTGTATAAAATTTCTTATATTGATTTCCAAATGAAAGAAATAACGAACGAACCAATGTGCTCTACAGTCATCGGGATGCAACCCGGCAAATGTGTTTGCGTACGTGGCCAAAAAATGGACAGAACTAGAGAAAAAGAGAAACACACCCCTCCCACCCCACCCTCCCCACCCTCCCCACCCTCCTCCTGCCAATCATAAGCCATGCTCCCAGAAAGTAGCAACAGCAAGGGCAAGCCAGGAAAGTCCACATGTAGCAGTACACTAGGTAGCAGAGGTATTTGAGGTTGGCAACCTGGGGGGGTCGGCAATTCTCAATAGTCTCAAGTACTTAGAGCAAGTAAGCTCCATAAACTCAGATGTTAGTAACGCGAGGAAAGGATCCCATAAATCATGAAAGGAGGCCCCAGGGTGAGTCTTGGACAGTGAGATATTTTCCATACCCAATATGCCCCACATTCTATGAAGCCATCCCAGCCGAGTCGGAACATTCTTAGTGCCCCAGTGAGCGAGGACGTTCTAGACCGCTGCCCGAGAGTGAATGCCATCTGTTTACGCCTTTGAGATTTGAGGGGAAAGGTTACAGCGTTAGGAAGGCCCAGAAGGACATACACTGGGAAGCGAGGGATCTGTGTATCGAAATGAGAGTTCACGTCATCCAGTATCTGCTGCCAGTATGTCCCCAGGGTGGGGCAATCCCACAGTAAGTGAGTTAGAGTACCTAGCTGGCCACAGTCACGCCAACATTGCGTGCTATGGGAGGGTTACCCCTAAGGAGTCGTACAGGAGTAAGGTACCAATAAGTAGCAACCTTAGTAGCTGTTTCCACAGAGGACATGTTGCGTGCGGTTCGGCGGGCCCTGAAATAGATATTGTTCCATTCCTTCTGTGTCAGAACTCTACCGAGCTCCCCCTTCCATCGCAGCTGGTCAGGAGTTTTCACCAAATCTGAGGTGCCCCTAGCAAATCTGTACAAATCCGAGGTCAGATGTGCGTCAGTGTGCTGTGCTAGTAACAACTTATCAAATGTAGTGAGGTGTCTCTCCGCGCCCCGTACATCCCTATGTGACTCCCAATGGCGGACCTGTGTGCAGCTGTAATGCTCCTGTAATGTAGGACCTGACCCCTGGGAAGGTCAATAAAGGGACTGAGTCCAGAGAGATAAGAAAAGATGCCCTACGGAGCGACGGTGTTTAAAAGTCTCGGTGTCAAGCCCCGGCGTGAAGTCAGGGTTATGGACTACAGGCGTAATCGGAGACTGGAAGGTCGTGAGCCCCTGGGAACCAGTCACCTTACCCCAAGCCAACGGAGTAGGTCTAGTTACCTCCGACAAAGATATAGATTGCGGGCTTTGCCGCCTGTCTAAGGAAGGGGATGCCCCACAAGGGCTGTCCGGCAAGCGACCGGTCCATAAATAACCAATGTTTCTCGGACTCCTGACGAGACCACTCCACCAGAACTCTCATTTGAGCCGCACGCCAGTAGGCAGAAAGATCGGGGATCCCCAAGCCTCCCTGCACAGGATCCCTATAAGTGAACTCCCTTCGTAGCCGGTCCCTCTGGTCACGCCAGACAAAATGTTTGATGTCGATTGTAGGGAGCGTAGGACCCCTGGAGGAGGTACAAGTGGCAATGTATGGAATAAGTAGGGAAGCTGGGGTAATATCACCCTTTTTACTGCAGCAATACGTCCCAGCCAGGCGAGAGAGTGCGGCCTCCATTTACGGCGGGAAACTCGAACCTGGCGAGAGATCGACGAATAATTTATTACTCTGATGGCACAGACAGTAGCAGAGATTTGCAACCATAGGTAAGGGATAGTGTCTTGGGCCCACTGGACTGGATATGAGCGCTGCAGAAGTGCCATCGCTTCAGGCTGCAGTGATAGGCCGGAAATTCATGTACATTGATCTTAAACCCCGAGGCCTGGGCAAACCGATCGAATTCAGCCGAGAAAGAGGGCAGAGGCTCCCGGGGATGTTCCAACGTGGCTACCACATCATCTGTGTATAAACATAGTTTGTGCTCCGTCCCTCTGAAGCGTGCCCCCCTAATGCTCAGGTCATCTCGGACCTGTTGGGCTCTATGTATACAGAGCGAATAGAAGCGGCGACTGGGGGCAGCCTTGCCTCGTCCACCTGCATATGGAAAAGGCCGACAAAGCTAGTCCGTTCACCTGCACTGTAGCCGTGGGGTTCCCGCAGATACCGAAAACCCAATCAATAAAGTGACTTGGGAAACCAAAGGGAGATAGGGTCGCCTTGAGGTACGGCCAATGAACCCTGTCGAAAGCCTTCTCAGCGTCTAACAGAGAAAATCATGCGTTACGCCGGAAAACGATCAGATTGGTCCACCAGGTGCAGAAGACGCTTGGTATTGTCGGAGCATTGACATCTGGGAACAAACCCAGATTGGTCCGGATCTATTAGTCCGAGCAGATGACGAGAGAGCCTACATGCCAGGATCCCAGTGAAAATTTTGAGATTCACATTTATAAGGGATATGGGGCGAAAGGAGCCACATAAATGTCTGTCCTTGCCCGGTTTAGGTAGTACCGTGATCAATGCCTCCAACATAGAGGGAGGGAGAGAGGCGGCCTGAGCAGTCCCAGTCGAGTTGTAGACCCATACCAGCAACGGGGCTAACAGCTCGCAGAACTTTTTATAAAAAACTGAGGAAAAGCCATCCTGACCCGGTGACTTGAGGAGTTACAGGCGGGAGATGGCAGAAATAACTTCCTCCATGTATTTAGGGGCTGCAAGATCCTCCGCCTGGCCCTGTAAAAGCTTGGAGGTGGCTACACCCTGCAAATAACGGGCTGGCTCATTGTCCTGTAGAGTCTGGGCCGTATACAAGGTGGCATAGAAACAACGGAATTCTTCCACAATATCCTAATCAGTCATGCACTCTCTCCCTTGATGATCACGGATCATAGTAACGCGGGATGCCTGTCTCTGCGCACTTAGCCTATGGTCCAGAAGCCGCCCGCACCTAACTCCCCCCGCATAGAAGACATGCTTCAGTCGAAGGCGGCATATTCTGCTTGATCAACATCTAGCCCTTCTAACTGTGCCCTGGCAGTCTTAAGCTGCTTCCAAACTCTGGGGACCCGGTCCGCTGATGGATGCGCTCAAGTTCAGCCACCACCCCGTATAAGGGCTCCCTTTTTTCCCTTCTGTCCTTATTGTCTGCAGCAGCTATGCCCAGGAACTACCCTCGAACTAGGGCCTTGAGAGCCTCCCAAAGAGTTATTGCGGATACGGAACGGGAATCATTAATTGCTAAGTAGTCAGTAATACACTTACGTACCTGCTGTACTTGCGGAGGCGCCAAAAGTGCCGTGTGAGCCTGGGTTGGTGCAGGGACAAGGAGATCTGCACTGCTGAATGGTCTGACAAGGGGCAAGGAAGAATTTCAGCATCTCGTGTCTGTTGGGTCAATGCGACGGAGGTGAGTATGTAATCGATTCGGGCATACGTTTTGTGTGGGAGGGAGTGAAAAGTGTATTCCTTGGTATTTGGAAGGTTTAGCAGTCAGATATCTGAGTCTAGCCTCTGCCAAGAGGCGCCTTCCATCCCAGAGAGAGCCCCAGTCTGTCCCCACCGCTGCCCCGAACGATCAAGCATGCCATCAAAAGCCAAATTAAAATCCCCCCCTTTGAGCACAGTTCTGTCAGAAATACCTGTGAGTTCATGTACCACGTCCCTGATAAACCCCTCTTGGCCCACATTGGGGATGTATACAGTCGCTATAACAAGAGTGTGCGTGCCCAAAGTGAGAGTATGGGCCAGAAACCTGCCCTTGATCTTGGCCCATTTGCTGCCGAGCCGACCTGGGAACCGAGCCGAAACCAGGATCGCCACCCCCGATGTTTTAGAAGACTGAGAAGAGAACACTTGGAAGGGAAAGGCCCTGGACCTATGTGTGCCAGCCGTGAGGAGGTGTGTTTCTTGAAGCAGGCAGATGTGTGTGACTGAATTTTCGAGAAAGGACAGGATCGCCCGCCTTTTGATGGGGTTATTAGGCCCCTTAACGTAAAGGGACAGAATTTTTATATCGGTCAGTGTGGTGAAAAGGTCCTAAAGCAAGCTACTAGGGAATGCCCCTGGATTCGTGGAGACAAGAGTGAGGGGCCAGTGGTAAAGACCATCAACACATTTTGGCGGAGAGGAGAGAGAAAGGAACCCCAAAGCCCACAACAAGTAACTTACAACAAAGAACTTAATGGATGAAGTTCACAAATGTCCCGGACGAGCAGCCCTGTGGAGAGACGTGAAATGGAAGCAAGGGTCCCCGACCACCCCGGACACACCCAGAGCCCAGCCAAACAAATCATTATGGATCCCAGAACAGCTTAAACAATGTTACCAGGGTCAAAGTGATTCAGTCCGCAGTGTTCGAGTCCTCGGATAGAGATTGCAGCACAGCCGTTCTTTCCTTGGAGATGGTCTCCGGATCTGGGCGAAGCAGCTGTGAAGAGTTCCCCACACGCTGCCACTTCGCAGAGTCAGAGCAACGTCCTGAGGAAGAAACATTCTCAGTAGTGCTGTGGTCTTCTCCAGTGAGATGAAGAAGTGACGTGCCCTCATCGAGAGATCGAAGTTGCCGAAGCTTGCCCTCCCACTTTAAGATAAGCTGGCATGGGTGACCCCATGAGTAAGAGATGTCCTTGGAGCATAGGAATGTCGTCACTTGCTGGAACTCTCACCGTTTCTGCAGGGTCAAGGCTGCCATATCCTGGAAGAGAAGGGGCCGGCAGGATCGGAAGTCAATGGGGTGCTTGGCCCCAGCCTCCCGCAACATACGCTCTTTGAGTTGGAAGTCATGGATGCAGGTCAGGATATCAGGATGGGGGCTGTCACGGGACCCACGCGATGTGTGGGGTCCAGTTTGATCCTGAGTTCCAAAGAGTCCTCAAGGACGTGTCGAAAGAGCTCCATAACAAAGGCCTCAATGTCCTGCCCCTCCAAGCCCTGAGGGACTGCCCGGATCCTGATGTTATTCTGGCAAGAGCGGTTCTCAAGTTCCTCTGCGTGGGATTGGAGAGCCAAGTGCTGGTCCCGGAGTCACAAAACCTCTTGTTGGAGTTGAGACAGCTCCTCGTCACGGGCAGCAGTCTGGTTTTCTGAATCATCGACCGCAGATCGCCCGTCAGTTCTCAGGAAGCCAGCCGCAGTGGTGAGCGCTGGCTCTGCTCCCCAGCCGAAATCAGGCTACCGCTGCCGTCACAAGACCAAGGTGAGGCCAGAACAAGGGCTCGCGATCCGCAATACTGTGCTAAGTAGCAAGGGCCTAGGCGAGGGAATGGAGCGGCGAGTTGGTACGTCCAACTCGGTCGCCATCTTGGCCACGCCCCCCCCGGCAATAGATTTTTAAGAGTGGATTGTTACTACACTGTGCTAAAGCCTTTAGGCAAGTGTTTTGTTATGTTGTATCCCAAGATTACTATAGTACGCAAGAGTTTTGGTTTTGGTGACCCACCCGAATAAGCCACTGGGATAGAAGATCAGTATTAACAACTGTAATTTTGTACATATTTGTAATTTTACTATGGTATACCTGATGGTTGCTTGTGGGAAAGGTTATGGCCAACCCTAAGGTCAGAATTGGTTACGGTGGCAAGCCAATAATAAAAGTTATAGGCTTGATGGTTTGTAATGAAAAGCTACTAGAAAGGCAGTAGGCCGAACATATTGTCGGTGAAATGCATATGTTAAAGTCAGTAGGCATTTAATGGTGGTTTATTATTATGCTGTATTAAAGCCTACAGGTAGGTGTATTGTTACATGGAATCGCATAGATTACAGTAGTGGGCAAGTGTCTCGGTGTTGGTTACCCCCTCTGACAAACCATGGGTATCGTAGATTTGCACTGTGAGAATCCTTGTAAGGCTCTCTTAGGGCAGATAGTATTTTGCTTTGCCAGCTGCCATTTGGTATACTTTAGCCATAACATGACTGTAGGCCTGATTGTTGCCATGTGTGAAAGCTTAAGCTCAATGCAAGTGGCCTGAGCTGGTTATGATGACAAGCCAGTGATCTATTTATTGTGAAAACACATGCGAAAAGCAGAAGATCTGATTTATGTAATAAAATATTTTAAAGCCAATAGATCTTTAAGGGTAGATTATTTTTGCACTGTGTCAAAGCCTGCAATCAGCTATTTTGTTCCATAAAATCTCACACATTACCTATGTAGAAAAGGATTTTGGTGTTACCTACCCACTTTTACAAACCCTAGGGGTAGGGGATTTGCACTGTAATAATTATTCATAAATATTTTCCAGGATCTTATAATTAAAAAAAAACCACTGCATAATACATTCATCCAGCCAGATCCATATACATATATATCAACATAGGTACATTATGGAAGTTTGTCTCAGCCCTCTTCTGCATCTGAACTGTCTGAGTGTCATTTACACTCAACTTCCATCTATGATGGGTACTGATTGGGTTTAAGTCAGACACTGGCTCTCTTGCCCTGTGAATGATGGCATTTTCTGATCCCAAGCCAATGCACATGAAAAAAAGTGTACTTCATTGTTAGGGCATGTTGGCCAGTCCTTTAGCTTTACATTTTCTCCTTTTATAGTTCCTCTTTCATTTCTTTGCTTCTGCTCTTTTTATTTTAATGTTTCAAAAAAGGATACTCCCACAGTAGTGGCAAGGGACCACTTGCTTTCCGCTCATTTCATTTGCATAGCACTGCATCCCGCGTGGCCACTTCCTCTACACCAGGCGACTCTTATGGAATATTGATTTCCATTGTGTATCCCTATTTTATTATTCCAAGATGGCCAACTAGATAGTTTGAATGTGGCAGCCTTGCTGAGCTTAAGAACAATTCTAGACTATATACAGTACCACTGAAGAGAGACACCCACTGCTCTGTTTAGTTTCATTATTGCAAGCATATGCCTGCATGTTTAGATGGCAGTATGTTTTTCTTTTTGAACTTGTATTATTTTATCTTGCATATGTTGTTGAGTTTTGTGTCTTTTATTGTGGTTATGTCAGTGTGATTGCAAGAATGAAACAGTGGATGGATGACTGGATGCATGAGTGCCAAGGTGAGTGACCAAGTGCAAGTATAATAACTTACTGAGTGTCTAAGCCCATCAGTGAAACAAAAGGCACTGTAATTCCCAAACCAGACCTCTCTGAAAGAGACTATTAGTTATGGATTCCTTATGTTAGAAATACCCCCAGGCGTCAGACTGGATCTGGAGAATATTCCTTCAGCAGTACCCTTACGCGTTGGTAAGAGGCGTCTGTCCCGGAGCCTGTCGGGTCGGCTCCAAATTTCCCTCCCTTCCCGGGAGCCGGCGCGACCCCTGCCCAACTTCATAGTTTTTACGAAGCCCTCCACTCCATCTTTGGCCAGCCCTACTCCGCCGGCACGCCTTCGGGCCCCACGGACACAGCTGGGGGTTCAAGGCCTTCGAGGCCAGCGGCTTCTGCCCCGTCACTGCAGGGCCCACAGGGATCCAGGCCTGGATTCGGTTTGGCGCGGGTCAACCTTACTATACCTCCTCCGGTGCGAATCCATTGGTGACCACTCTTCCCCCTTCGACGCTGGTTGTGTCCCCAACCGACTTTGACCCCAGCCTCCCCCTCGACATGTAGATGGAGCCGGACCGGCATCGACCGATGCCAGTACCGGCACCGACCAGTACTTTTGTACCTCTGTTCTCCCCTGGTGTTCCCTATCGCCCTGAGTGGCAACCAGTGGAGGGTGAGGAGGACTGGGAGGGGTCTGCGGACCCTCTGGCAGACCAGTTGGAAGAATCGGACTGAAGAGAGAATTTGGGTGAGGCCAGTGGTCTGGACACGTCTCTAGACCTTGGTATGTTTTCTCCCCCTACTGTGGCTACATAGGAGAGAGCCTCTTACACCATGGTGTTGCGTAGGGCAGCTGAGGCGTTGAACCTTGAGTTTCCTACAGTGGTGGTCAGGACTAACCTTAGGCACTGAAAGTCGTGTACAGAACTGTCATCAGCGCACGAGGGTGGAGTTTAAGTAGCTGTTCAAACGTCATCTCGGCGACCACAACTCCAACGACGGATGCGGAGCTGCTTGACCCCACCTTCCAACGCGCAGGGGTACTGCGGACAAAACCTTTTCGTATCCAGTCTGACGCCTGGGGCTAATTCTAGGGTAAGGAATCTATCACTAACTAATGTTTCTTAAATCGTTACTGAAGGTAAGTAACTTGTTCATCAGGCACTAACCCTGGGCCCTGAGATTTTCTATGACTGGTTTCAACACCTTGGTGAAACACCAAGGAGCTGAAGAAAGTCCGAACAGTAGAGTCCTGAACTCATAAGCCTTATCTCGCCACCTGAACTGGAGGAATCTGCAGTGCAGGAGAGAAATCGGGACTGTTAACTACACTTCCTTGAGGTCTAAATGCACCATCCAGTCATCTGGTCTCAGATGGTCACAGAAAAGGTGTATGCCCTACATCTTGTAATTGGCGATACACTAGCCATCCATTTAACTCCCTGAGGTTGATCACAGGCCTCTGGCCTTTGTCCCGCATCCCCACCAGAAAGATTGTGTGGGTGAAGGCAAGTAGGGAAAATCGCCTCCCTCCAGAGTAGATCTGCCGTTTCCTGATCTATCAGGGCGGCCAGGCCTTCAGAAAAAAAAATTTGTGGACGCAAAGTCTGGTCTGGAGAACCGTAAAATTCTATTTGGAAGCCTTGTATAGTTTACAGAACCCATATATCAACTGGTAAGAGCCTCCCAATTGTGCAAGAACAGAGCCAAACGACCTCCCACCTTTGTTTGGCAGAAATGGAGAACCCTCACCTGTTTAGGCTGACTGGAACTGTCCCCTGGAGGCACCTATGTGGTTGCAGCCTCTTCTGGTGGGGAAGAATTCCCCTGAGCGGGACTGGCGCACTGTCCTTGCGGAAGCCTTGAGCACGGGGAGGGCCTTGTGTGTAGAAATGGCCAGTCGAGCGCCCTCTGCCACAGCATGCCCCTACAAAAACCTAAGGGTGGAAAATGTTTTTACTTGATGCCTGTGCCTTATCAAGAGAACTAAATGTGGCAACAAACTTGCCTAACTCTTTGATGAAAGGATCCCAGAAAAGCCCTCTTTGCGCCACTGAGTCGGGTCCAAAACACCAAATTTGGTATCCTACTTTATTAACAGGCAGGGGTGCCTCTCTGCTGATGGGGCACAATTACGGTTCCCCAGGAAGGTTACTGTTTGCTGCGCCCAATCAGAGAGAGACTCTGAGGAGATTGCCATACCAAAAGCCTTAGTCTCATCCTTCAGCTCCAGGATTTTTATGAGGGGACTTATTTCCGGCATAGGGCCCACCTTGCCGGACAGGGAGAGGTGCAGACACTGTTCTCTAAAACATGCATGAGCTTCCTTCTCCAGAGGTTTCCACAGTCAGCCTGCCACATAATTGCCTACCTTCACTGATGGGAACTAATCTGTCGATCATGGATATACCACATCGTCAGGGTCCAGCACGTTAGAATTATGTTCCATCTGGACAGCTGAGGATGCATCATGGGTAGGGTCAAGAGAGGGGGGGCGCCTGTCTCATCATTTGAAACCCCGTGGGAATCCTCGTCCTCCACCCGTGGCAGTGAATGGGGAGAAGGCGGCGAGCAGCGTGTCAAAGGAGTCTTCCTCGTCGTCTTCAGGAGGGTCACTGCGTGCGAGGAAAGCCTTCTTCAATCTATCGAATGCACTGAGGGCTACGGTAGTGTCCCCTTTGCGCTTATGGGGTCGCAGCAGGGACTGCTGGGGATCTTGTAGAGGGCCAAAGGTGTTGGACTGCGCTCGGGACAGGTCTAAGGGGCCTGCACAGGAACTTGCCAGTTGTATCAGGCGCCTTTCAAAGAGCCCCATGGCAGCCGCCACGGCCTGGTGTTTGAGGCTTCTACTGCCTTGCAAAACTCGTCATCCCAGGGAAGGACCATAATGAACTCTTACTCTTAGTATTCCTGCATGGTAAATGTATGGCATCAAGGGACACCAGGAGGAGTCAAATAGGGGCTGGGCAATGCCAGTATAAAATGTATTGTGCAGATGGTACTGTGGGGGTCCACGCCCCGGGGTTATAACTCACTCAACCAGGGACTTGAACAAACTGCCAGGCCCTCAAACGACAATGAGAGTGGACGCACTGACTAAGTTCCTCACTTCAAAATACAGACCCGTCTGCCTCGGGCATCATCTACTTTAATTATTGCTCTCAGGAGCTGATTTACAGACCCCAGCATGTGTCAAGAGCTTCCGAGGCGGCACGGGGAAGGCAGAGGACTCTGCGGGAGGTTGGCTCGTCTAGATCACCGACTATGGAAAGAGTGTGGCTCCGTTGAGCGATGAGACACAGCGCGCATCTCTGAAGGCCCTGGCGCCCTCTAGCAAGCGAAATGCCTTACTGCACTCACGCGGCCCCATAACAGAGATGCAACACAAGCCGCCAATGGAGATCTGGGTGAACAAAGGAGTTAGGTCCTTAACGGGACTGAGGGGGGGGGGCTGGACCATTTAGACTATAGAATACAAAAAAGATGCCCGAACCCTCATATCTTAGTGTGAAACTTATTAGATGAAAACCAAGTACAACTACATAAACCTGGTAAGGTACTTTTATTTATACCTATTACTCATATTTTTTGAATTATTTTTGAAGAGATCTAACACGCGCTCCCGCTGTGGGGATATAAATTGGGAAAAAACAGCCAGTTAACACCGTAGCTTAAGGCAAACAGGAGTAGTCTAAAAAGGTACTTAGTTCTGCTGGAAGCATAAAATAAAGAGGAGGTTGACCAAGACGCAGTTGAATATATGGACTTCACCTTTTCTTGATTGGTTGATCTTTGTTTTTGTAGTCCCTTTTCAGGTGTTTGATGCGAAAGGTAGTTTAAAGTTGAACGCTGCTGGAATTAATAAAGGAAGAAAGTTTGAGCATAATCTTTGCCTCCGGTCCTGACATAGAATCTCCAACGTGTGAGGAAAAATGGGTTGACATGTGTACTAGATGTATTTTGTGGAAACTGGTTATGAAGTCTTAAACCCAAACTGCCCCAATAATCAACAAAGTACTCAGCACTTGAAGGAACCTCAGCAGTTAAGAGGCTAATTAAACATTGCTCCCTACAGTTCTCAAAACAAGTAGATCCTACATGCTAACCTAGCTGCTAAAAAGATGTAACAATCTGACCCTTTTAGAAGTTGTACATATTTTTGTTCCAGCAAGTTCTGCATACTTCTCAATGACATCTTGGGCTGTGAAAGGTGGTTGAAATTATTTTCATGGTGCTTCTGAAGTAAAGCATCTTGTGCCATGTTTGACAATATTATTCATTTTACTTTTACTTAGATAAACATCAACACGTAATTATCTGGAGGCCATTTGACTGTTTTGAGGACCCTTCATGGGTGTTCATTCTTTAAGTCTATGATTATAATGTATGTTTTGAAAGGTCTTAAAAATAGTTATTTACCTATGCTTTATAGTCCTTTCGAGTCGACCTTAATTTTGTGTTAATTAATTTGATGGGGCATCTTTTTTGTGAAAGCATTTGTGCAGTTTTTAAGCACTTTGATGAAAAATCAGTTTCGTAAAAGCGTGCAAGGAGAGTTACTTGCTTCCCTTATTTTCAGTATAAATTCCTTTTACTAAGGATAATTTTTTCTTATTATTACTTTCCGTTTTTAATTGTATCATACTCTTTGGAATTATTATCCCCTACCTTGATTATTGGAAAGTGCTTCACCACTGAAGTTGGCAGGCCGGCCCATTGTGCAGTGCATTTTTAACTACAAGGTTTAGACCATTTATATAAAATATCCCAAATAAAATGAACTATTACAAGGGTCCAGGGGATGTGGAACTACAAAAATATTACTGACAATGACATGACTAAAGCATGTTTTATGCCTTGCGGTTTTTAGTTTTTTGTGAACAATAATATAAATATATTCAACACAAAAAGAGTACTGCCACTGTTTTTGAAAATATGGACTTAACTCCTTGAATTTTTTTTTGTACTTTGCAGATATTTACAGAAAGCCTGCTGTGCTCAAGCCGCTTGGAAAACATTCACTTGGCTGGACAGATGATGCACTGCACTCAAATCTCAGTAGATCCTCCAATAATCATTGTATCAAAAGGAAAATCCAAATACAGAGTGGGCTACAAGAAAAGCATTGACCTAGTGCTGGCGGCGGGCAGAGAATACTTCAATTCGTCAACTGCGCTAACTGATAGCTGCATGGACTTGGCACGGTAAGAGGAACTACTTAATACTCTTAATAATTGTGTTTGTAATTTAAAAACGAATTGAAAAATCAATAGCTACAAGAGATAATCTTTCATTGATTAGCATAAATAGCTCTAAAGAGGAGTTAGGGAGTTCGGACAGGATAAAAGTACTGAAAAGGAAGGCTTTAACTTTAGCAGAAGTGTAAAAGATTTTTTTGTTGTCTGAATTTGAGACCGAGTTCCAGTGAAGGATTTCGAAGAGCCATGAGATTATTTAATTTCTTTGCAGTGGAGGTTTAGCTTGATGTTTGAACTTGATTCTCCAGAAGAGATGTTTAGCACAGGGTTAATATGGCAGGCCTCCCTTGAACCAGATGCTCTGCCTTTCGCATTGGCAGCGTATCAGCTAAAAGATGCCTAATTGAGCGTATAGCCTGTCCCAATTGAATATTGCACCAATTAAACATAAAGGCATTAATCGGAGCATCTCACAACATTATTTCACGGAGCCCTCCTAATATATATATATATATTGCAGCTCCAGTCCTCTTTACCCATACCCAGCCGGGGCGGGAACAAAGACACAGCACTCCCGGGCTCAAGAATTTCAGCAAAAGGTTATTTTAATCAAGCAAACGCGTTTCGGGACAGCGTCCCTTCGTCAGTGTTTCAACAATGAGGAGCGCAGCTCCATTTTTTGAAATATCGCAACTGGTTGCAAACATAAACGACGGACTGTTCACCGCCACAATAAGGTGGCGCCATCTTAGAGTGTCTATTTCGGCTTCAATGCCCAGCGTTTCAAAATACAATTAAAACCCAGAGTCTTAAAGTGTTTGAATTTGCAAAACATTTTGCCGTGTATCGGCACATGCGGCTAGTATTATAGTTGCAAGACAACTCCCTCATATGTTAGCTGCTTTTGGGTACGCTCTCTCAATTGGGATCAGGGGTGTGCGCTAGATATATCATTATCATGATGACAGTCACGATCAACAGACCATGACATGAATTAAATTTGAACCTAATTTAGGTACTATCTTGCCGTGGATCGGCAATCGCAGCCTAATGGCTGCATACATTCACACATCCATAATCCCTCTCAGAGAGCATCCTCTATACCACAGTTGTGATCAGGCCGCTACATGATTGAAACCTCACAAACATAAATATCCACCACCCACCACAATTTTTCAACATTTCTTTACATTTTCTATGTTATTGGCAGTTTCGTTACATTTCATTTCAAAGATTACCTCCTTCCAAAAATCATCCTCAATCTCATACATTTCTCAATTTCAACAGGAATGGAATGCATCATCCTAGGTGAGTTGCCATCTCCTCCCCCATATTGAGACCTCCCGGCCTTCATTTCGAGATCAATTATGTAACGAGATTCAAGTCTCCTAAGAGTTAAGAGTCTGTTTCCTCCCCTCGGGCTTTCCGGGACACAGTCTAAACAGAAAAACCTTAAAAGGTCTCTGTTACTGTTGTGCTTTATCGCAAAATGTCGAGCGAGAGGGTAGGTAAAATCCTTATTCATAATCGCTCTCATATGTTTTAAAACTCTTAGTTTTACAGAATTGATTGTGCTGCCGATCTATTTTAATTGGCAGGGACATATCAGGCAATAGACCGCATGGTCCGTCTGACAGGACATGAACTTACTGATTCTCCTTTCACTTTGGCATCCTCTTACTTGATAAGTTAGTGTGCGCTTACTGAAAGCACAGGCTTTGCACCTCCCACAAGGGAAGAAGCCCTTTGCCTCCTTTAGTGTACCTCTTGTGTTACGTATAGGTTCTAGATGGCTATGAACCATATGATCTCTCAGTGATCTTGCCTTCCTGAAGGTGAGTTGTGGGTTTTTAGGTATATCTGACCCCACAATATGGTCTGTTTTCAGAATGTGCCAATGGTTGGTCATGATTGCTCTCAGTTTCGAGGAATTCGCTGAATAGGTGGATACATACGAAATTTCCCTTCTACAATCGGTCTTTCTTTCTTTTCGAACAATACATTACGTGGCACTTTTCTCACACGACTCGAAAGTGTCAAGTAAGAGGTTTGGTTTATATCCCCTTTCAACAAATCTGTCCATACTTTCACTGACTGCTAGATTGAAATCTTCCTCATGGGTACAGTTTCGTTTCAATCTAAGAAACTCCCCATTAGGGATGCTATTAATCAGTTTACGTGGGTGACTACTCGTGGCAAATAGGATACTATTCCCAGCTGTTGGCTTACGGTAGAGGGAAGTTGAAATTTTCCCTTCATGTATTCTTACTTGTAAGTCTAAATAGTTGACTTGTGATTTGCTTATGTCCCCCGTGAACCTTAGGTTGCAGTCATTATGGTTTAGCACCTTAACATATTCTTGCACCTCCTTGATAGACCCATCCCATACCAGGAACAGGTCATCAATATACCTGTACCAGGTAACCACTTTGCTGTTCCATGTGGCATTTGCGGGACCCCAGGCTTCCTGCTCCTCCCACCAGCCCACAAATAAATTCGCGTAGCTGGGGGCGAAGCAGGAACCCATCGCTGTGCCCGACATTTGCCTTTACAGGACATCCTGAAAAAGAAAAATGTTGTTATTTAAACAAAAGTCCACTAATTCAAGAATCATTCTGTTGTGCATAGCAAATTTTAGTGGTTTCTTTCTCAGGAAATAGTCAATGGCACTGAGTCCTTTTCCATGCTCAATGCAGGTGTATAAAACTAGTTATGTCGAGGGTTGCCATCACATAAGTTGGTTACCATATCAGACTTTCAATTTTTTCAATAAAGTCTGTGGTATCTCGAATGTAGGATTTTAATTCCAAGACAAATTCGAAGAGATAGTGATCCAAAAATTTCGAAAGGTTTTCTGTCAGTCCTCCTATAGAGGAAATGATTGGTCTCCCTGGGGGTTTGTTAATGTCCTTATGAACCTTTGGCAGGTGATAAAAAGTGGGTAAGATGGGATTGATGGTTTTCAAGAATAGATATTCTTCTAGTTCTAACATCTGTTTGTTAAGCCACTTTTTCAAAAGTTCATGTAAGGATTCAATACTAGTCAGGTATTCCTTCTTGTCAATTTGTGCATAACAGTGAGAATCCTGTAGCTGACGTGTTGCTTCCTCAACATAGTTTTCACGTGACATAATCACAATGTTACCCCCTTAATCGGAGGGTTTGCAAATAATAGATTTATCGTCTGCCAGAGTTCTTATTGCCATCCTTTGTTCCTTAGTGATGTTAAAGTCATTTCTTGGCCTTGTATTTATTGTCCTTATGGCCATCAGGTCCCTAATAACCGCGTCAGAGAATGTCGATGGCATCCGTTGTGGTTTGAGGCATAAATTTAGAAGGTAATTTAAAACCACTATTTGGAGCCTCCTGGTCAACATCAACATTTACTAATCTCTGGGTAAGAGTGTTGTTGGAAGCACTTATCTCACTATTTATTTATTTATTTATTTATTTATTTATAGGAAAGTTTTGTATAGCGCGAACAAGACCCGTGGGTATCAGAGCGCTTTACATAGAGGTAGGATAAGAATATTAACAAGATGACAACCATTAAACAACATATAGGTATGAGGTAGATAATTATATGGCTTTGGTGAATGCATAAATAACCACCTTCCATTCAAGTTAGTCTTTTACATTATGTAGTACTATAAAGCATGAAATATTAACATTAGTCATTTTCGTCGTACATATGAGGTAGTAGGTTATATGGTTTCAGGATGTGAGATAATTGTATGAGTTCACTTTGACATGAGGTAGCAGTTGGTATACAGTTTAATCACCAGAAATGTCGTCAGTTTCGCCCCGTAGTTTATCTTTCATCTAATTCACGTCGATCATTCTCTTTCTGATGACGTAAGTGTTTTGTTTGAGTACAGAATTAGATCCCATAGTGATCCATGAACTTCTCTATGTAAGGTATTTACTCATTAAGAAGCTCTTCGCTTCACGCTTAAATGTTGAGGTATTAGGAGTCTTCCTAATGCTTGGGGGGAGTGAGTTCCAGATTCTAGGGGCAGCGCCAGAGAACGCTCTGTCATAAGTTTTTTTCTTTCTGAAGATGGCTGGACGCAGCACCAACTCCTTGGCACTCCTAGCTGGTCTGTTTTCTCCTGACAGCTCAATTTTCTTGGCTAGGTATCCAGGAGTATTATGGTGAAGCGCTCTATGGGTGATACATGCGATCTTTAGTTGAATTCTGGCCTCATAGGGTAGCCAGTTTAATGCTTTCAGGTGAGGAGATATGTGGTCAAACTTCCTTGATATAGAGATGAGTCTCGCCGCAGCGTTGAGGCAAGCTTTTAGTGGTGCTGTGGATGTTTTTGTTAAACCCGCTAAGGTAGTGCAACCATATTCGATCCTCGAGATGACTAAGGATTGGGTTACCAGTTTCAGATCTGATTCAGAAATAAATGGTTTCAGTTTTCTTAGGTAGTTCAGGTGGAAGCGGGCGCTCTTAGCCATTGAATTAATGTGAGCTTTCATGTCAAGGTTCTCATCTAAAGTAATTCCTAGCGACTTAGCTGAGTTGACTAGAGTCGGGGTGCAGTTGAGCGCCGTCACCAACTTGGTCCACTCTTTTATTTCCGTAACGCTCCTTGGTGGAGAAATTAGTAAGAACTCAGTTTTCTGAGCATTTAGCTTCAAATGATTAGTAGTTAACCATTCCATTGTCATTTTTAACGTTTCATTCATTAGCTCAATGTCTTTAAGGGAGGCTATCTTTATATATATCTGCGTGTCATCCGCATACATATGGTAGGATATCTTTGAGTTTCTGAGAATTGCTGTAAGAGGTTCGACATACAGGTTAAACAAATCAGGGGACAATGTCGATCCTTGTGGGACTCCGATCGAGTTGGGGCAAGGTGGTGATATTGATTGGTTGACCAGGAAATGTTGTGGTCTGTTCCGTAGGAAAGAGTCGAACCATTTCAGCACATTTCCAGACACTCCCATTCTGTCCTTTAGCCTGGCCAGTAATGCTTCGTGGTTAACAGGTCCAGGAGAATTAGTAAGCATGCTTGATTTCGATCAAGAGCCTGTAGCGCGTCATTCACAATATGGAGGATCGCTGTTTCCGTGCTATGCCCTGATCTGAATCCTGATTGGCATTCATCTAGTAGGGAGAACTTAGTGATGTGTTGGCTCAGTTGGCCCTGCACGCATTTCTCAATTAGTTTGGCCAATAAAAGGATGTTGGTCACTGGTCGAAAGTTATTCGGGTCTGTAATATCCGCAGTCGGTTTTTTGATCAAAGGAACCACTTGACCTGTTTTTAGGCAGTCTGGGAGGATCCCTTGTTATAATGATGCGTTTATTATTTTGGTCCAGATTGGTACCACAATATGGCTGATTCCTCTTACGCATTTCGCGGGTAGGGGATCTTGGTAGTGGTTGTTCGGTTTGATTTTGAATAGCGTTTTGGCGATCTTGTCCTGATCATATAATTCGAATGTGTCCCAGTTTGCCTTGTTTTTTGTCTTGCTACACCCTGAAGTCGGGTTGGAATCGCCCGTAGTCATTAGTTGTTTGGGGAGGTTAGTCGCTGCGCCTAAGAGTTCTGTTTCCAGCGATTTGGCCTTCTTCGTGAAGAATGTTGAGAATTGTTTGATTGTTGCTTCAGGATTTCAAAGAGTGTCCGTGGTCTGTTTTTGGCATTGTCCAATTCCGATCTTATGAATTCCTTTTTGGAATTGATGATCTTTTTGTTATATTGGTTTCTAATTTTTCTAAGAGCTTTCAGCTCAGGGGATGATGGGTGTTGTCTCCATTTTCTTTCGGCCATTCTCAGTTTGCGCTAGTCTTCGTTCAGTGATCCATCAAACCATGGATTTTTCATCTTCTCCGTGGTTCTTCTTAGTTTTAATGGCAGGGTGTGGTTGACGATATTCCCGACTGAGGTTAGATAGTGTTCTGTCAACTCATTTGCATTCTGCAAGTTGCTAGGTGTCTTTAAGTCTCTCTCACAGGTTTCTATTAGTAGCTCAATATTAGCCTCTCTTGTGTCTCGGATCCATTTTTTGCAATTGGCAGGTTGAACGGTCTTGCCCTTTTTCAATATCGGTATCAAGAATGTTATTGCATAGTGATCCGACCAGTCACACGGTACTATTGAGAGGATTGATGTGTTTTTGTTGCCTGATATAATCCAGTCCAATGTTGCTCCTTTAGAGTGTGTGGGTTCCGTGCATGCTTGGTTGAGGTTTAGCTCGGCAAGGAAATCCTTAAGCGTGTTAACTAGTTTGTCGTTGCAGTCCTCCCAATGTAAGTTGAAATCTCCTAAGAATATGTTATTGGCATCTGTGTTTGAGTTGGTCGTGATGATCTCCATTAGCTGCTCTATGAACTTTGCATTCTCTCCTGGTGGGTGGTAAAACGTGTGTAGATTGCATCTTTGATTGGTTGCTGATCTTATATTGATACCTAAGTATTCGCAGGATTCTAGAGGGTCGGCTTGAATTTGGTTGACCTCTATATCTGCTCGGTGAATGCAGGCAATTCCTCCTCCTGACTTTTTTGGTCTATCTAGTCTCACAATGTTATATTGAGGTGGTACTAAGAGATCCATGGTTGGAGATGATGCTTCCGATAGCCACGTTTCTGTGAGGATTGCTAGATCAATTTCCTTGTCAATGATGAGGCCTGCTATGTCTGACGCATGTTTGGTAGCAGATCGACAGTTGAGTAGGAGGCAAGTCAGTTGTTTCCCAGGGTTATTACTATTCAAATTTTCGTATTCAGAATTAAACTGGACTTGTTGTAAATTGTTATGGTTGAGTTTCCTATCCTTCTTTCTTGATGTTCTATTAAAGTCGATCGGAACTGTTTTGATGTTCTCCTCTTTCTCCCGGTCTGGTGCTTCATAAGTTCGGAGTAAGGCAAGGGCTTCCTCCTTCGACAAGGTCTTCGTCCTATTTGGGCGGTTGATCCTATTCGCTAGAGACATGTCCATCTCATTGCTCTTTCTATGTAAGGAATGTACGAGATTTTGTATATTCGTGATCTTGGAATGGGTGCTTGTCGTCACTTCTCGTGTTTCTTCAATCGCTTGTATGGTACTCATTGTGACTTGTGTCATGTTGCAAACTAGTTTCTGAAGATCTTTAATAACCTTCTGATTCCTGGGTGATTTCTTAGGGATGATTAGCCGGTGTGTCCGGGGGTTGTATATTGCTCTTCTCTGTTTTTGATCTTTTTTTTAGTGTCACAGTCATATTCTTTATATCCTCTGTTCGGTTGTCGATTCCGTTCCTTTTTGAACTGTTGTGAGAGTTATCTAAGTTTTGTGAGGCTAGGAGTGTTTTTGTGGGTGAGGTTCTACTTGGCTTTAATTCAGTATTCGAGGTAGGTAAAGAACAGTTGATGTTTCCTATCTTATCTGTTTCTTGATTCACCTTGAGTGATTCATTCGGCGCCCCTGTACGTTCTGCGTGGGAAGGCTCGGCTTTTAGCAGCGGTGACGACCCTTCCTTTTGGAGCT
The DNA here is from genome assembly GCF_964263255.1 of Lissotriton vulgaris. Lineage (NCBI taxonomy): Eukaryota > Metazoa > Chordata > Amphibia > Caudata > Salamandridae > Lissotriton > Lissotriton vulgaris. The sequence continues at coordinate 313,476 of NW_028255037.1, read as the reverse complement.
GGTCTTGTTCTATATTCACATGACTCATAGACCTCTCTATCCATTCTGTCTCATTTTCCGATATAGTCACTTCTGTTTCAGTTTTCTTTCCGGATTTAGTAGCTGGCTCCAGACTGCCTCCAGTTGGATTGACGTCTCTGCTAGTGATATTCTCCTTTTGGAGCTGGTCTTGTTCTATATTCACATGACTCGTAGACCTCTCTATCCATTCTGTCTCATTTTCCGATATAGTCACTTCTGTTTCAGTTTTCTTTCCGGATTTAGTAGCTGGCTCTAGACTGCCTCCAGTTCGATTGACGTCTCTGCTAGTAATATTCTCAGGAGCGAGTTTTGGTGGGGTCAGGTGTAGTTGGTGTCTTAAGCCCTCTAGTGATCCTTTTATGGTAGGGAATACCTTGTCGAACTTCATTAGTTCACTGTTCGCTGCCTGTATCAATACTATTCCAGTTTTATATATGGTGATGCATAGTTCTGCTCTGCATCTTCTTGATGGTGAGGTCATTATTTTTGTGCCATGTGGGATGTTTTTCATATCTTTTATGTTGAGCATTCTTGTGAAGGCATTGCGCCATTTAGTCGTTTTATTAGTATAGAATATCAGGTCATTAGTTATAGTGCCTTTATCTGAATTAAAGTAAGGGTCGGAGAACAGTGTGTCCGCATTTTTCCTCAGGGTATTGTGTTTAAACTTTTTGGCTCCATTTTTGGATAACTTAGATGGATATTTTATGACCTGGTTGTTTAAGCCATCCGCCTCTGGGTATCTTTCACCCATGTTTGCTTCACGATATAGGTCTTATGATGTCTATTCTCTGTTTGTCTCTTAGTTGTTCCTAGGGTTAAAGATGAATAGTGCTAGGCATAAAAACTTTTAAAGTAATTTTCTTCTATTGTAGTGATATATCCAAGTTTCTCTGTAAGTAATCGCCTACTATGATAGTAATAGATATCAGTTTCTCTTCCAATAGATTTCTTGGGAACTTATTTGTTGCGGTTTCAGATAACAGTATTTATACTGGCCCTTGTTGTGCTCTTTTGGTTTAAAAACTGGATATTACAAGATGTCCGCCGTTTTGGTATTTCTACTAAGGACAGAGGACTTTCTCTCTTTCCATTCATTCGATTAGTCCATTTTCCCTTTCTTGCCTCAGATTGGAGTCTGTTGTTGGCTCCTTTCTCTCTGTTTAGTATTAGTTTGTCCTCTTTTCCATTTCCTGCCTCCAAATTGTGTACTGTTCACAGGCAGTTGAAGATGGACTAATTGTCTCAAGCGGCCGCCATTTTAGAGTCAGGCGCGCCGCTTCGAATGCTGCCTCGATTGCCTTATTATGATAATGTTCATTTCCCCGCTATGAATCTCACCTGCGGGTCCTCGCAGTGTCCTACTCTCGTCGTGCTTCTTCCTCCGCTTTCGTTCCTCACCTCAGCCCCCAGCCGCGATGTCAGTGCTCTATCTCCGCTCCTCGGCCAGCCTCGATCTCCGGTCTCCGGTCACGCCGGTGGGCTGCAATCCGCATCGGCGGAGCGGATACCCGATGATCAACGCGGCAGCACCTCTTAGGGGCCACAGAGCCGCCAGGGACATCAGGCAGTCGGGGCAACGTGGACTGAGTCTCCCTCCCTTCGTGACGACCATCGGTGCGCTGGGATCAGCCGGTGCCTGAATGTCCAGACTGTCGACACCTTCCCATCGGGCCCCTCGAGCAAAACACTGCAGTCGATCTCCTGGGCAGTCCTGGAAGTCCAGTCAGTGGGGAGCAGTCGCGCTGGACTCTCGTTTCTCCCTTTTCAGGTATATATCTTAGATTTACCCTTTTCGATACTCTCCTTGTATCGGGGGGGGGGGGGGGATGATGCGAAGATGCGCTTTTTGTCAGGGTTTTACTGGGATTTAAACTCCAAATAAGTTATCCCGAACCTCAGAGCTCACACAATGAGCTCCTATGGTGCAGCCATCTTTTCTTCTCCTACTATCATTGCCTTGTCGCAAATTTTCTAGGAGCTCACATGTTGTTACGTCGTTTACACTTAGAAGATCTGTCCCCTTCTTATTGCCACGTAAATACTTGACCTTATGGGCTGTTGGTTTTACTTTAAAGTATTTGTGCAATTTGATCTTCCTAGTAAATTTATAGAAGTCAATCCTTGTTTGAGTATATTCCATGTGCACATTCGGGCAAAAAGTCAGTCCCAGTTTTAAAACAGACTCCTCACACGGGGTTAGTACTCTATTGGATAAATTGATAATTGTTAAGGAATCACCTTGTCTCACCATCTTTGTCCTCTCCTGCTTCTTGTTGTTCGCAGGGCTATACTGCTCTTTCCTTTGCCTCTTCCTTTTCCAGCCACCTCGTCTCGTTTGTCTGCCTCCTCCGGTGGCTTGTTTTTTCCATCACTTAACCAGCTGTGCCTGATGACTTTGAACTCCTGGTGAAAAGGAGTTTTCGTTGGTGGGACGGATGAGCCTGCCGCTTCGTCCCCGGAGACTTCACTTGCATTCACATCCGAGTCAGACGTTTCAATTCTTGGTTCAGGTGGCGCCCCTGGCATCTGATCTTTCTTCGCCAAGTCTTTTCGTGGTTGATCATACTTTTTGGCAAAGGTTAATACTCTACCCATCGCGTTATCACGCTCGTCCCGATCAAATTTCTCCTGTTTCCTCATCTTAATTTTCAGCTCGTACTTTTGTAATCTCTTTTTCATGGCCGTTCGTAGTTGTTCTTGTTCATCCTTCCCAGGGTTCTTAAGTAGCTCACCTTCCATTGTCTCAATTTCTTTGACCGTTTTGTCCCGGTCACTCCAAGCAAATTATACCAGAATTTCCAGCATTCCTTTGCAGGATAAGGCAATGTGGGCGGCCCATGCTTCCAACAGGAGAGGGTCGGGATCTCATAGGCAGGGACGGTGAATATTCGCAGTCCCCTAGCCACTCGCTGTACTTCAATGTAACCCTGAAGTGATGTTCCCTCCCACCACTTCCGAAGTGGTGGGAGGGAACATCTGTTGATCTGTTGATCTGGTCTGTTGATTGTGACTGTCATCATGATAATGATATATCTAGCTCACACCCCTGATCCCAATTGAGAGAGCGTACCCAAAAGCAGCTAACATATGAGGGAGTTGTCTTGCGACTATAATACTAGCCGCATGTGCTGATACACGGCAAAATGTTTTGCAAATTCAAACACTTTAAGACTCTGGGTTTTAATTGTATTTTGAAACGCTGGGCATTGAAGCCGAAATAGACACTCTAAGATTGCGCCACCTTATCGTGGCGGTGAACAGTCCGTCGTTTGTTTGCAACCAGTTGCGATATTTCAAAAAATGGAGCTGCGCTCCTCATTGTTGAAACACTGACGAAGGGACGCTGTCCCGAAATGCGTTTGCTTGATTAAAATAACCTTTTGCTGAAATTCTTGAGCCCGGGAGTGCTGTGTCTTTGTTCCCGGCCCGGCTGGGTATGGGTAAAGAGGACTGGAGCTGCAATTTTAAGACTCGGTACACCGCCGCGTTTCACGGCACCCGACACCAAGAGTGACCCACGATATCGGTGTATTTGGAGCCTGTGTGTGTGTATATATATATATATATATATATATATATATATAGATATATAGATATAGATATAGATATAGATATAGATATAGATAGATAGATATAGATAGATAGATAGATATAGATAGATAGATAGATAGATAGATAGATAGATAGATATGTATAGATATATATATATCCAACAAAATTCCTCTGATAATGGGGGCCTCCAACCCTGACAGGGCGACTTAGGCAACGCATGTTCAGAGCATCCTGCTGTGACAACACCAAAGGAAAAATTGAGCCGACGCCCAACACTGGGAGCATGTGTGCTTTTATTGGTAAAAGGGGCAGCAGTCTGTAATGTTCTCCAGACGCGTTTCAGCTGCTCACTCAGCCTTAATCATTGGAAGGGCATACTTTCTGCGCAAGCACAATTGTGATGCTCACTATTCCTTCATTGCCCATAATGCACTTCAATAAAAATATTTGCATTTTCAGTAAGTTCGTGCTGTAGTGCCCATATATTTTTTCTGCATCACAGTCCTCTATTCAAATTAATGCACTTTTCGAAGAGCTATCTTTACTGTGTCCCACTAGTGCAATTTTAAAAGCAAACAGTCCCAGTGTTCACCCGAGGAGCTGGAATACTCCTCTAGCGTCCCTTACTCGTTCCCATGTCAGACTTGGTAGCAAGATAATCCCTTCTTTCTCCTCAAGGGAAACGAGCGAGTCATGCCCCCACCTTAATCTCCAACAAAATTCCTCTGATAAGGGGGGCCTCCAACCCTTTGCCAGACAATTTGTTTTTCTTCGGAGAAGTCTTTCCAGTCATAAGGTAGGTGACACCACCTTTAGGTGATAGTGCGCCTGGGCATCGACTCCATTGTTAGATAGGCTTTTTCCGTCATCGGGTTCGGAGGTGAATTGTTGCGCTCCGGGTAAGCACCGTTCTTGGGGCCCCCTTAGAAGCGCAATCCACTACCCTCTACTTTATTGTTAACCGACTGCGTTTCCCCTTCTCCGTGTATCACTTACTCTCGAAAACCTTTGATTGCAACATTTGTGGAAGGCTGTTGGACATACCAGCGCTGGGATCGGTCACAGCTGATGGAACGGACTCCATTCAAGATATGTCCAAGGTGTCGCGCTAAGTTTCCGCGCACCGACTTGCACGAGGTGTGCAACCTCTGCCTATCCCCGGAACACGACGAGAAAGACTGCGACGCATGCCGGTCGTTCTGTTTGAAGAAAACCCCCTGTAACCGTCAGGCTGGACATCACGAAATGTGCCAGCAAAGCGGTCCTGTGCTGGACCTCCTCGCAGAAGAGTCTGACCAAGAAGAATCGCAAGCGCAGGAAGCCGAAATGGACGAGGAGCACGTCTCCGTATCCGACGCTGACTCCGATGGCGAAAACTTGACCCCGGCATAACAGACCGTGAGTAAAGAGCCTTCATTCCTCTATCCTTTCCTTCACAAGAAAAAACTCCCGGTCACTCCTCTGCCTCCGGGCCAAGGAGATAAACCTTTCGAGCATCCCTGCTCGGCGCCGAAGCACAGACAAAAGCCTTCCGGTTCGGGCTCGCCCCGTTCCCATGCCGGTACCGACCCGAAACCTTCGGCGTCGAAACCAAAACACATTCTGGTCTCCATTCCGCCATTGCGGAAAGATAAACCTTTGGAGCCGAAAACTTCGGAGCCGAAAGCTTCTGAACAGAAACTCTTGATGCCAAGACCGACGTCTAAAGAAGGTACAGTGACTAAAGAGTCTCTTACCGAAATCCCACAGGATCTCAAACAAAAAGAAATCGCAATCCACCCAGAAACTGGACACATTCATTCCAAACTTCCGGAGAAGAGGAAAATGGGCTTATCAGAGGACTTACACATTCCTTTGAAAAAAAAAAACTGTGGCTCTTTACATTTCTGAAGACCCTCTTCTTACACCTACACATTCCCCTACACCACCATCACCTGACCCACAAGATACAAGAGATGTGATAATGATGACTTGGATGATACGCACCACAAGATGTTCCACAGGATCCTGATCTATGGGATCATTATAATGTCCCTCAGCCTGATAATATCCCCGATATGTATCGATCTAGACCTTCCCCCCCAGATAATATTATTGGGTACACTGAGCTCATTAATAGAGCTGCTGAATACCATGGGGTAGAGCTCCATAAGGAGAGTCTAGAAGAGGATTTTATATTAGAGACCCTTAGTTCATCTCAAAGGGCTACACAAACCTTACCAATGTTAAAGGCCCTGCTTAAACATACTGACGACATCTTTCAAGACCCTGTCAAAGCCAGGATCATCACTCCCAGGGTAGAGAAAAAATGCCGGGCTGCACCTAATGACCCAGTATACATCAAGGGACAGTTACCTTTAGACTCTTTGGTCATCTCTAATGCTCGTAAGAGGGCTAACTCAAATCACAGGGGACGCCTGCCTCCGGATAAAGAGTCCAAATTGTTGGACGCTTCTGGTAAACGGATAGCATCACTAGTGGCTAATAATTGGTGCATTGTCAATGCCCATTCAGAAAAGGGGGTGGTGATGAACAGAGTGTCTGAATTAAGCAGACCACTCTTACCCAGTCCAAAGATCAGGGCTTGATCCATCACCGTTATTTATCTCACTGCACCATCCCAGCTCAGAACCTGGCTATATGCAAATCAGTCTGTCCCTGGCCCAGTGCATCATGGGAACAGGACAGACTAAACTACCAAGCCAATTCTTCACCAGAAAGGAGACAAGCTACCGGGGACCGGTTTCTGGCATTTCAGCCTTCTTCGGCCCGGCTTGCTTGAATCCTGATGGTGCAGTGAGAAAGGGACTCATGTCTGAGTATCCCCTGCCACACCTATAGTGGCCAAAAACGATTCAGAAAAGGGGGTGGTGATGAACAGAGTGTCTCAATTAAGCAGACCACTCTTACCCAGTCCAAAGATCAGGGCTTGATCCATCACCGTTATTTATCTCACTGCACCATCCCAGCTCAGAACCTGGCTATATGCAAATCAGTCTGTCCCTGGCCAAGTGCATCATGGGAACAGGGCAGACTAAACTACCAAGCCAATTCTTCACCAGAAAGGAGACAAGCTACCGGGGACCGGTTTCTGGCATTTCAGCCTTCTTCGGCCCGGCTTGCTTGAATCCTGATGGTGCAGTGAGAAAGGGACTCATGTCTGAGTATACCCTGCCACACCTATAGTGGCCAAAAACGATTCAGAAAAGGGGGTGGTGATGAACAGAGTGTCTGAATTAAGCTGACCACTCTTACCCAGTCCAAAGATCAGGGCTTGATCCATCACCGTTATTTATCTCACTGCACCATCCCAGCTCAGAACCTGGCTATATGCAAATCAGTCTGTCCCTGGCCCAGTGCATCATGGGAACAGGGCAGACTAAACTACCAAGCCAATTCTTCACCAGAAAGGAGACAAGCTACCGGGGACCGGTTTCTGGCATTTCAGCCTTCTTCGGCCCGGCTTGCTTGAATCCTGATGGTGCAGTGAGAAAGGGACTCATGTCTGAGTATACCCTGCCACACCTATAGTGGCCAAAAATGATTCAGAAAAGGGGGTGGTTATGAACAGAGGCGGAAGCCGGAGGTTCTGCAGCACTTTCCTTCTCCTGATCTGACACAGAATCAATTACTTAGGGTAACGAGCATTGTAGAACGCGTCCCGAGTGACGCCTGTATTTTATCGGCGCTTTATTTTCTTTTTTTTTCACAACCGTATTTATTGAGAGTTCAAGCATGATTTGGCACAGCCCTCCACAGTCAGGAGGAGACTGACAGCAACCGACAAATAGAAAGCATAGCAATGAACCCAGAATTTTAGAAAAGCATACCCTAATCCCCTCCCATCCCTCCCAACCCCAGAAACACCCTCTAACACCCCCCTCAACTACCCACCCCTTATCCCACCCTAACCCAGTGCACGTGTTCACAGTGTAGCAACCGGAGATGGAAAGCAAAGGTGGCGTCAGCCAGCTGCCTAAGGTGTGGGGTCTGCATCGGGGGGCAGTACATCGTCTACAGCAGCCGGGGGATCTAAGGCCAGACCCCTGTAGTCCGCCCATCGTTTCCAAATTCTAAAGTGTTTCCGGGGACACCCTCTGGCTTCAAAGACCGGTAGTTCCAGGCCCATAAGAAAGTCCAGGCCCGCTTTCCATGCACTGAGGGGGGGGGGCACGCTCGCTCTTCCAGGCCTGGGCCAGGTCTCGCTTGGCCACCACTAGTCCCAATAGCAGCAAATGACGTTTGTAGGCGTTGCCCCCAACATTCTCCAGGACATGAAGGAGACCCAGTCTAGGGGTACGGGGCAGGTCCCACCCCAGCACCTCCGACAGGCAATTCCAAACCCCCGCCCAAAATCTGGTCAGCCTCCCACAGGACCACACTGTATGGAGAAGCGTCCCTCTTTCAACACCGCACCTCAGACACTCCGGAGCGCCAATAAGACCCGCCCGCCACAGCCGCTCCCTAGTATAATAAGCCCTGTGAAGGTATTTGAACTGAATGAATCTAAGACGGACGGCTATAGCAGCACCCCGGGGGGATTCAAGGGCCTCACGCCAATCATCATCATCCAAGGGGCCAACATCATTCTCCCAGGAGGCCTTCAATGTCGAGAGAGAAGGGGAACAGTGCGTCACCAAGGAGCGGTATATCTGAGAGACCTTCTTGTCGCCTAGATCACCCATGAACAGTTTTGCCTCGATGGGACTGAAGTCGGGGAGTTGCTCCAAGTCTGCCAGGCTAGGGCCGAGGGCGTGGCGGAACTGAAGGTACCGAAAGAATTGGGACTTAGGCATATTGAACTCAGAACTAAGGTCTTGAAAGGATTTAAGTGTAGTTCCAGCGAGAACATGACCGAGGGACGAAATCCCAATCGCGTCCCAGCCGCTAAACCCGGACAGGGAAGCCAGTGCCAGAAGCAGGCCATTATGCCACAACGGCGTCTCGGCCGTCAGCCTGCCCCACCACCCCATACGGTGCAGAGCCTGCCGCCAGACCGCAAAGACCACCTGAGTGACCCTCGGCAACATCCTCCTCCGCCTGGCCGAGTACAGCAACGTGTGAAGTGTGGCACCACCCATCAATGAATGTTCCAGGGCATACGCCGGATCAGTACGGTCCCCATACCACTACTCGTTAAGCGCCAGGAGATGAGAGGCCTGGTAATAAGACAACATATCCGCGGACGCCAAGCCGCCGCAGTATGTAGAGAGAAAGCAAGTACGCAGCGCCACCCTAGAGGCACCTCCGGCCCACAAGAACCTACCCAACACCGAGTTGACACTCCGGAACCATCGCGGGTCGATTCTGTGTGGATGATTCTGCAGTTGGTAGAGAAGGCGAGGCAGGGCCACCATTTTGAAAATGGCAGACCGACCATAGATATTAAGGGGCATACGCGTCCAAGCCTTAACGTCCATCTGGACCCTGTCCCACACCGGCTGAATATTGCGATCCCATGCCACTGTGGCCGAGGCCGAGAGAAAGACACCCAAGTATTTTATACCATCCACCGCCATCCGAAGGGACGCAGCCCACGGGTAGCGCACCGAATCACTCCCCAACACCCACAGGGTTGACTTGCGCGGGTTAAGAAATAGTCCCGACGCCCGACCAAACTCATGCATTATCTCGAAAACGCGGGGGCCCGTGCGATGCAGATCGGTTATAAAGAAGAGCACGTCGTCGGCATATAGAGCTATGCGGTCCGAGTGGTCTGCCCCCCACACAAAGCCCCGATAGAGCGCGTCTTGGCGCACCCGGGCGGCCATGGGTTCCATGGCCAGCGCGAAAAGGTACGGGGAGAGGGGGCATCCCTGCCGAGTACCCCTGGCCACCGGAAATCGCGCGGAGATCGCTCCCGAGACGCGCACCGATGCGGTGATATCAGTATAGAGCAACTTAACATAGGAGATGAAAATCGGACCCAGGTTTAGTAGCGGCAGAAGGGCAAAAAATTAAGTCCAGCTAACCGAATCAAAAGCACTTTCGATGTCAGCCAACAACAGTGCCGCTTGGTCCCCGGTCTCCCCTATCGCGTCCAGCGCGGCCTGTGCCCGCCGAATGTTGTGCCGTGTCGCTCGGTGTGGCATAAAACCGGCCTGATCCGGGTGGAAAAGGGCTGAGATGTGCGGAAGTAGGCGGTTCGCGAGCGCCTTGGCCAGGAGTTTGGCCTCAAAGTTAATGAGGGATATGGGACGGTACGATTCATGACGATCAGGGGGTCTGCCCGGTTTTTGAAAGACCACAATTTCAGCATGACGCCAGTCCGGGGGAAGGCTACCATGCTCCCGCGCAAGCTCCAACGCCCGCCTGTAATGTGGCCCAAGCTGTAGGTGAAATTTCCGATAGAATTCGCTGGGGAACCCGCTCGGCCCCGGTGCTTTACCCACATTAAGCTGGCCCAGCGCGTCGCCCAGTTCCTCCGCCGTAAGGGGGAGCTCCAACGCATCACGCACATCATCGGAGACCGCACTCGGGTGAACCGCCGCGAGGTATCCCTCAATGCCATCAGAGGGAAGACTTTCCAGAGGGGCATACTGACGCTCATAATAGCGTGCAAAGCTCGCCGCGAGGATCACGGGGTCCGTAATTGCCACCCCCGCGTCATCAACAAGCCCAGGTAAAGTGAGTGGTTGCAGAGTTTGCTGACAAAGCCTGTGGAGCATGGTACAGGACTTGTCACCCCACTGATACACCCTGCTACGCGTGGCTAGCCACGCCTGGCGAGCCTCATCCAGCAGGACCGAGGAGTAAGACTGCTGCGCTTGTAAAAGCAGCCGCAGTGTCACATCGGCGGCCGCCTCCCTATGTCGTGTCTCCGGCGCCTCTAGTCGCGCCGCGGCCGTAACAATGCTTTCCTGTCGAGCCCGACGTGCGGAGGCGCACCAGGCTATATCCACACTTCTCAAGGTGGGCTTCATAGCCTCCCATACCGTCACCGCGTCCACACCAACCGTGAGGTTGTCCTGCCAGTAGCGGGCAATCGCCCCGCTCAGATGTTGGGAGTAGTCCGGTCGCTGTAGATGCCACGTAGACATCCGCCACCGGAACGGCTGGCGCGGTTTACATAGGTCAATTAGAACCGCCACAGGGGAGTGGTCAGACAGTCCGCGAGGCCGGATCGCCGCCCCCTGTACTCTGTCAAGGAAGGCCCCGGGTACAAACACACAATCTAGGCGCGAGAGGGAGCCATGCACAGCAGAAACATACGTGTATTCCCGCTTTCCCGCATGCAAGTGCCTCCAAGCATCCACCCATCCAAGACCATCTATCAGGGCATTCAGCCGTGTAGGGGAGGCCACAGCCGCGACCCCCCGTCCCCTCTGCCTATCCAAAGCCACGTCTAACACATCATTCCAGTCACCTCCAATCACAGCCAGGGAACGGGGAAGCTCGGTCCATAATGCAAACAGCCGCTCCGCAAGGGTCCACTGCAGCGTGGGAGGGGCATACACACTACCGAACACCACCGGCTCCACACCAACCCTCCCCTGCACAAACACAAACCGGCCCTGGGGATCTAGCCATTGACGCTCATGTGTATAAGCCAACCGTCTGTGGACCAAAATCGCCACGCCCCTCGACCCCCTAGTAAACCCAGCGTGAAACACTTGGTGAAAGCCAAACCTCTGCAAACTCAGTGCCTTGGTACCCAACATGTGTGTTTCCTGAAGAAAGAGCACATCTGCCAGGTCCCTTTTCGCCCTGCGAAGTACAGCCCCCCGTTTGATCTTGTCCAGGAGCCCCCGGACATTCCAGCTCAGTATACGCATGGTAGTGCCCGAAGACACAATCTGTGGAGCATCAACCATTGTCTCGATGGGCCAGTTCCTGCCGCCCCTGGGATCTGACCCAGGCCTCCAACACCTCAGCCGCCAACATCATAAGAAACACGTGCATCCCCTTGAACACAGCCCCAGACCCAACTACCCCTCCAAACCCGACCCAACCCACAAGAGACCAAACACCCCAGTACCCCCCTCCCCCACCCCCATACCTCAATGAACAATGAAGTATCTGTCGCGGTATACGGTACTTCAGGCCCAAAACAGAGCGCCCAAAGCCAGCCATACCAATGGATCCCAACCAGTCCCCCCCCGAACTAAACAGACACGCTCCCAGAACCACCCCCCAGTCCCAACAGGAGGAGGCAGCCCATAGTACATGCCCGAACCCCATCAAACATATGGCAAAGTCACAAGCAAAGCACCACAGGGAGGCACCAGACCACAAGGGCCCAAGTATACGCCAAAGAAGAGGTCAATACTGCACCAGCCAATGTCCGTTCCACCGACCAGGGCTCAGCAGCCGCAGCCGCAGTGCACAGTCACAGATGCAGGCAATCAGCAGATAATCCTAGCGAATGGCGATCAGGAGTCTTTGCCAGATTGGTCCGTATCGGGCTGTGTGTCCCCCAGAAGGGGATCCCGGGACAAGGACCTCCGCCGGGAGCGGGACTTGCGGTGTCGTTTTCCTTTGCCTGACGGGTCGCTCCGGTCCTGTGATGAGCCACGCGACGACCCGGAGTGCAACCCCGGCTGGACATGCGGTCGAAGTCTGACCGCCTCATCGGTCCAGTTGAAGACGGCCTCCGGTGTATCATAGAAAAGAGTCTTGGAGTTGAAGATCACCCGGAGGCGAGCAGGATAGAGCAGCGAGTATTGAATCTTCAGGCCACGCAGCTTGGCCTTAGCTGCCAGGAAGGAGTGCCTCTGCTGGTGGACCAGTTTGGTATAGTCTGGGAATATCATGATCTTGTGATTGTCGTAAAGCAGAGTGTCTTTAAGCCGTGCCTCCCGGAGGATAACGTCCCGGTCATGGAAGTTGAGGAACCTGGCAATGATCGGGCGAGGCCGCTCCCCGGCCGGCGGTTTCTGCGTCAGGGCGCGGTGTGCACGCTCCACTACGAAGCAGCGCGACAGGGTGTCCGGGGGTAGCCAGCCCTCCAGCCATCGGGATAGGAAAGCATCCATGGGCCCTTTCTCACAGTCCTCCGGAAAGCCAACAAAACGTAGGTTGTTTCGCCGTGCCCGCCCTTCGGCATCCTCCACACGAAGCGCCAGGCCCCGTTGAGTCTGCTCCATGTCGGCAACCTTCCGCTTGAGAGCGCCAACATCCCCTTCCATCGCCGTGACCCTGGTCTCCGTTTCAGTAATGCGGGCGACCGCATTGCGAAGATCCTGGCGCAGCAGCATCACATCGGCACCCACTGCGCCAATCTTCGCGTCCAGCATGTCGCGGGACTGTGTAATGGCCGCCAGCAACGCCACGTTGTCCGGTCCAACATTTTGGCTCCCACCAGCCGCTCCAGCCCCTCCACCAGGGCCGGTAAATTTATCAATGGGTTCAGTCTTAGTGGCGGCTGACCCCCTGGTCATGGCGGTCGCAGGGATAACAGATCAGCAGCACGCACCTGAACGGGGGTCGCACCGTGCGGTAGTCCTCTCCTCAGGTCCCGGGCGGGGCGTCCAGAGCACACCAAGCCGCTCGGCATCCCTTCGCCAGCAGCCCGCAGATCACAGGTAGGCCCCCAGGTAGCACCGCTCACCAGCGCACAGCAGGTCGCTGCCGTCGACCCCCGCAGGGCAGGTCCCCAAGTGTCCACCCCTGCCGTCCGCTCCTGTGCACCCCCAGGCCCAGGGCACCGCAGGGGACACCTCCGGTCCGATCGGCTGTTTAGGGCCCACAGAGAACTCCCGGGGCCCCACGTCCCACAACAGGTCCCGTAGCACGAGGTGGGAGGGAGGGGGGGGGCAGCACTCACTGTTCGATGGACCCCCTCCGCAGGTCGGCGCCAGGCCCACACCGGGCCCACCAGTACTCCTGGCACAGCGCCGAAATGGGTCACTCCAGATCAGTCCACAAGCTCTCCGGCCACTGCTCCGGGGACCACAGGGATAGGACAGGGCAACAGTCCAGGCCCAGCGCCCGACCGACCCCTCAGCCCCCGGGGGCGCCGATGCGTCTGCACTCCCGGTCTAGAAGATAGGGCCGACGACTCCGGGTGGGGAACCACCAAACTCGAGGTCCCGGCTCCACCAAGGCCGAGTAGGCCGCAGGTCTTCCACGGCCCCCACTAGGCTCAAGCCCCCCACCGCTGGTATGGTGGGGAGAGGCGGGGGATTCTGCAGCCGGTCGCTGGCAGCAGGCAGCTCCTAATCACGGCCAAAGAACAGCGCCGCAGGCTCCGGATCGAGACTCCCAGTCCGGGTGCGCCAAAATTGAGGCCCCGGCTCGTCCGCTCTGGATCGCCGCAGCGCCGAGGAAGGTCCCAGCGCGTCCCTCTCAGCACCGGATTGCTCCTCGTGTCATCCGACGCCGGTACCCCTGACTAAACACACAATTCGGGTCCGGGGGCCAGGAGAAATCACAGGATAAGTATCGGGCCGGCGGGAGCTCTAGCAAGCTACGTCCGCCATGATCGCCCGCCAAGCCACGCCCCCCCTCGGCGCTTTATTTTTAAAAGCTTATTTGCACTTTCTTGACTTTTCCCTACCTTCCTCTACCTCCTGGGCCGCTCTCAGCTGAGCGTTGACGCAGAGAGCTGGTCCCGGGGAGGCGAGGGTGGCTTAGCGGCCATCTTTGGGGTGGGCTCGCGCTCGAGCTCCCATATAAAGGGGCTATGGTAACGATTGCCTAAATTTCCTATTTCACCCTCTGAGGCGGAAGCCGGAGGTTCTGCAGCACTTTCCTTCTCCTGATCTGACACAGAATCAATTACTTAGGGTAACGAGCATTTTAGAACGCGTCCAGAGTGACGCCTGTATTTTATCGGCGCTTTATTTTTAAAAGCTTATTTGCACTTTCTTGACTTTTCCCTACCTTCCTCTACCTCCTGAGCCGCTCTCAGCTGAGCGTTGACGCTGAGAGCTGGTCCCGGGGAGGCGAGGGTGGCTTAGCGGCCATCTTTGGGGTGGGCTCGCGCTCTCGCGCTCTAGCTCCCATATAAACAGGTACCTGGCGCTCCGCGTAGCGGACGCGTTTGCGGATGCGCCGGATGCCCGCCGGAGTCACGCCAGAGTCCAGCCCGTCTGCGCTGAGGACGGGCTGCACGACGGGTTGGACCCATTCCCCATTCCATCTCTACTCACTGAGACTCCTATATTGTACTCTAACTCTGATCTCCTTGCTCTCCGACCCTCCTCCCGGTCCTGCTCCCATCGTTTCTCCCCTGAAGGGATTCTGCATTCGCACAGATGCTGGGCCTGTTCGGCCTCCTTCCTATTTTCTAGTGCTCCCTCCCCTACTGTTCTCCCTCCGCCCTCTCAGCCTGTTTCACAACTGAAACTCGGTTTCCTAATCAATGCCCGCTCTCTTATCAAGCACAACGTCGCCTTTCACGACTTTGTCGACAGCCGACAACCAGACTGGGTCTTCATTACGGAGACCTGGGTCTTCATTACGGAGACCTGGGCCTCCGACGCCTCTGGACATGATCTGCTCATGGCTATACCTGATGGCTATTCTTTATATAGGCAGGACAGACCTTTGCGCAGAGGAGGTGGTATTGCTATTCTTGTGAAATCCTCCCTTCTCTGTGCAACTAAACCAATATCGATTCCTTCATCTCGCTTAGAATCATTTTACTTCTGCATCTCTATATCTCCCTCAGTCTCCTTTTCTGGGATCCTTATCTACAGACCCCCCGGCTCTAGGGCCACTTTTCCCGCTGATCTAATGACCATTCTCGAACCTTATATTGGAAAAACTGCCTTTACCATCTTGGGTGATTTTAATTTTCACCTTGATGATACTAACTCAAAGGACACTATTGCACTTGTTGAAACGTTAGAATCCTGTGACCTCGTCCAGCTTGTAAAAAGTTCTACCCACAAGGCAGGACACATTCTCGATGGTCTCTTTTCTAACGATGACAGGCTTTCTACCGGCTCTCCTCTCCAGGTGGTCTGGTCTGATCATTTTGCCGTGCCATTCGAACTATGCATTCCTGTCCCTTCTTCTACTAATCGGGAAACCTCTCCCTTTACCCTCAGGAGAAATTTAAGAAATATCTCTGATGAGGCCCTTGCCCCTCTTGTTTCCACTCCTGAGATTCTAGCCTTGAATGACGCAGCAGAGGCAGCCCAAATTTTGAATGATTCCATCTTCAACGCAGTGGAACAACTTGCTCCCTCATCCTTGCGTTACGTTGCACGCCGTAAACCCACGGCTCCTTGGTTTTCTGATCAGCTGAGGCTTCTTAGACAAGGCTGTAGGAGCAACGAGAGAAAATGGAGGAAATCTTGGCACCCAAATGACAGAGAGATTCATAAATCCTCTCTGCGAGCCTACAAACTCCAAGTGATAATTGAGAAACAGAGATACTTTTCCAACTTGACCAGCTCCCTTTCCTCTTCTAGAGAGCTCTTTAAAATCGCCGACTCTCTATGCTCCTTACAACTCCCTGACCCAGTAGTCAGCTCCCAACAACTTTGTAACGATATTTCTAATTTCTTTCATAGCAAAATTCATGACATACATGTCTCTCTTGAAGCCCACTGTCGTGCTCTTGACCCAAAAATTCCATCCGACATTTCCAGTCTCGACTCACTAGGCAAAGATCCTTCGTGTCTTCTCACGACATTTCCATCACTATCCCTTGAATCATTGAACCTACTATTGGACAGGACCAAATCTGCTTCTCCCCTTGATCCGATACATCTCAAAAAACTGAAAGAATGCAGAAATTGCCTCCTTCCTCCCTTGCTTCAAGTCCTTAACCAGGCCATTTCTCAAGGATCTTTTCCCCCTATATGGAAGAAATCAATTGTTAAACCTCTTCTTAAGAAACCATCCCTGGATCCGGCCTTGCTGAAAAATTTCAGGCCAATTTCCCTCCTTCCAGCACCTGCTAAGATGCTTGAGGCACATTTGAACTTCCATCTGTCCTCCTTCCTTGACGCCTCTGAATACCTGGATAACACTCAACATGGTTTTAGAAAACACCACAGCACAGAGTCCGCCCTTACCTGTGTGGTCGATAACATCCGACGCAAGGTGGACTCTGGCCAAACTACTGTTTTGGTCCTCTTAGACCTCACGGCCGCGTTCAACACCCTATCCCCCGCCATTCTTACATCTCGGCTGGTGTCACAGGACCGGCCCTGAGCCTCTTAAATTCCTTCCTGACCGAAAGGGAACAGAGAGTCATGCTTGGGAACCACCTCTCCCCTGCTAAGTCATTGCAGTGTGGGGTGCCACAAGGGTCGGCCTTGAGTCCGACCCTGTTTAACATCTATGTGGCCCCCCTTACAAGATTGGTTAAATCTCAGGGGATGGAGGTGGTATCCTACGCAGATGATACCCAGATTATGGTATCACTAGCCCACACCTCTGCTAGTACAACTGCCGCTAGTTTCAGGGTATGCATGCAGTATGTGGCAGACTGGATGACTATAAATTCCCTAAAATTAAACGGCGAAAAAACAGAGGTGCTGGTCTTTGGGAAGAATCAAAATCTTTAGTCGAGTGAGTGGTGGCCTTCTTCTCTTGGCATCTGCCCCACTCCCTCCCCTTCCGCCAGAAACCTGGGAGTTCTGTTTGACACCTCGCTCTCTATGTCCCTGCAAGTCAACAGGACCGTGGCCACCTGCTGAGGCGTGATCAGGACGCTCAATAAAATCCGCGGTTACCTCTCCCCCCAGGCGCCTAAACAGGTTGCAGTCGCCCTGGTTGGCTCAAGGCTTGATTACTGTAACTCTCTCTACATGGAAGCCAATCGTCTGCAGATTCTCCAGAACGCTGCAGCACGCTTTGTTCTAGATCTCCCGAAAGCATCCTCAGCCACCTCAGCCAGGAAGGAGCTTCACTGGCTCCCTGTGCAGCACAGAATTGCCTTCAAAATTCTCTGTCTTACCCATAGAGCATTGAAGGACGGTCCTGCCAGTGCTATCGGATCTCTTCTTATGCGTTATGTCCCCACGAGAAACCTTCGATCTGCCGGACTTTGTCAACTGGTTGTTCCTCGCTTCAAACTTGCCAGATGCGGCGCCAGAGCTTTTTCCGTGGTTGCTCCGCAGCTGTGGAACTCCATTCCCATAGAAATAAAAACGCTCCCGACCATCGAGTCTTTCAAAAAGGCTCTCAAAACCTTTTTCTTTAAGAGGACCTACTCATGAGCAATTAGGACTTCGTAGTTTGCGAGCTTCTGCATTTGACTTAGGCGCCTTGACGCCCATGGGGCTAAGTTCGCGCATATACAAGAACCGGTTCATTCATTCATTCATTCTGAATTAAGCAGACCACTCTTACCCAGTCCAAAGATCAGGGCTTGATCCATCACCGTTATTTATCTCACTGCACCATCCCAGCTCAGTACCTGGCTATATACAAATCAGTCTGTCCCTGGCCCAGTGCATCATGGGAACAGGGCAGACTAAACTACCAAGCCAATTCTTCACCAGAAAGGAGACAAGCTACCGGGGACCGGTTTCTGGCATTTCAGCCTTCTTCGGCCCGGCTTGCTTGAATCCTGATGGTGCAGTGAGAAAGGGACTCGTGTCTGAGTATACCCTGCCACACCTATAGTGGCCATCAGGATTCAAGCAAGCCGGGTTGAAGACGGCTGTAATGCCAGAAACCGGTCCCCGGAAGCTTGTTTCCTTTCCAGTAAAAGAATTGGCTTGGTAGTTTGGTCTGCCCTGTTCCCATGATGCACTGTGCCAGGGACAGACTAATTTGCATGTAGCCAGGTTCTGAGCTGGGATGGTGCAGTGAGCTAAAAAACGGTGATGGATCAAGCCCTGATCTGTTGACTGGGTAGGAGTGTTCTGCTTAATTCAGATACTCTGTCCATCACCACCCCCTTTTCTGAATCGTTTTGTCCACCAAAAGCGTGGAAGGGTATGCTCAGATGTGAATCCCTTGCTCACTGCACCATCAGGATTCAAGCAAGCCGGGCCGAAGACGGCTGTAATGCCAGAAACCGGTCCCCGAAAGCTTGTTTCCTTTCCAGTAAAAGAATTGGCTTGGTAGTTTGGTCTGCCCTGTTCCCATGATGCACTGGGCCAGGGACAGACTAATTTGCATGTAGCCAGGTTCTGAGCTGGGATGGTGCAGTGAGCTAAAAAACGGTGATGGATCAAGCCCTGATCTGTTGACTGGGTAGGAGTGTTCTGCTTAATTCAGATACTCTGTCCATCACCACCCCCTTTTCTGAATTGTCAATGCCCAAGCATTACTGACAAGATATGATAGGGCTCATTATAATGAACTCCAGAACCTCATTGAGTTCCTTCCTGACAAGCATAAAGCCAAAGCCAGCGACTTTATTCAAGAGGGTAAATTGATAACCAATACCTCATAATGCATGTGCCTTAGATCAGGCAGATAATGTTCTGTTGAGGATTTCTGGGTTTAAATCAAGAGGTACAAGCCTCTATTCTTAATCAACCTTTTGATGCACACAATCTCTTTGGCCCAGCTGTTGATACATCTTTAGAAAATATTAAAAAGACACAGAGGGTGCGAAGCCCATGGGGACCTTGCAAGCACCTTCCGGCAGAGTTCCTTTTGTCGCTCATTCTACAAGGGTGGCTTCAAAAACATCTCTGCAGACAATGCCTCCTCCTCTTACAAGGGCAACAATCACTCGGCCTCTTCAAGTGGTTATTTTCTAGGAGGATATAGAGGAAATAACGGCAGGCAACAACAAACAATGACTTCTTTCCCATACCCCCGATCATTCCACTCCTGTCGGGGGGCGGCTCTCACAATTTCTACCCATTTGGAACACTATTACATTCGACAAATGGGTTCCACAAATGATCCAATCTGGTTATTGCCTGGAACTTACAAGCACTATACCCAATATTCCTCCATGGTCACACCTCATGTCACAAGAACATCTTGCGCTTCTTTCAAGCAAGAAGTTCTTTCATTGGTGCAAAAAGGTGCACTAAAACCAGTCCATTTACAATATCAAGGGACAGGAGTGTACTCCCTATACTTCCCGATTCCCAAAAAGGACGGCTCTCTCAGACCCATATTGACCTCAGAACTCAATCTATACATTCAGTCGGATCATTTTCTCATGGTAACGCTCCAGCTGGTGCTTCCTCTCCTTCAACAAGGCGACTTTCTATCCACTCTGGATCTAAAGGACGCTTACTTACATATACCACTACACCCTGCCCTCAGCAAATACCTCCGGTTTGTAGTAGCGGCCAACCGTATCAATTCAAGGTCCTACCCTTCGGAGTCACAACTGCTCCCAGGGTTTTCACAAAATGCTTGGTAGTAGTTGCAGCCCACCTCAGAAGACAACAGGTTCATGTCTTCCCCTACTTGGACAACTGGCTTATAAAGGCCAGTTCACACAACAGTTGCCTGCGACACACAGAGAAAACTGTGCAATTCCTTCACCAACTAGGGTTCACTATAAACCAGGCCAAATCCCATCTCCAACCCTCATTGTATCAAGACTATCTAGGAGCTACCATAGACACACAAAGCTGTAGCATATCCAACTCCAGCCAGACTCAGGACGTTTCACAACGTACTGTCTCAGTTTCAGCCTCCACACTCCCCACCAGTTCCAGTGTTCATGCAACTACTAGGAATGATGGTATCTTGCATTCTCATAGTTCCCTATGCAAGACTTCAGATGTGTCCCCTCCAGGAATGCTTAGCACGTCAGTGGAACCAGACTCAGGGTCAGTTATCAGACCTAGTGTTCGTAGACGGCCGCACCCATCGCTCTCTGCAGTGGTGGATCACACAAAACCTGTTAAAGGGGCGGCCCTTCAGCGACCCGGTTCCACAGACAGTACTGACGACAGATGTATCACTAACAGAATGGGGAGCACATCTCCAAAATCACACAATTCAAGGCATGTGGAGCCCCCAACAGAAACAGCTTTACATCAATCACCTAGAACTCCTAGCGATCTTTCTGGCTCTCAAAGTGTTTCAAGTTCAGTTAGCACGCTAAACTGTACTAATTCATACAGACAACCTGACAGCCATGTACTGCATTCAAAAACAGGGGGGGACACAACCCCTCCAACTGTCCCAGCTAGCCCTGGAAATCTGGAGATGGCCCATACATCACAAAATGTATCTCCTGGCAGAACACCAGTGGACAATCAGATGGCAGATCTGTTAAGTCGACAGACGCAACAGATCCATGAATGGGAACTACATCCCCAAGTCCTCCCATGCTTCCAAATGTGGGGCTTCCCAAACATAGACCTGTTTGCCACGCATCTAAATGCAAAATGCCCAAACTTCGCGTCCAAGTATCCACACCCATTGTCCAAAGGCAATGCACTATGGATGAATTGGTCAGGTATATTTGCTTACACTTTTCAGCCTCTCCCACTCATTCCATGAGTGGTTCGGAAACTCAAGCAAACAACCCTGACGCTAATCCTGGTTTCTCCCACATGGGCACGCCAACCATGGTTCACAACCCTATTGGAACTCCCAGTAGTTCCTCATCAAAAACTACGTCTTTCACCCAGTCTCCTCACCCAGAGCCATGGCGAGATAAGACACCCAGATCCCAGCCAACTCAATCTAGAGATCTGGCACCTGAAGTCCTAAAGTTTGGCTATCTAAATCTACCGCCAGCCTGTATGAACATCATCAAGGAAGCTAAGCGTCCTACCACAAAAGCCTTCTATGCAGCCAAGTGGAAGCGGTTTGTGATATACTGTAACAACAATCACATCAATCCACTGATTCTTCGGTACATATATATTTGTTAGATCTACAATGTTCAACCTAGCATACCCATCTATCCGCTTACATCTTGCTCCAATAGCTGCATACCTCCAAAATAGGCAGTATCTGGCTCTTTTTCAAGTAACTGTCATTACGGCATTTATGGAGGGACTCAAAAGAGTTATTCCACCGAGACGTCCACCTGCCCCAGTGTGAAATCTCACTATTGTTCTCACCAGGCTGATGGATGCACCCTTTGAGCCCTTGCACAGATGTGAACTACAATTTCTTACATGGAAAGTGGCTTTTCTAGTTGCTATCTCATTATTCATGAAGAGTCAGTGAGATCTAGGTATTGCATCTCGTTCATGCACCGTGGATGCCAGCACACGCCAAAACTGTGTATCAGTTGATTGGATGCCCTTGAGCACCTGGGTTCGGAGTATTCTGTATGAGCCTCCGGCCCCCGTTTTCAAACAAGTTTCTTTTTGGGCCCGCCTTCATCGCTGCTTTCGCCCATCGCTTAAATATTTTCCCACCTCCATCCGGCCCTCGTGGCACTGCGTAATTCCACCTTAAAGGCGACATTGTTCTATCTTCCCCTGGGACCCCCTTGCTGCCCTGCCTCCCTTGAAACCTATATATCTTTTGCCTGACTGCCTTGGATACTAATGTTATCTTGTACCCCCTTTTCACAGCTTTTTGAACGTCTATTAGTGACTTATTGTGCTGCTAAGCTTTCCGCATCTTGTACTCATTATTTTGTTGTGACCTGTATACGCCCTAAAGATACCCCCCACAATTGTCTCCACGGAGTCACGTGCCCTGAGGAAGGTGAGACCTGTAATAGGTCATACACTGAAACGTACGTCAGCACCACTACAGAAAGAAACCTGCAGATTAACCACATATTGTTATTCCTTATACAATTGTCTTTGTCTATTCATTATCCTAAGTCTTGATTAGACATTTGGACTGTATAAATTCTATTGTATAAACTTTAGTTATATTTTTGAAAATTTATTTTTTTTTGTAAATTTTCAGTTAAAATGATATATATGTAGGAATGCTATCTGTCTCTTAGGCCTACTATTTAGTACTGTGGTTTCTCCGCCTTTCTTAGAATAGTTTTAAATTTAGCTTGAATGATTGGATCCTTTAGGATCAGGATGAATGAGATTGAGTGGATGAGGAATATGTGTTGTGTTGAATGCTTGAATGATTGTGTTGTGGGGATGTGTATCTTTTCTTTAACTTTTCATTTTGTGATACTACATCAATCAACATTAATCGATTGTATATACAAATGAATGCTGATTAAAGTTAATTTATGAATATGTTCTAACTTTGTTTATTGATCGTTCTTTGCTGGGAGGGAGATCTAATTCTTGGCGACTTTATTAGCGTCCTTTTGATTTATTTCGGGTGGAGAAATTTTCTTGTATTTTAGTGTCGCAAATCCTGGTTGCTCCGACAATGGCACGCCAACCATTGTTCACAACCCTTTTGGAACTCCCAGTAGTTCCTTATCTAAAACTACGTCTTTCACCCAGTCTCCTCACCCAGAGCCATGGCGAGATAAGACACCCAGATCCCAGCCAACTCAATCTAGAGATCTGGCACCTGAAGTCCTAAAGTTTGGCTATCTAAATCTACCGCCAGCCTGTATGAACATCATCAAGGAAGCTAAGCGTCCTACCACAAAAGCCTGCTATGCAGCCAAGTGGAAGCGGTTTGTGATTTACTGTAACAACAATCACATCAACCCACTTGATTCTTCGGTACAGAACATTATATGATATTTGTTAGATCTACAATGTTCAACCTAGCATACCCATCTATCCGCTTACATCTTGCTGCAATAGCTGCATACCTCCAAAATAGGCAGTATCTGGCTCTTTTTCGAGTAACTGTCATTAAGGCATTTATGGAGGGACTCAAAAGAGTTATTCCACCGAGACGTCCACCTGCCCCAGTGTGGAATCTCACTATTGTTCTCACCAGGCTGATGGATCCACCCTTTGAACCATTGCACAGATGTGAACTACAATTTCTTACACGGAAAGTGGCTTTTCTAGTTGTAATCTCATCACTCATGAAGAGTCAGTGAGATCAAGGCATTTACCATAGAAGAAATATTTTTGCAAATGCACCAAAGCAAAGTGGTTCTTCGAACCAACCCTAAATTCCTTCCTAAAGTAATTTCTGCCTTTCATATTAATCAATCGGTTGAGTTACCTGTTTTCTTCTTTCAGCCAGATTCAATGACAGAACGTACTCTACACACACTAGATGTCAAACGGGCGCTGCTGTATTACATTGAAAGGACAAAACCTTTCTGTAACACCAATCAACTTTTTGTAGCCTTTGCTCCACCACACAAGGGCAATTCCATATCAAAATCAGGTATTGCAAGGTGGAGTGTTAAGTGTATTCAAATATGCTATTCAAAGGCTAAAAGAACGTTACCAGTTCCCCCTAGAGAACACTCTGCACGTAAACTAGGGGCTTCTATGGCATTCCTAGGGAATATACCCATAGACGACATATGCAAAGCTGCAACATGGTCTACTCCTCACATATTCACAAAACATTACTCTATAGTGGATATGTTAGCAACACAACAAGCTAGAGTGGGCCAGGCTGTTTCATGCACACTATTTCAGACTACTGCAACAGCTACAGGTTAGACACCACTTAGGGAGATAACTGCTGTATAGGTTATGCAAAAGCATATGATCTACAGCTTATATGCCTCGAACGGAAAATGCTACTTACCAGTATGCAGCTCTTTTTGGTATGTAGAGCTGTAGAATCATATGCGCCCACCCACCTCCCCAGATACCAATACCTGTTGCAGTTCCATCTTAATTAGATACATACATTCATGGACATCTCCTTCTAACTACTCTTACTGGCTCAGTTATCATCCTCTGTGGGAAAACAATCTAACAATGAAGTCGATGCCCATGTGCACTATCACCTGATGGAGGAGTCACCTACCTTGTGACTGGAAAGACTTCTCCGAAGAAATAAAAAGTGCTAACATCCGGCCCCACAACTACATGCCGATCTATGCAAAAGCATATGATCTACAGCTCATATGCCTCGAACACATTTCTAACTCCAACTATCCAGCCTCTTGGATTCCCTGTCCATGGGTGCGGAAGGGAAAGTGCTCTGTGATGTCGAAGCTTGGACCACCAAACTCTAAGGGTTAGGGTGGTTGGTGAGGATACTTGAGTTGCCTAGTGCAGGGTGATGGCGATGGGCTGTTGTCCTATTCAGCGGGACCCCTATACTGGGCTTGGACCAGGTTCCCATTAGGACATCAGTCATGGCCTTGTTGAGGGGCAGGCGAGGTTCAGAGGAGGAGACACCCAGCTGCAGCATCTCTGTCAAGATAATCGTCTTGACTGCCACAGAAGGGAGCTGAAGTTACAGAACCTCAGCTGCCCTTCTCCCCACCATAGCATATGAAGCTTCTTCCTCCTTAGCCATGGCGGGGTCATACGATTCTACAGCTCTACATGCCGAGAACAGATGCAATCTTGTAAGTAGCATTTTCCTTTTTTTCCGCCAGCCTTGCATTGTTGTCAGTGAACCCTGCTTGCCTATTAGGCTGTTACACCCTACTCCCTGTGGCAAACTGTAGTGCAATTGCTGTCACTGGTCCTGGAGGGGCCCCGGGCCATTCTCTCACAAGCAGTATTAGACAGGAGAGATTCACCATTCGTTGTGGTCTTGACAAGATGCCTGAAGCATAGGAGATGTTCAAGCAGAGTTTTTTTTATCATGGGCATATTGGTGAACCTTGAAACTGTTATCTGTGAGTAGAACAGCAAGTGTCGCCATGTAACGGCTGAAGATGACAGGAGACAGGATGGAACCCTAGGGCACTCCACAGGTAATGGGGATCTTTTGTGACCTGGTGGTGTTCATGTGAATACACTTCTGTTGGTTGGAATGATGGGAGGTTTATGTCTATTGGCCCAAATTCAATCCCAATATCGAGCTGTTACCCATAGTATAATGCTGTGAGTTAGTTATACTGTTCATATATGTTATTTATCTGAGGTAAATTATGCTCTATATTGAACTTCCTGCAAGTTGTCAGACAAAACGCCTATGTACGTCATATCCTACCCTGGAACGTTAGACTTGCAAAGTTCAAAAAGTTTTACTTACCTTACCCTTTGTAATCAGTGTTCTTATAACATTTACGGTTGTTCACTCAGGAACTGATTTGCCTTCCCACCAGTCTCGTATATAACACACAGAAAGAATGGAAGCCCACAACCGCAGACATCTACAAAGGCAAGGAAACATTGAGGATGTGGAAGAAGTTCAGAGCATCTACAAAGTACACCAAGGTTTTCTTATTATCTTGGGTTTCATTACCAATTTCTCCGATTGACCTCATCGTGTGCTTCAGAGGAAATCACATTTACTCCCTGCGACTCCGTTTTCTTTTTGACAACATTGTGTGCACTTACAGAAATGCAGAATTCTGGTTTGAGCACAAAAAATTATGAATGGAATGCTTAAATTAATTCCTGCCAATGGTGATCGGTGTAGGCTGACTTCCACTCCATCAATATTTAGCACATCTATGCCATTTAGAGAAGGACCAG
The DNA here is from genome assembly GCF_964263255.1 of Lissotriton vulgaris. Classification (NCBI taxonomy): domain Eukaryota; kingdom Metazoa; phylum Chordata; class Amphibia; order Caudata; family Salamandridae; genus Lissotriton; species Lissotriton vulgaris. The sequence continues at coordinate 287,599 of NW_028255037.1, read as the reverse complement.
CCAAATGTCAAACATTCTTGGCCCTGTTCTTAACTGATAAGCATGGACCACTATGCCTCACCAAGCCCCCTTACCCCCCGCCCCCCTCAATTTATCACTCTTGGTGGGTAAATACACCTGTGTTTGAAATTCATGGCCTTGTCCACCACCTATGATTGTGTTTCCCATGACAAGCTGTGGATAGTCATGGGGAATATCAGGGTGGACAGGATCCTGATACCCTGATTCGGAAAATTTACAGAGATGCTACGGCTAGAGTGAGGTACGACAGGGAACAGGAGTGCACTTGGATGTTCAAAGTTATTAGGGCCGTGAGACAGGGTTGTTTCCTTGCCTCCTTCCTCTACACCATCTATATTAACTATCTGGAGTGGGTGTTGATGGAGGGGGTCAGGCACATGCCACATGTACTGGAAGGACAGTGACCAATTCTCGCACTCCTCTATGCTGATGATGCAATACTTATATTCTGCACGTTGAGGTCACTGTAGGCTCTCATAAATAGTTTCTCCTCCTTCATGGTAGGACCCGATCTAAAAGTAATTCTTGCCAAAACATTTGTCATTATTTGTTCTATAAAGGGAAAACCGAGACGTAGTTCTATCCAGAACGTAGTTATGCTATCGGAATTGACTTTACGATTCCTCAGGAATATTATCAGTTCTAGCCCCATCATGTTGTGGCGCCGTGTCTGGGGTAAGAAGGAGTCCACGTTTAACAGACAAATTATCTGAAAGAAACACGTTAGTGTTAGATTCCTTATCGTAGAATATCCCCAGGCGTCAGACTGGGCCTGTAAAGTTTTCGCTAGCAGTACCTCTGCGCGTTAGTAGGTGACGTTGTGCGGCTCTGCGTCTGTCGCTGATGTCGTATGCGCCGGAGATGACATCACGGAGACTTCTTAGGAACCACCCATGCGCGTTGACGTCAGTTCTTTCCTTTTCCGCGCCAGTAATCGCAGATCCATTTAGAGCACGTACCTTAGTCACTTTTTAGGTCTCGGCTGGCGCTGGAGCGCATATGCTCTCCTCGCCTCGAGACTTATGGTAATCAGCTTAGTTTGGAGAAAGGGACTCGAGGTGCGCCCCTCATTTTCATTGGGTAGCGTCAGGGTTATGTTGAACACTGGCTTCCCATTGACAAGGAGGCTTTTAGGTTGCCTCCCTTTGGCTTTTTGGGACAGCCTACTTGGACTTCCTCGCCTGCTTTACGCCCGCCGTAAACGTTTTCTTATCTTTGAGGCCATGTGTTTAAACATATGGCCCCATAAAGACAAGAGATCACCGCCGTGAGCTTCATCGGCTGTGGGCTCCTAAGTCACTGCGAGCCGTGCTGGGATTGGCCCAGCGTCGCAGGTTGCCTAGCAGCAGAGGAGGGCTCGTCTCTTGCGAGCGCTGCTCCAAGATCCAGGAAGTGGAATCCCCAGCATGATGTTGGCACCGAGAGCAGAGCTGCACTCCAACCCGTGCCATATCAAATGCTTGTTTTACCATTGTCCTCATCATCCTATAGTTTAAGAGGAAAGCTTCACCGGCAAGACTAGAACAGTATTCAAGGTGCGCCTACGTAAGGGACCCACCATTAATCAGAAGATGAGAATGGGTGGGGGAGAGCACCCGCAACGTGTAGTCCGCAAAGTCCTAGTGTGAACCGCCTCCCTGGCTGAGTAAAGGAGAGCTGTGACCATCTTGTAGCTGCACGAGTCAAAGGGCCAAGATGCTCCCGGAGTGGTAGTAGCGCTATATAAATGTTTCATCCTATCCTATCCTATGTCTATACACACACCAGAATGTGTCAGGCAAACGCTGCCTCGCAAAGAGACCTGCCAGAAAACCCATTTTTGTCGCCATCTGCTACAAACGGCAAGAGCATCAGTTAGGTGCAAATACTGATTGCAGGGCAAAAGTAAGAGAGAAAATCTGCTTCACCCTCGAGTTGGCCTGATGGAGGTAGCCCGTGGCCCTTGCCAACAGGAATGCTCCCTCTTTAAGCTCTTCCTAATTAGGAAGCAGATACCACAATGGAGGCTCACAAAAAGCTGCCCGTTAGGGCACAGGATACAAAGTCTGGCACACGGTAGCTCCAGTCTCTCTTACACAGTTAGCTTCACATCCATTGTAAAAATGTTAAGTGAGTGAACGTGGTGATAAAGAATCTGTAAGTTTCTTTTTTAACACTATTATATAGCACAAACCTGTCAACGAGAGCATTATATCGCCGAGCACCAGATTAGTTTCACGTTTTTAAGGCAGGGAAGGTTCAGTGATTTGAACAGGATCACAGGATGTTCAGCCAAGGCTGGGATTTGCCATCAAAGGAATTAGAGAAACGTGCCACATTTCGATCACCAGAGCTCTTTTGGCCTCTCTTGATCACAAAACACCTATACATGTACTGTTTTAATCATGAAAGTGAGTTTGTGAGGTCTTTACTGTGGATTCTGGCATAGTAAGTGGTTGCCAGCCATTATTCGTTCTGTGTGCAGTCCTTTACTACTGATGGCGAGTACCTCAGGTTATACTGTACTACCTTTAGCTAACGACTTTGCTCCTTCCGAATACTTCACTCTATAGGGGTAGTGAGAACAAACAGGAGGGAAGTAGTAGGTTTGGCACTTGGTATTGTTTCACGCAAGTAATTCTGTAAACTCAATGCATAGTCAGAGCTACTGCTTTATAAAATATAATAGGTCATTTATTTAGGGGTAGGAAAGCAGGACAGGTCAAATAAAGGTATATACAAAAAAGAAGAAGGTCCCAGCGCATTCTTGGACCGTTGTACCACCCAAATACACAAAACAATCATGTCATAAAGTGCTACAATTCAAGTAAAACTGTGCCACCGGTCAGTGTTATCTTATGACTGAACCTTCAGTTTTACTGTTACCTCTGTATCAACAGCCAATCAATGTGGTTGAGGTGCTATAGAGAATAGACTGTTGTCATGTTAGCAATGATATCCCTCCCATTTGCCCTTTCTCAGCAGTCCAGGTAGCAAGGCTCAACAAGTCAGTCCGTTTTAATCTAGGTGTCCGAGAATCCAGATAAAATGGCTCCAAGCCTGTCACACATTCTGTTCAAAACGAAAACTCAACAAAGTCTATGATGATGTGGTGATCACTAAAGATAACGGGCTGTTTTCGTTTGACTAGGAAACGGTCCTTTCAAGCAAATGTGGCATTAAGGGTATGACCTGCAACATGTTTGGCCCCAATGAAAAGTTGGTCATAGTTGAGCACTGCATTGTTATTTGGCATGGCTATTGTCTGGTCGAGATTTGTTTTTCAAACCAGATATTGCAATATATTAGTACACATCGGTGTGGTGGTCTGTTGTGATAACTAATAATAATAATATTAATAAGGGAAGCTTATAAAGCGCTTGGTTACGCAGAAGCGTGTCCCCGCGCTACAACTGAAGAACTCTGGACAGTGTTAAGGAGTGAGCCCAATTATCTGGAAAACAAGTATGTTTTTAAGTTCTTCCGGAAGCTGGTTTCAGATGGGTCTAGGCGGAGATAAAGAGGCAGGGAGTTCCAGCTTTTCGCTGCCAGATTGCGAAAGGAGCGTCCGCCCATGCGGGCCCTTTTAACCCTAGGAACCTTAAGTAGGCCTCCATGTGAGGAGCGCAAAGCGCGTGATGGTGTATACCTGGTCACAAGGTTCTGAAGTGGAATTGGCGTTTTCCTAGCAAGGATGCGGTGACAGGTACAGAGGGCTTTGGATTCTACTCTGCTTTTTACTGGCAGCCAATGGAGGGATTTAAGCGCCGCCTTGGTGTCCGATCTTTTTGGGATTTTTAGGATGAGACTGGCTGCCGCATTCTGTAATACCTGGAGGCGATTTATAGCCTTACAGGTGGCTCCCAGGTACAATAGGTTGCCGTAGTCTAGGCGTGATGTCACAAAGGCATGTACCAGTGTTCTCCGTGCGGACATAGGAAGGAGGTCAAGGACCTTCCGTAGAGTTTTTAAAACGCTAAAGCAGACACCCGCCACTCTGTCTATTTGGGGTCCATAAGACAGGTCAACATCGAGCCATACGCCAAGGTTTTTGACTCCCTGGCGGGGTATGGGAGCCTCACCCAGTCATGGGGGCCACCACGCCGATGACCAAACAGATGGATTCCCCTCCACAACGAGCACCTCGGTCTTGTTGCCGTTTAATTTAAGGCAGTTGGTGGACATCCAGGTTGCAAGATCTTGCATGCAGGCCCTGAAGCTGTCCATCGCAAGACCGGGTGCACGCGAGAGGGAGATAACCAGCTGCGTGTCATCGGCGTATGACACAATGTTCAATCCATGGCTCACGGCAATCGAAGCCACTGGAGAGACATAGAGATTAAACAAGGTTGGGCTCAGGGACGAACCCTGGGGAACGCCCTGTCCCAAACCTATGTCTCTAGAGTAGTAATCACCCTGGCGGACTTGAAAGCTTCTCCCAGTCAGGAAGGATTGTAACCATTGGAGTGCAGCTTCGGATATTCCTCCGTTATTCAGACACTGCAGCAAGTTGGCGTGCGCTACAGTGTCGAATGCTGCACTCAGGTCCAATAGGATGAGGGCCATGGTATGACCCTTATCCGCCCCCTGACGTAGGGTCTCCACCGCTGTTAGGAGTGCAGACTCCGTTGAATGGCGGGGACGGAAGCCGAATTGAGTGTCGTGTAATAAGGCAGCCTTTTCCACGAAGTCCATCAATTGCATATTGACCGTTTTTTCAGCTACTTTGGCCAGATAGGGTAGGAGTGAGATTGGACGGAGGTTCTCTAGTTTCTCAAAACTGATAGTTGGTTTCTTCCTTAGAGGTAGAACCACCGCCTTTTTCCAATCTCTAGGTACTGTCATGGTGTTAAAAGACACATCTAGTAGATGTCTGATGTAGGGTTCCAGTGCCTCCAGACTATCTGCCAGGCGTTTGGGTGTGGTAGGGTCCCGTGGAGAGCCCGACTTTACAGATCTACAGATTTTTAGAAGATCTTCTGGGGGCGGGGTAACAAAGTTGGTCAGTCTATGTTTATCTCCCCATTCCCTTGGGCTTTCAACAAATTCTGCCCCGGTTATGGGTTGCGTTGGGAATGCTGAGTAGATTTTGGTTATTTTTTCTGCAAAAAAGTCTGCGATTTTATCACACAATTCGGGCGAACAGTCGTCAGGGACAGTGGCTGATTTTCCGCTCGAAAGAGTTTTGTAGAGCGAAAACAGCTCTTTCGCCGAATTACCAGCTTCGCTGATTCTGGACGTATAATATGCTGTTTTAGACTTTCTGATTAGGCCATGGTAAAATCGCCTCTCAGTCAAGTAGGTGATTCTAGTTTCTTTAGAGAAAGTCTTGCGCCATTCTCTTTCGGTTCTCTTCAGTGCGGTTTTCAGGACTCTTAGTTCATCGTTGAACCATGGGGCAGTTTTTTTGGCACGGCCCCCAGATTTGGCTTTTAGAAGAGGAGCTGTGCAGTCTAGTGCCTCATTAATACGTATGCAGAGGTTAGCATTGGCTGTATCAGCATCATCCCCCCCTGGGCTCCCCCCTTTAGTCAATGCTTCACAGAATTTAGACTGGGAGAAAGTAGCCCATTTCCACTTGAGGTGATACAAGACTGTTGGCTGCGGGGGTCTACTTCCGGGAATTCGTATGGTAAAAGGGACTAGATAATGGGCCGACCAGGGAATGGGTATAGGGGTCATTGCTTCTACTTCACCCCAATTGACAAATATGGGATCCAACAGATGACCCAACTGATGGGTAGGACCGCTAACAATTTGATTCAGTTGGAGGGCTCTTAATGCCTGACTAAAATTCTTACTAACGCTGTCGGAGGGGTTATCAAGATGTAAATTAAGGTCACCAAGTACCAAAACGGACGGGCGCAGACGGGCTTGACTTAGGCGCGACTTTGGCACGATGACGGCGCGCCCGCTGCGCGTCCGGGGAAGGTTCATTGATATAGTGGCGGAGGGCGGGGCCTCAAAATGGGCGTGGCTTGAGGATTGAGCGCGCGAAGGCGGCAGCGCGGTTCCCCACCGGCAACAGCGCTAGAATCCTCTGTGCAAGTGCTTCCCCAGCAGTAAGCAGGTTAGAAGGGGCTCAAGAAGTGCAAGTGCTTTTAAAAATTCACAAAATACAGTGACACAATTTAAAAAAAATCTCGAGCAGAATCTCCCGGCTTTCCGCCTCAGGAGTGCTTCAAGTTGTTTAGGCGCGCTAGTGAGTCAGCGCGACTAAATAGGTCAGGGGGGTGGGCGTGGCCTCAAAGTGGTCGTGGCTTGAGGCGGCAGCGCGGTTCCCCACCGGCAACAGCGCTAGAATCTGCTGTGCAAGTGCTTCCCCAGCAGTAAGCAGGTTAGAAGGGGCTCAAGAAGTGCAAGTGCTTTTAAAAATACATAAAATACAGTGACACAATTTTTTAAAAAATCTCGAGCAGAATCTCCCGGCTTTCCGCCTCAGGAGTGCTTCAAGTTGTTTAGGCGCGCTAGTGAGTCAGCGCGACTAAATAGGTCAAGGGAGTGGGCGTGGCCTCAAAGTGGGCGTGGCTTGAGGGTCGAGCGCGCGAAGGCGGCAGCGCGGTTCCCCACCGGCAACAGCGCTAGAATCCGCTGTGCAAGTGCTTCCCCAGCAGTAAGCAGGTTAGAAGGGGCTCAAGAAGTGCAAGTGATTTTAAAAATACACAAAATACAGTGACACAATTTAAAAAAAAATCTCGAGTAGAATCTCCCGGCTTTCCGCCTCAGGAGTGCTTCAAGTTGTTTAGGCGCGCTAGTGAGTCAGCGCGACTAAATAGGTCAGGGGGTGGGCGTGGCCTCAAAGTGGGCGTGGCTTGAGGGTCGAGCGCGCGAAGGCGGCAGCGCGGTTCCCCACCGGCAACAGCGCTAGAATACGCTGTGCAAGTGCTTCCCCAGCAGTAAGCAGGTTAGAAGGGGATCAAGAAGTGCAAGTGCTTTTAAAAATACACAAAATACAGTGACACAATTTTTTAAAAAAATCTCGAGCAGAATCTCCCGGCTTTCTGCCTCAGGAGTGCTTCAAGTTGTTTAGGCGCGCTAGTGAGTCAGCGCGACTAAATAGGTCAGGGGAGTGGGCGTGGCCTCAAAGTGGGCGTGGCTTGAGGGTCGAGCGCGCGAAGGCGGCAGCGCGGTTCCCCACCGGCAACAGCGCTAGAATCCGCTGTGCAAGTGCTTCCCCAGCAGTAAGCAGGTTAGAAGGGGCTCCAGAAGTGCAAGTGCTTTTAAAAATACACAAAATACAGTGACACAATTTTAAAAAAAATCTCGAGCAGAATCTCCCGGCTTTCCGCCTTAGGAGTGCTTCAAGTTGTTTCACTGATGTTAACTAATATGGGGTCCAAGCTATTGCTTTGTCTGGAGGTGGTCGATAGGTTAAAGGCAATGAGGTGTTAAAAGTTAGGAGCAGCAAGCAGCATGTAAGTAAGGATTTACCCTGCGATATTGAGTAATCTTTGATCATGAAAGAGACTATGTGAAGCACTTCCTGCTGCCAACTCCTAAGATCACTGTCTCTACCAATGCACCTCTATTTTGGCCAAACCCCCAAATAGGTCCACAAGTCACTGCCAGAGCCCCTCTATCCCCCACCTGCAGCACCACCTTCCACCAAGTGATGGCATCGCACCACAGTGCTATCCCAGTGCTTATCTTTGCGACATTCGGTCCTATGCAATTAATACAAGTGGATACAATCAGCAGCCTGGCACTTCACGTGTACTGTTCTTTCGACTGCGGAGGACGTGATGGCTGAGCTCAACTCCTTGATGATTTTCTAGGCATGAGCTGATACAGTGAGCTTCCTTTCCAGCTGCGCTACGTGACTCGCTGAGTAATGAGCATGCTGTACAAAGTTCAACAGAAAAAAACACACAGCAGAGTTCTTTGTTTCAAACAGGTGGGGTGGGCATATTCTTACCAAGTGCATTAAGTTTAGGCCATTTACATCATGTATTAAACTAATTTTAAAGGTATCATTTATAGGCGTTTGTGTGCCATGGAGGCAGCCCTTAACAGCATGCCACATCATTGAACTCCACTACATACCACTCCACAACACAAAATACCATTCCACTTCATTACACTCCAAAACACGCAACCCCACTCCACATAAGTCCAGTACACTTAATACTACATAATTGCTAGCCACATAATTCCACAGCACACCATGCCAGATAAATCCAATACACAAACCCACTCCAAACAATTACACAACTAACTAATCCATTCAAACCTACATAATTCCACAATACACCACATACATATACTCCATAACACATAAGTAAAAAACATTGTCACTTACAAATCCAATAACTCCAACAAATACAAGACCTATTGCAATAGTAAATAACATAGCTATTTACAATGCCAATAGCTCCATCTCCAAAAAATGCGATACCTATTGCATTTCTAATGCTTGTTTTTAGTCGGCTTCTGGTTTTTGATCTTCCTTCCTCATGGCTGCCTGGGACCCCCTGCTTCACCATTACAGAGACAGGTGAGGTTAAAAAAAAAAAAACTGCAACACTGTTGCTGAAAAATCAGATTTTCTTTTTATCTAAGATCTTCTTTTGGCAGCTCCAACTGCAGCTTTTGTGTTTTGAGGATATTAGTAGGGACGCTGCGATGAGTTTGGGTTTGGCTTTGCGCTATATGAAATAGCAAACAAAATAAAAGCCTCACCCGCTGGCACTGGACGTCATTGTTTGTGTGTAATTCAACTTGTTTGTATGCAAACTGCTCTGATACCTTTGGGTCTGGTCTGAGCTGCATAAAAATGCAAACAATTTAAAACCAGCATTGAAAATGCAATAGGTCTCGCCTTTGATTAAGTTAAAGCCATTTGCTTTGCTAATGGTATTGTATAGGAAAGCAAATGGCTTTAACTTAATAAAAGACGAGACCTATTGCATTCTTAATGCTTGTTGACTATCTTTTTGAGACTTTGTCTCCTGTAATTTTGAATCTGCTCTGGTGCATGTAGGGATGCCTGGTTTTAAGTCTTGCGGGGCCTGCCGTCGCAATATGTGGGTGGCGGACCCCCATGACATCTGTCTCTACTGCCTGGAGAACGACCAAGACTCCTGGTCCTGTATGGACTGTCGGGCCATGGCCCCGAAGGTCTTGAGGGAGCGGCGCCGGAATCTGCTTGAGATCCGGCACTTGTCCCAGCGCCGTTCCCGACCCAGGGGCCACTCCAGAGAACCCTCACGGGGCCACCGTCATCGCTTCTCGGTTTTCAAGTCTTCACCACCTGATTTGGGTAAGAGACGACACAAAAAAAGTCGAAGAAGCGTTGTCGCTCTCCCCCTCGGTCTCCGGATGCGGACGAGGGGGACATGGGTTCTGCCGCTGCGGCTCCTTCGGAGCCCGGGAGTCCCGATGCCTACCCACCTTACCCGGGTCCGTCGGCGACTTCGGCACAGGTGCAAGAATTTCTTGCTACCATGGACCGCCTGTTTAAGCCTCCGGCTCCCGCCGGCGGCCCTCGGGCCCCGCGGTCCTGTGTCAGGATCCCGTTGCGCTGTTAGCCGCTCCGGCCCCGGCGCCGCAGGATCCTGTGTTGCTGGCACTGGCTACGGCGCCTCAAGGTCCCACGCTGACAGCTCCAGCCCCAGTGCCACCCTCGGCTCCGCCTCCGGCGCCACAGTGGACGCCATTGGTTCCGCCCATGCCCATGTTCCAGGACAATTTTGTTCCTACCTTGGAACCGCATTAGAACACGACGCCGGTTCGACCCCGTCCGGCGTAGTTCCCGACATAGTTTGTTCCTTCCCCGTCCCCTGCCATGCCGCCGCGGTCTGTACCACATACGGCGGAGGTGGAGGACGACTGGGAGGGGTCCGAGAACCCTCTTGCTCATCAGTAGCTTCTTACACGGTGGTGCTCTGTCGGGCAGCTGAGGTCCTCAACCATGACCTCCCTACAGTGGCCCTAAAAACTAATCTCTTCACTGAGGTGCTCCAGACGTCGTCCACTTCGTCAGAGCCCCAGCTGCCATTTAATGACACCCTCACTGACGTCTTACTCGGCACTTGGTCGTGGCCAGCCACTGGGGCCCCTGTGGATAAGAACGCCGCCAGGCGTCATCGCCCGATGACCCTGCCTTTCTGACCACTCATCCTACGTCCGAGAGTCTGGTCATCCAAGCTTCAACGTCCCAGAGTGCCTTTCCCACGGCTCCACCGGATAAGGACTCTAAGAAGTTGGAGCAGTTCGGCAAGCGGTTGTTCTCTTCGGCCAGCTTAGGGCTGCGGTCGGTGAACAATGAATGCCTATTGGGCCGCTATTCCCATGTGGTGTGGGATACAGTTGCACAGGTGTTGCCTCAGTGTCCTGAAGAGACCCAAGCTTTGCTGTCCCAAGCTGTTGCCGAGGGTAAAGATGTGGCTAAGTTTGCCATTCGGTGTGGTTTGGACACCGCTGACAAGCTAGGTAGAGCAATACCTACTACTGCGGTGCTTCGTCGCCAAGCCTGGTTGAAATGTATCAGGATCTCGCCAGATGTCCAGAGCTCACTCATGGACATGCCCTTTGATGGCACTTGCCTGTTTGGCGATAAAACCAACAGTGCACTGGAGCATTTTGAGGACTCACGGGCCACGGCCAAGTTCTTAGGTCTTCTCACGAAAAACCCAGCCAATCCTGGTTTTCGTTCCTTTCGCGGCAATGGAAGGGGCACCCAGGCACGTTCCTTCAGCAAGCCTGTGCAGAACCAGCCTCAGCGCGGCTGCGGTTTCCACAGGGGCGGATCTGGGAATCAGCTTGGGGGTCAGTTCAACTCCCCCTGCTGCTTCTACTTCCAAATCTTCCCTATCCGAGCTTTGGGGGGCACCCCACGCCAGTAGGTGGCAGGATCCGCTGTCACCCCCCCCCCCCCCCCACTAGCACGCTACCACATCGGACAAGTGGGTGTTACAGATCATCCGCAAGGGTTACTCCCTTCCCTTCCAGTCTACCCCTCCAGACATGCCACCTCAGTACTGCAGCATGTCGGGGGAACACTTGGCACTTCTTTTGCTGGAAGTCACGACCCTCTTGGCCAAGGGGGCAATTGAGTGCGTCCCTGGGCCAGAAGCAGGGATTGGTTGTTATTCCCAATACTTTCTGGTCCCCAAGAAGGACAAAGGGGGTCTGCGTCCCATCTTGGACCTCTGGAATGTCAATCGCTTCCTCTGGAAGGAGAAGTTCAAGATTCTGACTCTGCCTCAGGTCTTGGCTGCCCTCGACCCTGGAGACTGGATGGTAGCGTTGGACTTGCAGGATGCATATTTTCACATCCCCGTCCTGCCGGCCCACCGGCTCTGGCGGCTTCCAACTATAGTCTAGTCTGTTAGGCGCTTGTTGCATCTCTTCAAGTTAATTTCAAGCTTGGGTCAATGCACTCTTCGTGCTCTATTTAGCGGAGAGTTATCCTTCTTCCTCTCTCTCTCTTTCCTTGCCCTGGTATAGGGATCATGCTGTTCTACCTGTCATTTTTTATACTGGTATGTTGTGGCGCCATTCTATCCTGCGACTTCTGCTCTTCGAGCTGCTGGGGTTGATGTTGGCCTTTTCTGCCACAGCTTGGCGCTTTCTCTTTTGGGGTATGGCTGTGGTATCTATCCTAAGTTAAGGAAACTGCGGCTAGATGTCTCTATCAGATGTATGAGTTACTTACCTTCGGTAACGATGTATCTGGTAGAGACGTCTAGCCGCAGATTCTATAACGCCCACCCAGCCTCCCCGTTTTGCGAGGACCTTGTCTAATGGTGTTCTCCACTGGCCTCTTCAGTTGCCATTGGGTTATATCTTAAGGGGGTTTAGATTGTTGCACTCCCCTGGGTGCTTTCATATACAGTTAACCTCTGCTGAGGGGCTTCTTTTCTGTTATATGGTGCCTTTGAATCACAGGGAGATATGTTTTCCTCTCCAGTTCCCTTTCCTTCCCACTGCTATACTGCCTCGGGGTCCTGGTCTCCTCGTGGTCATCCTCTTTGAGGGTTGGTTGTGCTCGGTTTCCTACCTCTGTTTTTAGAGGGGAAATGCCAGTCTTCTCATTCTTTACTACAGTGAACTGTTTTTCTTTCTGTGTACCGTTCTTAGTGGCACAGTTCCACATGGCACTATCAGTCTATTTCTGTCTGTTGAGATGTTCTTCCCTTGTTGCACTTGGGAAGGGGTCTCCGCTTGGCTTGCGGGGCTCTTTCTCAAAGCCTCCACTTATGTGTAGGCGGTGTCTATTCTGTCTTTAGGATGGTGTCTTCCACCATCCTCCATCTTTATTCACAGATTTGTCATTCCTCACACACTGTTCCCATACTTTCACAGTTTACCGTGCTCCCCTTCGGCCTTTCCAGTGCCCCTCGGGTGTTCACAAAAGTGATAGTGGTGATTGCAGCTCATCTGCGCAGGTCAGGGGTGTCAGTCTTCCCCTACCTCGACGACTGGTCATTGAAGGCAGGCTCGTCCCAGGCAGTCGTCTCCCACCTTCAGACTACGGCCGACCTCCTGCATTTCCTGGGGTTCTCCATTAACGTGCCGAAGTTGCACCTAAGTCCTTCTCAGAAGCTCCCCTTCATCAGAGCGGTTCTTGATTCAACGCGGTTTCGGGTCAATCCTCCCGAGCAGCGAGTCCGGGATAATCAGGCTATGATTCTGATCTTTCAGCCTCTATCCCGTGTTTCAGTCAGGATGACGCTCCGGCTCCTGGGCCTGATGGCCTCCTGCATCATGCTAGTGCAACATGCCAGATGTCATATGCGGGCTCTGCAGTGGGACCTGAAGTTCCAATGGGCGCAGCATCAGGGCAACCTGTCCAATCATGTCCAGATCTCGGAGGGCAGTGCACAACAATTGCAGTGGTGGCTCACAAATCGTGATTGGGTCAATGACAGATTCCTCTCCATTCCCCAACCGGAGCATACAGTGGTGACAGATGCGTCCCTCCTGGAAAGGGGTAGGCCACTTGGAAGAGGCGGAGATCAGAGGCCTCCGGTCTCCGGCGGAGTCCCGGCTCCATATCAATCCTTTTGGAGCTTTGGGCGGTCCGACTTGCACTGAAAGCATTCTTTCCCTCTGTCCTGGGAAGTGTAGTGCAGGTGTTCAAGGACAACACCACCGCCATATGGTATTGCAACAACCAGGGCGGGTGGGTTCCTGGACCCTATGTCAGGAGGCTCTGCACCTCTAGACATGGATGGAACATCAAGGCATTACCTTGGTGGTTCAACACCTGGCAGGTTCTCTGAATGCCAGGGCGGACAAACTCAGCCGCCGGTGCTTGATGGATCACGAATGGCGTCTGAACTCTGACGTGGCGCCAGGTCTCTTTCAGCAGGGGAAAGAGCCTTGGTTGTTTGCCACCGAAGAGAATGCACAATGTCATCAGTTCTGCGCTTTGGAATTTCCAAGGCGGCAGTTGCTAGGCGGTGCTTCTCGTCGCGAATGGAGTTGCGGTCTATTGTACACCTTTTCGTCTATACCACTTCTGCCCAGAGTGCTGAAGAAGATTCAGCGCGACTGGGCCCAAGTCATCCTTGTGGCTCCGGATTGGACACAAACATACTGGTATCCCGAGCTACTCAGCATGGCGATCGATCCCCTGATCCAACTGCCCCTTCGGGAGGATCTTCTGTCGCAGCAGCAGGGGATGTTTGTTAGAAATGGGATTCCTGGCTGGCTGAGGTTGGCACCAAAGCCAGGCAGAAATCACCACTCTAATCAAGGCAAGAGAAATACTCCTCAGAATGACCCCATCTCACCCTTTAGGTTGCGTGGTGCGAGCAGACAAGGCTAAACGTTCGGGGCGCTAGTTAGGCATTCATGAACTTTCACAGTAAAACACACTGATTCCCCCCCACAAATGGACACCAGTCTTAGGTTATGTAAGAAAATATGGTTACTTTATGTAAAAATATATATCTCTATGAGGCAGTGACTTATTGCAACACCAGCGTAACACAGTTTTGAGGCCAACAGACCTTTATGTAGGCAAATGTTCTTTGAGTGGGGTCCACAGGGTGTAAAAATATAGGCAATAGTCTTTTGTAGTCTTAAGTTCACATTAGGCTGCTTCTTCTTTAGGTTTTGGGTACTCTAGGCCAGTCTGAGGGCAGCTGGACGCTTCGTAGAGCTTCGGTGCGCTTTAACCGGGAGAAATCGACAGCCCCTACCAATACGCACGCATCTCACGTGAGTTGCGTACGTCATGTACAGTTCTCCCAAGCACTATGAAGCGCACAGTGTACGGGTGAGGTTCCAGGCTCGCACACGGTTTCAGTCACGATGTCCTTCCCCCACGGACACTATCTTCCCCCACCTTGGGGCAGAATCTGGGCAATAGTCTCTTGTTTGGCTTCCTTGCAGGCGGGGCACTCACCAGCTCTCTGTCAGCCGCTGGACGCGTCGCACGGGGAAGCCCGTCTATTGTGTACGATTCGTACGGTGTGCGCGTCGTACCTAGAGCGAACAGGGGCCTTTCTCTGTAGTACGCACCTCGCGTGCGGCTCCAGGCAGGTCGAACCGTACCTCTTTGGTGCGCTGCGGGTCAAAAGTAGGGCAAGGCTGGGAGGCCGGGGCGTACAGGGACAAATCGCCGCACAGAGTGCTTTACGGGGAAAGAAGAACGTTGCGGGCCCCGAGCCGGTGGCAAGCACTGTGCGTAGGTTAGCGGCGTTTCTTGGTGGTGCTCCAGACACGCGACGCCCTTAAAAGGGGGGCGAGCTGTACTTGGAGAGTATGCTTAGGCGAGAGCATACCTTGGGATCTTCTTTAGGGGACGAGTCGTACACGCGGAGTGCGACTCATTTCTTCTGTGTACCTCCGGATTTCTACTCAGCGGGTGTATGCACATGGGCAGACGCGGCCCACGACCTCAGTACCGCCTGTACTGGGGTCTCCCCAAGGGGGCGGCGCGGCCTGTAAGGTCTCTTAGGGGGGTGAAGCAGGACAACGGGGTCTGCTGTCACGGCGTGGATCACGGTCCCCAGAGGAATTCCGGCGGGAGGGGCAAGAGCACTTCAATGCGCTCCTAATGGCAGGCGGGGGCAGAGGAGCAGGCTGCCTGGCCCGGGGGCAGAGAGCGTCTCGAACGGAGCAAGGCTCTCATGGGTGAAAAGGCAGGCAAGCTGAGTGCCACAGCCCTAGGAGGGGGCGATGGGGGCGCAGTCTCGGCTCCGGCGGAAGGCAAACACAGCTCGAAGTTAAAGACGAGCGAAGACACAAGGAACCCACTGGTCCTGGGGTTCCGTTCAGGGGGCAAGCTCAATCAAGCCCTTGGAGAAACTTTCAAGCACAAGTCTGCAAAGTCTTCTTAGTAAGTCTTCTCCTCTCCTTCCTCAGCAAGGCAGACAGCAGGCCAGTCCTTCCAGCTTCTTCTTTTTCCTTCTAGTTGGGCAGAGGTTCGTTGTGGGAAACAGCATCTAGTTTCTTGGGAGCAGGGCTCCTATACTTATACTCAGTTTCTTTTGTTCTTCCAGGCCAGGGGGGCCTTTGCATAGCCTATTTCAGTTTTGAAGCACTCTGTTGGGTAAACTTGGGTCTCTCCTTTCAGGGAGCAGGGATGGCACATCAGATGCTCCAAAGGAGGTGGAGCCAGCATTGTGTGGACAGGGGCAGCCAGGAGTACTTTGTTGACAGGCTTCCCCCTTTCCTGGGCCAGGTGTCGGGCTGAGTCATCAGTCGCTCCCCAGGAGGTGGAGCCAGCATTGTGGTGGCAGAGCACAACCCTATTCAGAGTCCAGGGGCACTTCCACCTCCCACTAAGGTGTAATCCTTGCATTCACCACCTGTCATCCCCAGCCCTGTCTCTCACACAACACAGACAGTCAGATACACATCCTAGCAGAGGCGGGCTGAAATGGTTAGGCAAGCAAATGCTAACTTTCTAAAAGTAGCATTTGCAAACACAGGCTATTAAAATAAACTTTACTGAAAGAAGTATTTTATTATTCTGAGTTCGGGCATACTAAACTTGACCTTCTACCATGTTCCCTGAGCCTGCTGGGATTATAGGGTGTAATAATTCCAGCAGCCCATCTTGGCCTATGAGAACAGGTAGCCTTACAATAGTAAAAAACAAAATTGGCTGTGATTCACTATTAGGACATGCCACCCACATCAGGGCTTGTCCTACCTTACACTTACAATGCACCCTGCCCTAGGGCCTACCATAGGGGTGACTCATATGAAGTAAAGGGAAGGTTTAGAGGCTGGGAGTGTGTGCACTTGCCCAGCCAGCATGACAGTACCAGACTGCCCGCAGGTTCTGCAATAGCAGACCTAGACACATTTTAAAAGGCTGCTTCTGTGGGTGGCACAACCAGCGCTGCAAGCCCACTAGCAGTAGTGGTATTTACAAGCCCTGGCACTCCTGGTGCACTTTACTGGGGACTGACAGTAAATCCACTGAACTAATCATGGACATCAATCACATATACATTTTGCACAGGGAGAACATATGCACTTTAGCTCTGGTCAGCTGTGGTAAAGTGCCCAGAGTCATTAAACCAACAAAAACAGGTCAGAGAGAATATTGGAGGAAAGCAAAAAGTTCAGGGATGACCCTGCCAAGAGGGTAAAGTCCAACAACGGTCCTCCACACAAACCTTTCCAGCCTCCACCTCCATGTGTGGAGATTAAGCAGCGACAGTTGACGGCTTTCGATATTCCTCCCGAAGTCTGTGATGTCATTCTGGCAGCCAGGCGTCCCTCCACCAAAATGGTATACGGCTGCAGGTGGAACAGATTTGTGGCATGGTGCACAGCTAAGACTGTGGGTCCCCTTAAGTCCCCGCTTTCTGAGGTTCTTCTGTTCCTCCTTTCTCTGGCCCAGCAGGGCTCTGCTCTGGGCACTATCAAAGGTTATCTCGCGGCCATCTCTGCCTGGCTACGGCTTCCAGATCAGCCTTCTCTTTTTAAGTCCCTGGTTATTAACAGTTTTCTTAAAGGCGTTACGCATACGTTTCCACCAGTACCCTTCATAATGCCTCAGTGGGACTCGAATCTTGTCTTGACTTTTCTGATGTGCGCTCCCTTTGAGCCCCTTCATAACTGTCCCTTATGTCTTCCTACTCTCAAGACTGCTTTCCTGGTAGCTATCACCTCTTCCAGAGGAGTGTGTGAGCTCCACGCTCTTTCTTCTAAACCTCCTTTCCTTTCTGTTCATCTGGACAAGGTGGTTCTAAGGACTTGTCCTTCTTTCTGTCCTTTCATGCCCTTTCACATCGGGCAGACCATCACTTTGCCCACTTTTCTTTCCGCCTCCGCACCCTTAAAAAGAAGAGGAGAGGCTCCACCGTCTGGACCCAAAACGTGTGCTCGCATTCTATCTGCAGCGTACACAGCAGTTCCGGATGGATGATCAGCTCTTTGTTGGCTACGTGCGTGCCAAAAAAGGTCGGGTGGTACACAAACGGACCATCTCGCGGTGGGTCGTTCTGTGCATCAAAGCATGTTACTCCTGGGCAACTGCAGCAACTACTGCCTTGGGACATCATGTCCCCTTGAAGGATATTTGTCAGGCAGCAACATGGGCCTCGCTGCACACGCTTACCAAGCACTACTGCCTTGACAGTCCGTTCCGTAGAGACGGCTTCTTTGGCCATTCTGTGCTCCTTGACTTTCAGGTGTAATCCAAGGGTATCTATTCTAAGTTAAGGAATCTATCACAAACGTGTCTCTTTCAGATGCACAAGTTACTTACTTGTGTAACAATATATCTGTAAGAGACATTAGTTAGTGATAGATTCCTTACCGCCCCACCTGTCCTCCCCGTTCTGTGATCTAATTTCTAGGGTTAAGGTCATCCCTTTCAGGGCCCTAGTTTCATGGCACCAGTGGTCAGTTTTGTGCATGACTCTGCGTTCCTGGCGCGCAAATTCATGTACAGAACTGACGTCAGCGCGCATGGGTGGCGCCTAAGTAGTCTCCGGGACGTCGTCTCGGCTTACGATGCCAGCTATGGACGCGGAACCGCATGACGCCACCTACCGACGCGCAGGGGTACTGCTGACGAATAAATTTCCGGATCCAGTCTGACGCCTGGGGATATATTTTTTTTTTTGATCAAATGTGTTTTTATTGAGTTCCACAAAGCAATACCATACAGCAGCAAAAACAATGCGAGCAAAGCTACAGTGCAGGCACTTTGAGAATAGGCGTGTCCCTGTAAAGTCCAGCTAATATGTAAACTCATTGTCCGTGCAAGGTCGTATGGCGAGAAACAAACCCAGCGCCAGGTGCAAGAACTCTTTTCTTCCCGCCCCCCCCAAAACCATGTCCCTCCCCCACCCAGGTCCTGACCAACTCCCATCCCCCAACAACCCCCCCACCCCCTCTCCTTGGTGTGTTCCTAACCAAGCTCGGTGGAGGCCGAGCGGGGACCAGGCTAGACCTTGTGTTCCGCTTTGGCCGTCTCATCGCGGAATCCCTCCGCCAGCTTCAGGACCCTGAGGTATTTCGGGCAAGTGAGCTCTGTGAGTTCTTGAGAAAGTAGGGAAATGAGTGGTTGCCATGTTTCCCGAAAGGTATCTGAGGTCTGTGTAAGCGAGGCCTGAATCCTTTCCATCCCCATGATATACCATAACCTGTGGAGCCACCCTGTGTGTGTAGGTTTCCTCGGGGTGCCCCATAGTGATAAGATGTGGTGAGTCGCCGCCCCCATTGCAGCCCATCTGCCTCCCGCGCAGTGACTTAAGAGGGAACATAAGTGTGTTAGGAAGCCCCAAGATCGTGTACGCCGGGGAGCGTGGGATATCAGTCTCAAAGTGGGTGTCCATGTCTTTAAGCACCGCCTCCCAATATTCCTGAACTGCCATACACTCCCAGAGTATGTGTAACATGGTCCCAGTGTGTCCGCACCCTCTCCAGCAAGTGGGGTCTTTGCTTGGGTTCCCTTGATGTAGGCGCTCCGGGGTCAGGTGCCAGTAGTAGGCGATTTTCACTGCCGCCTCCCTGCTAGCCGTGTTTCTCGCTGTGTGGTGGGCCCTATAAAATATATCCTGCCATTCCTTATCCGATAGAGTGCGCCCCAACTCCCTTTCCCAGCGTCTCTGGCCTGCGGATCTCTCTGTAGGAGGAGACGGGGACAACAGGAGGTACAATTCCGTAATGGACCCGGAGTCCGACTTTTTAGTCATGAGCCATCTCTCATATGGGGTTAGCGGGCGACTGGCCAGAGGAGCCACTTCAGGGTGTGTTAACCAATGTCTAAGTTGAAAGTATTGAAAGCGGTGTGGCTTGTTGAGGGCGTAGTCAGCCAACACCACGTCCCACGGCAGGAAGCCCTCCGTGTCGAACAAGTAGCCCGCAGAGCGGCACTCAGACTGTCGCCATTGGGGAAACGAGCCCGGCGGCAATCCCGGGGGGAAGGGCCGGATTGTCCAGCAGGGGTGTCATAGGTGAGGGGAAGGTCGTGAGGCCCTTCGGGACAGCGGTGGCGTCCCAGACCTGCATGAGAGTCCTGGTGATAGGGGATTTCTTCAAGTAAGCTGGCCTGTCAGGTCGCGCTAGGAATGGGACCTTCCACAGAGACATGCCTGCCATGGCCCTATCCTCGAACAGCCATGTTTTTCGGAGGTAGGCCTGGACCACTCCAGCAGATACCTGAGTTGTGCCGCCTGGAAATAGCGCCGTAAGTCTGGGACTCCCAGGCCCCCTTCAGCTGTCACCCGCGTAACCAGGTCGCGCCGCAGCCTGGGCCTCTTGCCCGCCCACACGTAGTGGTTCAGGGTGTCTTGTAGCTTCTTAAGCATCCCCAGTGGGGGGGTGACCGGGATGGTTTGAAAGAGGTAGAGGATCTTAGGTAGGAGAGTCATTTTAATGGCCGCCACACGACCCAACCACGAGAGCGGCTGTTGTTTCCATCTCGCGATATCCCCTTGAACCCGCGAGAGGAGTTTAGTGTAGTTGAGGTCGACCGTCTGAGCGGTCGCCGGTGTCAAATCTATCCCTAGGTACGGTAGCGTAGTGCTGACCTCTAACCCTCCTATGCGAAGCGACTCCCTGTTAGCCAGCCTGGTGTTGCTGCCCAGTGGGAGGACCACCGATTTCTGGACATTCATTTTAAAACCCGACACTTATGCAAACGCGTCCATTTCTGACAAAAAGGCCGGTAAGGAAACCGTGGGGTTGTCCACTGCGATCAGGATGTCATCCGCGTACAGACTCATCGTCTGCTCCACCCCCCCGAACGTGACTCCGGTGATAGTTCTGTTGTCACGAACCCGTTGAGCGAATGGCTCAATATAGAGAGCGAACAGGAGCGGCGAGAGCGGGCAGCCCTGCCGCGTACCTCGTTGGATATCAAATGGCCTTGAACTGATCCCATTCACTTTGATAGTCGCCCGGGGTGTCGCGTAGCATCCTGCTACCCAGGAGCGGAAGCGAGGACCCACCCCAAATTTCGCCAGCATGTTGTCCAAAAATCGCCACTCCACCCTGTCAAATGCCTTCTCGG
The DNA here is from genome assembly GCF_964263255.1 of Lissotriton vulgaris. Classification (NCBI taxonomy): domain Eukaryota; kingdom Metazoa; phylum Chordata; class Amphibia; order Caudata; family Salamandridae; genus Lissotriton; species Lissotriton vulgaris. Next base: position 267,165 of record NW_028255037.1, on the reverse strand, counting down.
CGTCAACGGAGAGCAGTGCGGCATCAGAGGCGTTAAAGTGAGCTCTGTCTATGACATGCATTATGCGTTTGGTGTTATCCGCGCACTGTCAGGTGGGGACAAAGCCTGCCTGGTCGGGTTCAATAATGCCCGGTAAGCACGGGCCCAGGCGCGAAGCCAGGATGCCCGTAAAGAGCTTTAGGTCGATATTAAGCAGCGATATCGGCCTGTATGCTGCACACCGCGTGGGGTCCTTGCCCGGCTTTGGCAGGACCACGACGTCCGCCTCTAGCATCTCCGCCGGGATCGAACCCGGGCCCCCGAAGGAGTTAAATAGCTTTGTAAGAACCGGCGCTAGGAGATGGCAGAAGGTCTTGTAGAAGCCCGCAGAGAATCCGTCGGGGCCTGGGGACTTCAGGGGTTTAAGTCGGGCAATGGCCGATATAACCTCCTCTAGACGGATGGGGCTGTCGAGAGCGCAGGTGTTTGTTTCATTGAGAGCAGTGACTGCCATGGTCTCAAGGTAGGCCCTCCCTGCCTCTTCCTCGATGGTCGGGTCCGCGGCATAGAGTTGTGCATAGAAGGCCCGAAAGGCCTCGGCTATGTGATTATTGTCCCGAAGTTCTTCGCCGTCTTCCCCGTGTATAACGGGAATCTTAGAACGGACTGTTTTATCTTTAAGTTTGTTAGCCAGGAGGCGTCCAGTCTTGTCGCCTCCTACATAATATGTATGGCGGAGGCGAAGGGCCGCGTATTCCGCCCTGTCCAGGTCCAGGCTCGCCAGTTGGGCCCTGGCCGCTTTCAGTTTGCGCCAGATACGGGGGGCGCCCGTTCAACAGTGAACCCTCTCTAGCTCCAGTACCTGCTCCTCTAAGTCCCTCCTCCGTTCCTTGCGCTCCTTGTTGTCCGCCGCCGCGATCGCAATGATATAGCCCCTGACGACCGCCTTGAGCGCCCCCCACAGTGTCGAGTGGGCCACCTCCCCCGTGTCGTTCGCCTCTAGGTAGTCAGTGATGGTCTGGGATAGCCGCTGTACCGCCCCTTTCCGAGATAGTAAACTTTCTCTAAGCCGCCATCTACCCTTGTGTTGGGGTGTGCGTGGGACGGTTAACTGAAGGACCACCGCCTCATGGTCCGACAGTGCCGCTGGTGTAGTGTCAATGTCATGAAGTATAGGGAGAAGGTCAGTGGAGCTCAGGAAGTGGTCTATTCTGGCGTAGGTGCGGTGTACTGAGGAATAAAAAGTGTACCCCGGGGCAGTGTGGTGTAGTTCTCGCCAGGCATCAATCAACTCTCTGTCTGCCAGCCATTGTTTCCCCGCCGCGGAGAGCGCCCCCGAGTCCCCAAACCTCTTCCCAGATCTGTCCACCTCATTGTCCATGACTAAATTCAAGTCTCCCCCTATCAAAACATGCCTCAGGTCACCCGACAGCGCCTCCGACAGTGCCCCTTTAAGGAAGGCCTCCTGTCTAATGTTAGGTGCGTAAATCGAACCAAGTGTGAAGGAGAATGTGCCCACGTGGATGGTGTGTGCTAAGAGTCTACCCTTGATTTCGGCCACCTTGCTCCCCACCCGCCCCTTGAAATGCCTAGCTACCAGTAGGGCCACTCTTGCTTTTTTATCAGAGGTCGCCGAGAAAAATTGATGTGGAAAGGCCCTAGCTTTCATGCGGTGCCAGTCCTTCGCTAGCAAGTGTGTCTCCTGCAGTAAGCAGAGTTCCGCCCCAGAGTGCTCTAGAAATGAAAGGACTGCCCTCCGTTTGATCGGGTTGTTAAGTCCCTTCACATTAAGGGATAAAACACGGATGTCGTCAGCGGCCATGGGTGTGTATGTATGTAGCCAGCTGGGGACCCGGTCCCGTACCGCCCCCCCCCCCGCAGGTGTCTGTTGTCAATCCGTTCCGAACACACCGAGAACCCAACCCCGACCCGTCCCTCCCCCTCCCCCCCCCTGAACCCCAACCAACAACCCCCAACAATGAAACATAGTCCGGGGCCTACCCGGCAATTGTCCAGGCCCCTGGTGAAGTCTCTGAAAGTGGGAAGACGTGGCAATGGCGGGCCCGGAGCCCCCCGTCCTGCCCCCGACGAAGTGTGCTGATTGCAAGTCTACCCCTGCGCTCATGTCTCCTCAAAGACCAGCCGTAGTGTCAGTGGCGACCTTCTGGATTGCTGCAACATGCTCGTTCGCTACCTCCTCTGGGTCCGGCCTGAACCCCTTCTTAGGCGTGCGACGACTTCTCACAGTCTGCCAGCCGTCAGCTTGAGAACGGGGAGAGCGCGATTGGGAGGGTTTGAAGTCCGCGGTGTCCCCCTGGCCATCCTCCTCCATGGGAAGGCCCAGCACAGCGCAGGTGTCTCGCAGGGATCGCAGCTGGTGAAGTGTCCCATTCCACTTAAAGATCAATCTAAAGGGATGACCCCAGGGGTAGGGGACACCCTTGTCTCGCAGAAAAGTGGTCGCCACCTTGAACGCCCGCCGTTTTTGTAAAGTGATCGTGGATAGATCTTGGAAGAGCTCGACGGTATGCTCCCTGAAGTGGAGAGGTTGTTTCTGGCGTGCCGCCTTCAAAATGCGTTCCTTAAGGGGGTAGTCCGGCAAGAAGGATGTCCGTAGGGGGGGGGGGGGGGTGGGGGGGGGGGGGCGTGCCCTGCGTGGTAGGCCCACCCTGCGGGCCCTGTCGATTCGGATATCGAAGTCGTCGTTTTCACCTAAGACGTTGCGGAACAGATCTTGCAGATATGCGGCGATGTCACTCCCTTCCGCCTTGAGAGGTACATTCCGTACCCTGATGTTATTTCTCCTGGAACGGTTTTCCAGGTCCTCAGCATGGGCCTGGAGCTCCGTCTGTTGGTCGTGAAGCCGGAGGATTTCCTGCTGCAGCTGTTCCACCTCCGCACTCCGAGCCTGGTCCGAGGCCTCAACGGCCGCCACCCGTTCACCGATATCGTCCACATCACGGCGGAGCTGCTTGTATTCCCCCGCCATATCTTGCCTGAGGGTTTGGATGTCCGCCTTGAGAGATGAGAACAGTGCCTCCATAAATGATTTGGTGGCCGGGGCGTCGCCTTCATCGCGCTCCTTGTCCTTGGGTGGAGGCACCACCACTTGCTTATCTGGGCTCTTGTCCCCCTTGGAGGCCCCCTTCGCCAGCATATCGGGGATGGTGCGGCCCCCTCTACGATTGTTAGAAGACATGCCGCTACAGTCCCGGGGGCACCCACGCCACGCCCGTATCCGCCACTGGGCCCCTCAACGCTTCCTAGCTGGTCCTCAAGGCTTGTCTTATAGCGGGGGGCCCGCTGCCCGGGTCCTTCACAGCCCCTCCGGCGGCCGCCTCAATAGAGCTCGGTGTCCCCAGTATGGTCGTGGCCTTGGGTGGACAGGACCCCGCCACGTGGCTCGCTTCGAGAGGGTGTAGCCCGGGCCGGGCTCACGAGCAGCGTGGAGGCCCCCGATGCGCCGACTCCGGACTTGCTGTACCCACCGACGCTACCTTGATCTCCGAAGCGTGGGGGAAGGGGGGCTCGTCGCTTTCCTCTGGGCCTCGTGGAAGATGGGCGCTCACTGGCCGACAGACGGCCTCCCCAGCCTTGGTTCCCAAGTTGTGTTGTGCGCGGGGCCGGCTTACCGTTTCCCCCCGCTGGTGAAGCTATGTGCGGAGACACCGGGGGCTCGATCGTCCGCCCCCCGAGTATCGGCGTCTCTCGCCGGTGCTGCCCCGCTCCTCACCTCTCTTCCAAGCGCGGGGGGAAGGCCCAAGCCGGGGCCTCTCGTAGTCCGTCAGGCTGCTCCTGCACTCTCCCTCGCCGGGCGCCTCCCGGGGCCAACTCGGGGCCGCCGACGCGGGTCACCGCAGCTGACGCTGCTCCGCCGATCGGACCCCGTCACAGTCCGGCGCCCGGTGGTGCTCTGGAGGGCCCGGCCTATTGTCTCTCGCCCGGCCTCTCTGTCCTCGCCGGCGCTGTCGGGCCCGGAGCGGTTGCGCGCCAACGGCGGAGGGGTCCGCACGAGACTCCTGGCACCAAAGCTGCGAGTAAATGGCACTGCCCTGGACTCCCCGGTCGTAGGGTGTCGTGGCCACCGATTTCGGGGCGGTTGCTGCAGCGTGGCTATATCGATGGGGGATTGGGACAAGGAGCTCCGTGGAATCGCGTCCTCTCAGGCCGCCATCTTAGCCACGCCCCCCGCCCGGGGATATTTTAAGGTAAGGAATCCATCACTACCTAATGTCTCTTACAGATATATCTTTACACAAGTAGAAACTTGTGCGTGTATGGCAAAAGAGGTGAGGGCAAACTGATTACTAGGGGTAAGGTCATCCCCCTTTAGGGCCCTAGTTTTATGCACCAATTGTCAGTTTCTTGCATGGCTCTGTGTTTCGGCGCGGAATAGTTGTGTACACAACTGACGTCAGCGCGCAAAACTTTCCGAATCCAGCCTGACGCCTGGGGATATTCTAAGGTAAGGAATCTATCACTAACTAATGCCTCTTACAGATATATCGTTACACAAGTAAGTAACTTGTGCATTTGTGCTTTTGCTGTATTATGGGTCTTCCCTACTAATACGTACATACATGTTCTTCTGATGGATGTATTCTTATATTAAAGTCCCATTTAAATAGAAACTTGGTTGGTGTCTTTTTTTACAAAAATAAGAGTCTTTAATTAATCTCGTTTTTTTCTCTAAAGATTCGACATTTGTGCACAACGGTAAATACTTTGCAGCCCATTAGAAACCATTGCTTCATGCCACATAATGTTTTATAAGGCCGTGGTACTGCTGGCCACCCGAAAACAATGTTGGTTAGTATCGGCCACAGAATACAAGTGGCCGGGTAGAGTAAATTGGCTGGACCTGTGCTTCTTTTAAATCTTACCTCAGTTACAGCTCACATTACATCACGACTTGCATTTTCCCCAAAAGCCTGGTTGTTGATATTTTCACAGTCATCTTTCTCAATTCAGCTCTGTGTCTTACAATGTCCGTGCCTTTGCCCAGTGAAGAAGTCAAGCAAACTGGACATAAAAACAACTTCAATCACTCACACTGGATTTATAAGGTGCAGTCTATCACCCGCCAGGGTATCCAGGCTCTGAGATTCAAGCTGCTCGGGTGGCATTAGTTGAATAGCCAGGTCTTGAGTCCCCTTCTGAACTCCGGAAGAGAGGGTGAAGTGCAGAGATGGAGGGGAAGGGAAGGCTGTTCCAGGACTTTGCGGCGATGTAGGAGAAGGGACGTCCTCCACTGTTGCTTCGGGGGATGCAATGAGTATGAGCGAGGGAGAGGGAGGGTTGGTTGAAGATCAGGCGGTGCTTGATGGATGGAAGGGTATCCTGGTCCTGAGCAGGTGTGTGCACCAAGGCCTGCCTATGCTAGGTTGGGTAATTGAAAAGTCAGGTCTTCTTAAAGAAATCAAGAAGAGGAGGAGGCTCTGATGTGCAGAGAGAGGCCGCTCCACGCTTTAGGAGCAATGTAGAACGCCTGTCCTCCTGATGTGGTTCTATGTATGTATTGGATGTGTGTGAGTAGGAGTCCTGCGGAGTCAAGGTATCTAGGTGGTTGGTGGAAGGAGATGCGACTGTTCAGGTAGGTAGGGCCTAATTTGTGTAGTGCTTTGTGTGTGAGGAATTGGAAATTAGTGCGTTTGTGGATCTGGAGCCACTGGAGCTCCCCGAGGTGTTGTGTGGTGTGATGGGAGTTTTGTGTGGAAGGTTGAGGATGAGTCTGGCAGCCAAATTCTGGATGATTTATAGTCTTCTCATGAGTTCCTTGGAGATCCAGCGCAGAAGGCGTTTCTGTTGTCCAGTTTGCTACGACATGAGTGACCGCTTTTCTAGTCTTGCTTGAGAGCCATCTGAAGATCTTTGTTAACTTTATTGTTAACTTTATAACTTCTTCGCCTGGATCTCTCTTACCGGACCTTATGTCACTGATGGACCCCGCGTTGGGCCGCCAATTGTAAAAGGTGAACCCATATTAGTATCGATGCCCGGGCTGCTGGCGCAAGTCGCCTCTTAGTTCTCATTCTGAATAGTTACCAAATAAAGAGACGGGCGCTGGAAGCTGGAATCATAAGAACAGAGTTTTATTTCTCATGAGGAGAGCCTGTCATTTCGGACACGAAACACGGTGTCTTTCGGGAGGTGCTCTAACAAGTGAGTTGAGACTTTGTCTTTTATACCTTACAAAACACTTGGCATTACAATCAGGACATTGTGACACAAAGAAAGGACATCCCTATAATCCTCGTGTCAATCCTACCCCACATATGTTATCAATAGAGACCCTTGAACTGTAGATAAGAGAGGGGGCAATGACGCAGCTGAGTGTTCCGCTGATTATTAGGAGATGTGCGCCTGATCGTATCCCAAGGGGTGGGGAAGCCAGGATCAATAGTGGGTTCTTTGAAGAGGAGTGACTCCATACCATAAGGGGCAATAAACAGTATCTTCCGGCTTAGGCGATGGCCTCGGACATGTGTGGACAGACCATCGCGGAGGGAGGGTTTACTAACAGAGGGGTTATTCATAAAAGGAAAGGAGGTGTTGGTCAGGCGCGGCCGTGACTCCCAAGGACAGGGTCTTGCAGAAGAAGAAGGTTTATGACTTGCCCGTGTGAGGGAGATGGGGAGGGGGGAAGCCAGGGTGTGCACAGGGACAGAGTCGCACAGAGAGAGATCTTATGACCCGTACATGAGAGAGCGGGGGCAGTCAGGTGCAGCTGGGGAGGGCTATGTCAGCTGAGGCGAAGGATGCCTCTTCAAGAGGAAATGGAGGGTTTGCCCGGGTCAAGCAGAAGGGTTGCCTTTCAGGGCAGGGTCGTGCAGAGGGAGAGGGTTTCATGGTCTATACATGTGAGAGGGGGTTTAAGATACGCGCAGGAGGGAAGCCGGGGATTCCAATGGGTGAAAGGCCATGGTGCCTAGAATGGCTGTCATGTACATATGGGCACGGGCTTTTACTGGCGGAGTGATGCGGTCAATATTTCATGGTATTCATGGTGCTTACAGGGAGAGGAGTGGGAAAAGGGAAATGAACGCTGCTTATGTACATTACTTTTCCTGATTTTCCACAGTCGCCCCTTTTTACATAACAGAGTTCATTTTTGTAATTGATGGGGGTACAAATAAACAGGCGCGGTTGAAGAATTAGCATTTGTCAATACTAACATTTGGCATATAATCATGGACAGTTGATGTGATGGGTAGAATGCAGCACATAGGAAATTGAATTTGTCGAGTTCCTATCATTCCAAAAGCACTACATAGCATAAATGTTGCTGACTTAAAAATGTGACCAATGAACATTTTGGCCAAGTAGTTGAGGGCGGAATTCAGTTCAATACACAAGATCTCTTCGTCACAGTGTCTTTTTAGCAGTGAGCCATCACTGGTAGGCTCTAGTCCGTGTCCTTTCGTTGGCGCTGTTGAGCACCGGCGGTGGAGCTATAGGTCCAGCTCGGGTCCATCCTTACGCGTTGCAGGGTGCGGTCAGTCCTCTGCTGTTAGACCACAGTCCTGTTCCCTAACCAATCCTTTTAGTGGCGCCTTATGCTCGGCACCCATATTCCTACAGCGTACCCCATTTCCACCTGGATACTGTTCTTCCTTTCGACAAGAAGTCATGTGAAAAAGAGGGTGTGTGGTTTCGATAGTCGATGGGAGTGAGAGGGCGGAGTGGGGGCAGATTTTCCTGGGACACGCCAAAGGGACCAAGGGAGCAAATGATAACAAGCAAGCAAGCCCATCAACCGGGCTTGAAGAGGGGGACGGAAGCTTCAGGCACGTGTGGGTAGGCGGACAAAAGGCTTCAGGACAGCCCTTCATCCTTTCGTTTTACCACATTGGAGAGTGCTGTCTCGTCCCGTATTCCTGTCGTGATGGGGATCCACCTTTGGTCGAGGTCGCATGTGTCCCATGATCTGCGGCCAGGCTGTGTGTCACGTCCGACCCTTCTCCTCCAGTGATCGTATATCTTTGAAATAGGTACAAAACAAGCTTTAGAGAACTGGTCAGGGGAAGACATTTATGCACGTGAATTCTTCCCTCAATCCTACGCACTTGGGAGATACGCTCATTGGTCACAGTCAGAGGTTCATTTACCAAGCAGTGCATATGTCAGCATTCCTACTGAGTTCATGCCAAGTTTTATTCATCGTCTACACATGTCACATATGGAGGAAAGTCAGACTCTTATCAACTGTGCATTTCATCAAACTCAACATTTCGGAACCTCCAGAGAGACTCGTCTTTCTAACCTGAGCCTTAACAGTCTAACATTTCCCTTCAAGGCCGGCTAACCTTTTCAAACAGGGCGGGGGCGCTATCATCGAGAGTCAGGGTAAAATAGGTTTTTCTCGAGGGACGACAGTTACTCATGGTCATCATGTTTATATCCGGGACAGCAGCTGGGGTCAATCAAGTGGGGCGGGGATGCTTCGGGCATTAGCGCTTGGGTGCAAAGGAGTGGGGTAATCTGGGCATTGGAGGTCAACCTAGACGTTGGCGTTCGTCTCTGATGAACAAAAAAATAAGGTGCCATTGACATACAGTTCCCCTATAAAAGGCCAGATTGGGGGACTTTAGTCGTCTTACCTGTCCTTTCCTTCTCAGCCAATTCGAGTTCATTCATTTTGCAGAAAGGAGAGGTAGTAATATGGCAAGATACGATCATTTTAGTTTCGGTCAATTTCGCTGAACACCTCCGCGTTCAATAAGTATCCAATCAGACTGGTGCCGGTGGGGCACAATTTTACCACAAAGAGGGAGAGGAAATAGGGAGACTCTCATAGAGAGTGAGAGTCGTCCGCAATCTAAACGAGCCATTCGGTACACGTATGACATGTAGAGAGAGGGAGAGAGAGAGAGAGAGAGAGACAGATAAGGGGGTGGAGAGAGAGAGAGAGAGAGAGAGAGAGAGAGACGTGTACGAAAATAGGTCATTTAGTGTGCTCACAACACAGAACAGCAGGGGTCAGGTAACACGCAAATACAGACAGAGGGAAGACATAAATCCGTACATTACATACACACAAACTCAGACAAGGGAAGACAGTACATGTGTTACATACAAAGGCGTTCACGACAAAACATAAAACAGTTGTTGGCCAAACAAAAAAATCTCCTTGCGCATGCTGCGCATTTTTAATATCCTATTTATCCATGGGCTGAGTTCTTTTTACCTTTCCTCCTTCTTTTCTCGTTGGCTATTTTTGCGAGCGCTCCCAATTGCCAACACTTACACTTCGGTCAGCCGGTCAGAAATTAACCTGGTCAGGCTATTGCCCATAGGTGGATCTTAAACCACTTTTTATTTTCTTCCTTTGGTTGGATGTTCTCCAGGCTGAGGCAACAGAGGGTATTGGTCAGGAGAACAGTCAGGCAGCTTGGTTATATCTATAAGAGGGTGAGAAGGAGGTGGTACATCTCGAACATCAACAATATTTCTAACTTCCCAGACGGGTGGTGCCTGGGTACCCTTACCTCAGGATTTTTCCTAGTCCTTTCCCTATCTAATTAAACGTCATAATCGCGTTATCTAGCGTGCTAATTTCGAGTCAATTTCCGTCATACAGTACCCGTCAAGTTTCTATGTCAGTCCATCCTCCCAGTCGTTAGGCTCTAACGGAGGAACAGTCATATCTACGTCTACGTCTGTCAAAGCTTGTTAGTATAAGTACTATGCTCAGATCCCCTTTTTCTCCTTTTGTCGGTCGCTCGATCGTCGCTTTTCCATACTTCAGCCGACGTTCCGACGGGACCTGCAGAAGGGAGGAGAAGAAGGGGGGTGGGGGCAGCATTCAAAACACATCAGCGCGCATAAATCCGAAAATGTTTTTACCTACCACATACTCGACCTATCTCCCCGGGGTGCATTTCTCTACCATCTCGGCGTTTAAGCCCAGAGGGACCAGTAGCGTTAGATAGATAATCATCGATGGTCTGCGTATCTACATGAATCACACGATCGTGGCCTTATAGGACGTGTGCAAGGGTGGCGGTCAGGTGGTATTTCTGTGGTATCGCTCAAGGGCGTCTAAAAACACCTTTCCGGCTGCCTGCGATACATAGTGTAGCTGATAAATACCGGGCCTTTTTAACCTTCAACCTTAATCATACTGCATGTATTTTGCCTATGTCGATGACAGTAGCCATACATTTCAACAACATTCATAAATATAAACGCTACGATAATATCTGCGTGTTCAAAGATTTTAATGAAAAAAAGGTTGGCGCACAAATACGGGCCTACAAACCAGTGGGCCGGCTACGGAGAATAAAGTCGGTGGTCATTCATTTCGTAAAGAGCAGCAGTGAAATAAAATCATATCGAACCTTCCTACACTGCAAGTATGATGCATGCCAATAATTCAATTTTTTAATAATTTTATCTCACTGTCCAACTATTACTCAAGATCTAATATTTACCAATTCATTGTCCAAATGCTCAATCAGTTCCTATTTCATACCAATTCATTGCTTCCAACACATAATTAGTACCCACTCTAAATCAGCTCATTGTCCCAGCACATAATCAATATCCATCTTATATCGCTTTCTTTTCCAAGCACATACTCAATATCCTTCTTATCTACTTTCATTGTCCAAAAACTGCATACATATCTCGGGGCATCAAAGCTGCGCAATCAGGGTGCAACAAGGTTTATTTAAAAAGTCTCATTTTGTGTCGGCGCCATTTTGGGCGAGGTCAGGCAAGTCCCTGCATAGTCAGATTGCCTCCACTGACTCGTAGTAGGACCAGAACCTTCTGTTGGTGGTTTCAAAAGTTTTTCGCAATGGGTTAACAGTTTAGCAATATGGACCATCAGTCAAAGAGTGGGGAGGGCGGTAACAATTTTTCCTACCGGGTCATTCTGGTGTTCCTCCGGAACTGAACAAGTCTGTGCCTTGGCTGTATTTTAGCCATTTCCAAACTGAGGCTGGCGCTGGCAGGAGTGCGCCCATGGAGGGGCGCCCATGCGGAGGGATCGGGGTGCCCCCCGGCTCTCATAGAATCTTCAAAGTTGAGGAGAGAAGGCATGGGGCGTGTGCCCGCCCTGGGCAAAAGACCGCTTTTCGATGTTGACCCTCTTTAAGCAAGAGCATTGGGGTGTCGCTGGAAGCCTCCACCTGGAGGGAGGTGGGGGAGGGTTGTTCGCGCCGCCTCCCCTTTCCAGCGACCCCGCGCCGTTCTTCGGCTCCCGCGCTTCGGTATTGCCGTGCCAGCCATTGAAGATGGGGGGGGGGATCGGTGGCTGAGGCAAGACATCCCCCCCCTTTGACATGTGGCGGGACTACCTGCAACTGTCCAGGCGTTGCCGTGTGACTGGACTACCTGTCACTCTCAGGCGTTGACATGTGGCGGGACTACCTGTAATCTTCAGGCGTGGTCATGTGGCGGGACTACCTGCAACTCTCAGGGTTGTCCAACCTCGCCTTGGCTCCGGTCCTCGTCGATGGCCAGATCAGGCAAGAGAGGAGGGTGGGGGGTGGTCGGTGGCCGAGGCAAGACAGCCCCCTCTCCCCCCGTGGCCCGCAGGGCAGCAGAAGAGGGAAAGGGGAGACCTCCATGATTCCTCGGGCCGTCCGCCCTACAGCCTCCCCCTTCGACTGCGGCCAGCCGAGCCCTGCACGCATCGAGGCCTCGCCTTCCGGATGGGCGTAACCGCGGAGCTGTTGCACTTCGGGAGCTTCCGGAATGGGGGTAGGTACCTATTGAATTGTTCCTATTTCATGTGACCGTTATTTGGGCGTGGTGGGCAATGAGGCAGACATGTTTGGAGCAGGAATAGGCAATGGAGCCTAGCTACCTCGTGGCTATTTTTGCTGTCAAACCTTTCGCCATTTTACATTTCTTATTACGAACTGTCTCTAATGTTTCTTATTTTTAGTGAAGTCGAAAGCTCATCAGGGGGTTACTGACTTAGCCCGATTTCTTTTTATTTTTCCTTCTTTTCCTTAGCGTGTTTCGAGCTAAAGTTTTCTGTTAGTAGGGTACGGTGATCACTTCATTTTTATATGTCCTTTCACTAGGGGTACTCCTGGACGGACCAGGTGAGTTACCTCCAATAAATGGTCCGGGTTGGAACTAGATTATCAATCAGAGGGGAACACATATCCTTCGTTAGGGTATCATCCTGGACGGACCAAATGATGTACTTCCACTTACTAGGGTAGCCTCCTCAACGGACCAGATGGGTTACTTCCAATAAATGGCCAACAAGTGAGGGCATGTGTCCTCCATAAGGGTAGCCTCCTGGACGGACCAGGTGAGCTACCCCCCAAATAATAGTCAATCAGTGGGGAGTGGGTAGGACTGACGGATTACAACGGGGACAAAAGTCTGCATCACCTACCCTTTTCTACCTGCAAAGACTAGACAGAATATTTCTATTCCACGTTGTTTGCAAACAGAAAATACCTCAAACAAACAATTCCTGGAACAACAATGTCCAGTCAATCAATCAATCAGTGGGGAGAAAAACAGGCATGACGGATTACAACGGGGACAAACGTCTGCATTACCTGCCCTTCGCTATCTGCAAAGGGAGACAGAATATTTCTATTCGTCTCTGTTTGTGGACAGGGAAGATCTCAAAGAGCAACAATCGATTATTAATCGATTTCAAACAATCAGTGGGGAGAAAGGTAGGCATGACGGATTACAACGGGGACAAAAGTCTGCATTACCTAACCTTCTCTATCTGCAAAGAGAGACGAACGTTCCTATTCGCCGCTGTTTGCAAACAGAGAATGTCTCGTTCTCAAGAAGAGAACCAATATTTCAAGTAGCATCCAAAGCTAAATGAACCAATAACCAAACAATATCAGTAATCAAATACCGATTCCAATACAATCAATCAAACAATCAGATGGATAAAACCATCCTACCAATCAGGCGTAAAACGCCCTACTTAATCTTACCCGGACCGGACCATATGGATAGTTCTTTATCTTCCTCCTCCAGCGCCCGATCGTTCTCTTACTTCGTGTAGCATTCCTGTGGGATTCCAGTCAGGACAATAGGTCACTCGAGAGAGGTCCGTTCAGAATCGGTGAAGTTCTTTCGATCGGCAGCCGGACGAGGGCCCTCTCAAGGCAGGTATACTCCGATCATTTAGATGTTCACTTCTTCGTCTGGATCTCTCTTACCGGACCTTATGTCACTGATGGACCCCGCGTTGGGACGCCAATTGTAAAAGGTGAACCCATATTAGTATCGATGCCCGGGCTGCTGGCGCAAGTCTCCTCTTAGTTCTCATTCTGAATAGTTACCAAATAAAGAGACGGGCGCTGGAAGCTGGAATCATAAGAACAGAGTTTTATTTCTCATGAGGAGAGCCTGTCATTTCGGACACGAAACACGGTGTCTTTCGGGAGGTGCTCTAACAAGTGAGTTGAGACTTCGTCTTTTATACCTTACAAAACACTTGGCATTACAATCAGGACATTGTGACACAAAGAAAGGACATCCCTATAATCCTCGTGTCAATCCTACCCCACATATGTTATCAATAGAGTCCCTTGAACTGTAGATAAGAGAGGGGGCAATGACGCAGCTGAGTGTTCCGCTGATTATTAGGAGATGTGCGCCTGATGGTATCCCAAGGGGTGGGGAAGCCAGGATCAATAGTGGGTTCTTTGAAGAGGAGTGACTCCATACCATAAGGGGCAATAAACAGTATCTTCCGGCTTAGGCGATGGCCTCGGACATGTGTGGACAGACCATCGCGGAGGGAGGGTTTACTAACAGAGGGGTTATTCATAAAAGGAAAGGAGGTGTTGGTCAGGCGCGGCCGTGACTCCCAAGGACAGGGTCTTGCAGAAGAAGAAGGTTTATGACTTGCCCGTGTGAGGGAGATGGGGAGGGGGGAAGCCAGGGTGTGCACAGGGACAGAGTCGCACAGAGAGAGATCTTATGACCCGTACATGAGAGAGCGGGGGCAGTCAGGTGCAGCTGGGGAGGGCTATGTCAGCTGAGGCGAAGGATGCCTCTTCAAGAGGAAATGGAGGGTTTGCGCGGGTCAAGCAGAAGGGTTGCCTTTCAGGGCAGGGTCGTGCAGAGGGAGAGGGTTTCATGGTCTATACATATGAGAGGGGGTTTAAGATACGCGCAGGAGGGAAGCCGGGGATTCCAATGGGTGAAAGGCCATGGTGCCTAGAATGGCTGTCATGTACATATGGGCACGGGCTTTTACTGGCGGAGTGATGCGGTCAATATTTCATGGTATTCATGGTGCTTACAGGGAGAGGAGTGGGAAAAGGGAAATGAACGCTGCTTATGTACATTACTTTTCCTGATTTTCCACAAGTATTCAGAGGTTGCCTGCATGGGTGCTGGGTGTGGGTCTGAATTTGGCAGGCCACCGGTTGGAGTTCCAAGTGGAGGTGCTCTTGCCGAAGATCACTACTTCTGTTACGATGGTATTGAGCTTGAGACAGTTGACTTTTAGCCAGGTAGTATCTTTGGTTATGCAGTGAGTTTGTTTCTTGTGTTGGAGATCTTATCTGAGAGGTAGAGTATGAGTTGTGTGTCGTCTGCATAGGAGACGATGTTGATGATGTGTGCGTGGATGACATTTGCCAGAGGGCGCATCTATGTATTGAAGAATTGAAGAGGGTGGGGCTGAGCTATGTACCTTGAGGCACTACACAGATGATTTTCAGGCTTCCTAGGAGTAAAGTTCCAGGCTGACGGTCTGTATATTATCCGTTAAGATGGAGCAAGTCCATGGTATGGAGGGTCCTTGGATGCTAATTATGTGCAGGTACCTGATAAGGACGGAGTGTGAGACTGTGTGAAATGCTACAGAGAGGTCCAAGAGAGTTAGGCTGCCATGTTTCCTCTGTCAAGGATCATGTAGATGTTGTCTGTGGCTGTGATGAGTGCTGTTTCTGTACTGTGGCTGGACCTGAATACGGACTGTGTGATATTGAAAGAACTGGAGGTTTCTGAGGTTGTTAGTAAGTCATTGGTTGATTAGTTTCTCTAAAAACTTTCCTGGATATGATAGGAGAGAGATGGGTCTGTAGATGGAAAGTGTGGCTGGGTCACTGGATGGTTTCTTGAGCAGGGGCACGACATTAGCATGTTTTCAGGTGTTAGGGAATGAGTTGATGGTGGCGCTGAGGATGGGCGTTTGTGCTTTGTTGATTGGTGGGAGTCCTTTGGTGAATGGATGGTGGGGCAAGGTTCAGATGGGACCCCGAATGGATGGTCTTCATAGTACCAGCAATTTTGACTGTGGTGTCAACAGGCCACAAGGTCAGGGTTCGTTCTTCGGCCCTGATAGAATGTTGAATTGCAATTGTGACTCTCCGGTTAAGGTTTGAAGGTGGTGTATTTGGAGATGATTTTGTTGCAGAAGAATTCTCAGAGTTTGTTGCAAAGGTCTTGTGAGGGGGAGTGATGGTGGAGGTGGTGTGAGGCGTGGTGAAATTCTTGATGATGGCAAAGACTCCATGCTGCTGTTAGTTGCGGTTTTGATGTGATCTGCAAGAGCTGTTCACTTGGTGTTCCATATCTGCTGGGGGTAGTGTTGTAGGGCTGGTTTGAAGATGTATTTATCTGAGGTGTTTTGACTTGTTCTCCATTTGCGCTCCAGTTGCTTGCAGTGGTGTTTCACCAGCTCCTGTGTACCAACTCTTGCCTTTAGGTTGCGCTTGAGGAAGCCTGTATGTTGGCACATTCTGTGATCCAGCTGTTGAGGTTCTTGATGGCTTGCTGCAAGTTGCTGGTTTGCTCAAGCTAGTGCATGGAGAGGGTGTAATAACCCACTCCTCTTCTGTGATGCTTTTCTAGCAGCATCTGGCAGTTTTGGTGGTGGTGAGTCTCAGGTGGTACATGATCAGTATGTTGAAACTGAGGAGGGCCTGCATTGTCCAGGACATAGTTGCTGTGAGGTTGCTGACTGAGGTAAAATCTGGTTCGATAGGTGTCAGGTGGTGTGGGTGGGCTTGGTAACATGCTGGCCCAGGCCACGGTTTCCAATGTTTCGTAGAAGGGCAGTAGAGTTTTTGTTGGTGCGATCTTCTAGGTGGAAGTTATGGTCGACGAGGTGGATGAAGGTGCTGACATTGATGATGAAGGGTGCAATGAAGTTCGTGCTGTTGCTGGAGAAATTGGTGTGGGATTCTGGCAGTCTGTATACGAGGGTGCAGCCCAGGGAGAACTTGGCTGTGATGTGACTCTTCAATGTGAGCTGTTTCATGTAGCTGGTGAGGTAGGTGTAGGGGGTTCAACAAACAGTATTTTTGAATATGGTGGCCACTCCACCGACGGGCTTGCACGGATGGTAGTGCCTGGCAATTTTGTAGCCAGAGGGGATGACTGTAGTGATTTCAAGTGCAAAGGATGTGATTAGCCATGTTTCCGTGAGGAAGAGCAAGTCTGGAGAGGGGTTGCGCAGTAGGTCCGTTATCTCCATGACGTGTTTGGTATTGGGGAGCATGCATAAGACTGTGTTTTGTTGTGTGGGTGGTGTTTGGTATGTGTGAGCTTGATAGGGTGGCTGGTGTGTATGAGTGTGAGCGAGTGGAGTACTGGTTTCTGTTGGCACGGGAGTGGTGAGTCTGGGGTGTGAGAGAGTGCCTTAGAACTTACAGGAGGCGCATGTTCCATGTTGTTGGGTGTGGTGAGTGGGAGCAACGGCTGAGAGCATGGTGTAGCGTGACACGGTAGCAGTGGGTAGAGGGAGACCACGGTTCTTAACACTTGGCGCTGTCCAAATGCAGACAGGCACAGATGGGTGTGCATGTCTGCTGCAAATGTGTTTTGCAGATTTCATTAAGTAGGCCCCGGTGGGGGAGGCGTGTAGGGTGCCGTGGGCTGGAAATCAGTGAGGGCAATTAGTTTGCAGATGAATGGTGGGAGATTCAGTGATGTCACTTCCTGTGCTAATGCGATGGGAAATGAAGTACTCTTGCTTGGCTTTTTTTTTAACAACGGTTTTGGTGGTATAGTGTTGGGAAGTTGCTAGTACAATGTGTGTTTTTTATTAATGTCAGTCTGCCTCATGAATGCTAGTCCAAATTCTTGGCCTGCCAAGTTGGCATACATGGTTTTCAGTCATGCTCATTGAAGGACACTATTCTTTTATTTTTTATTTTTTCCTCTAGACCAGGAATACCTTTGCCACTTTACCGCAAAGGAACATCATAGTATCTATGCTAACAAAGTCAGGACCTGCCTCTTCAACTGATCCCAGCAAAAACCTAGTGACGGGATACCCTCAGGGTGATTAGAAGCGATCTAAAAATCTGAATTGCTTGATTGATTGAATTGCTGTGGTGGCTGATTAGAAGAGCGAAAAGTAGAAACATGAAATGAAACATTTTTTGCTTTGGTTTTGTATTGGCTTAACTCTGTAATTTGTGGGGGGGGGGGGTTAATTCATGTGAATAATGGTAATTAGAATATATGAATGATATCACTCGTTTGGATTGAAGTTCTTAACTCACTCTATCCATATTATTAAATAAGCATGTGCATGTAGGTATATATTTTTAAGTAATCCAAGCATCTTGCTAACATGCTTTTGTTATATTTCAGGAGTTGCTTGCAATTGATTACTGACTGTCCTAGCCCCATTCAAGAGGAGTTGGACCTTATTCGTGCTCTTGGTTTCCTAGACGAGTTTGGAGTGAAGATTTTACCTTTACAAGGTGGGGGTGATGATGCATAAGTAAGCCAGTACTCTTGGTTAGAGGGCAGCCTTCATCTCTGGAATTCAGAAATAATTCAGTGACAATTTGATTTACTTTTGATCATGGTGTTTAACGTGTAAATATCTGGGTTCCTCACCCTGCAGAGTTAAAGTGCATAGCATTAATAGTGGTAATATTCTGGTACGTTTTTTGTTAAAAGCAAGACCCTCCAGTACAGCAGGCCCAAAAAACCAGGAGAAGCATTTTTCTATTTTTAAAATTGTTGGATATGCATAATTGCATGCTTTTTTAAAGGATTTCTGTGAGCTAGTTAGTAAAGCTGAAAGAAGATATATTGTCAATGGACTTAAGATTTGTTTGCAGTGATCTGGTCAATTTATTTATTTTGTGATATCAAGGCAAAAAAACCACTTGTTGCATCTTAATCTAGCTATTTGCAAAAAGTAATACAAATTCTTTACCGAGCCCAGATTTGGAAAACTGAACATCCCTAAACCAGCCCCAGGTAGCTTTATTCAAGTTATGCTACCTCACCCCCTCAGAAGTCCTCAAATGTAGTTATCACAATGTTGACTAAGACTGCTGGAGCCTAATTCACCTTAAACTGTCATTTTGTTATGACATTGATTTGCCAGCTGTCCGTTCTCCATATATGGAGCTTTGCATTGTTTTCATCGGTTATTGCACATGTCATATAGCAAGTTTTTTCAGGGCCATTTGCTCACATAGATAAGGTATTCAAATGTTCACGTGTAGCAGATACACCATAAACAACATGTTATTTAGCTGAACATTGTAGGCCCTTGTGTAAAATTGCATTCCCTATTACTAAATTTACTAACACTTGCAATATTTCCATGCATGTTGATGTACACATACAACAAACCTCTGCTTCACCCCAGTCCTACCTATTCTGGACACTTAGGTCTCAGCAAAGACAACTTATAACTCACTAGAGCAATGAAGTGCTGCAACACCCTGTGTAAGTTCTAAACAGAAAACACCTGAAAACAGAACCTCAACAGCAAGGTTGAATAACATCATATTCTCAGTCCAGAGATAGCCATTCTCCTGGAGGAGCAACCCTGAATACCAAGAGTCAACTTGCCTGAGAAGTGTTGCAAGCTGGCTGCAACACTGTATCTGATAGAGACTTCTAGCCGTAGATTCCATACCATAGAGTTATACCCAGGCTTCTGACTGGGTCCAGAAAATTTTCTTGAGCAATACCTCTGCTCGCAGGTAGGTGGCGTAGTTCGACTCTGCGTGGCGTCGTCTGCACCAGAAGTGACCTGCGCGGGGCCTATATAGGCGCCACCCCAAGACGCTGACATCAGTTCTTTTCTTTTCAAGCCAGTCAGCGCAGATCCGCAAAGAGCTACACCTTATTCAATTTTGACTTTTTGTTGAGGTTTTTCAAGATTTTGTCCTCCTGTTATGGTAGGAATGCCATCCAAGAAGGCCAGCTTCATGTCCTGAGGTGCCTGTCACTGCTTGATTTTGATGACGGACCCGCAACTTGTTTGCCTTTGGGACCTCAAGTGTTACATCGAACCAAAGCCCTGCTCTGATTGCCATGTCATGGACCTGAAGGCTTTGAGGGTGCGATGCCTGAAGCTCCTGGCGGGTTGACATGCGATGCAGCAATGATCTATATCTCTGTCGAGAGGAAAGTTCCAGGAGTGGTTGCAGAGTTTGAGATTCTCATTGCTCTCAGTCATCAGGCCATTCAAATAAGTGCTGCTCCCACAAGAAGAACTCAAAGTGTGTTTCGACTTCACCTCATCCGTCGTCCGACAAGACGAGGAAGCATCAACACTTGAGGACTGGTTCTGCCGTTGAGCCAGCGCCTGGGCCATCTCTGCACCTCCCCAAGTTTAAGGAAGCCACAGCAACCCCCCCTGAACAATTAAAAGACTGTTATGAGGCTATGCACCTCGTCTTTAGGTGGCCTGTTCTCTTTGGCTAGCCTTCAAGCCCCTTGCTATCGGATGGGGAACCCTTCTAAATCCATGCTGGCAGCTCTGGTGCTAATGTGGCCCTCAGGCTCCACAGATGGATCCAGATCAGCGTCGGTCGTGCCATCTCGATCTTTATCAGTGCCAGTCCCATGGCCAACGCTCTCGATGCCGCCGGCACCGTCCCCATTTATATCCCTGACTCCGACACGGAGCAGCGGCGCCGGACTCCGACACCAACCGGACCCATGCCTTTCAGGCTGAAGACTGAGCCCTATTCTTATGGGCTAGGACTCTGGGAGTAAAGGGGCGGCGTCACTGAACCCAAAAGAATACCAGGCACTTTATACCAAAATGGACTGGTTTGAAAATTTGCCGGACACCTGTAGACTAGATACATCTCCAGATACTGCCATGCTTTCTCCCTCTACCGTGGCTATGGAAGAGGGAGCTTCTTTCGTAATAGTGGTTAGGAGGACGGCCAAGGTCCTGGACCCTAGCTTGCCCTTGGTGGCAGTCAAGACTAACGTCTTGACGGAAGTGCTGCAGCTGGGAGTATCCCCTTCAGGACCACTTTTCCTGTCTAACAAAGCACTTACTGATGTCCTGTTTGGGACTTGGTCAAAGCCCAACACACAGTCTCATGTGAACAGGACAGTAGCCTGCTGCCACCGCCCAACTCCAAGGGACCCAAAATCCCTCACAGAACATCCTACTCAGGAGAGCTTGGTGGTCCAAGCCTCCACTTACCACGTAAATCCTGACGCATTCACAACCGCACCACGAGGTCGTTAATCCAAGAGGTTGGACAACTTAGGCAAGAAAATGTTTTCTTCCACCAGCCTGGCATAGAGGTCTGTGACCACAGGATGTATTTTGGGCTGATATTTCCATGCTCTGTGAGATACAGTTGCGGATGTGCTGCCAAAAGTTCCTGAGGAGGCCCGAGCCCTGCTATCCCATGCTGCTGCCTACAGGAGGGATGCAGCTAAATTCACCATTCTCGATGTGAACTGAATACCACTGACTCACTAGGCAGAGTGGTTTTGTCAATTGTGTCCCTATGACGCCACACCTGGTTGAGGACTACTGGCTTTTCTGGGGATGGCCAAACATGACTTATGGACATTCCTTTTGATGGTTCCCATCTCTTCAGAGCTGAAGCAAATTCTGCGTTGGAGCGCTTTAACGATAACAGGGCTGCAGCATGGTCATTGGGTCTTTCCGATGCCCCTCGTCACCCCCAACAATCTGTCTTCCACTCCTTTTGTGGCCATGGTAGGGGGATTCTAGCTGTGTGTTTACGTGCCCATTCACCATGCCGTGCAAGCCTCACAGCTTCTGCTTGGCCTAGGACGCCGTGCCCACAATCCCTGTGGGTTGGAGAGCCATAGGTCGGGCCAGTCCATTACCCCCAAAGCTGTAGCCTCCAGGCCCTTATAATCAGACCTCTTACCACCATGGGCAACCAGTAGGGGCAGGATTCGTCACCACCTGCCCCACTTGCGGTCTATAACATCGGTCCAGTGGGATTTGCAGATCGTCTGAGTCTGGGAAGCCTACTGTTTCCCCTTCGAGACTACCCCCTCCCTCCCTCCATGCCACCTACTTATGACAGGCTAAAGGAGCACCATCTATACCTTCTCCGCAAGGAAGTGTTAGCTCTCTTGGCCAAGAGAGAGTGCGACAGCAGAAGAAGGTTGTGGTAGTGTCAGAGAAGAGCGGGGGTCTTCGTCCTATCCTCCACCAGCTGATAGGGAAACTTTGAAGGTGACTCCTTCCTGATGTCAAAGTCTACTGTAACTGTATTGTCCCATCATGCCAGCACGTCATCTTGTTTGGTAAGCAGTTGAGGTGCCTCGATGTCTTCAATGGCATGTAGCTCCTTTCAGTAGAAATAATGCCTCTTCTCTTTGTTCTGTTACTGACCCTGGACTGATGTGGACTGATGTGGAGCCAAAGGTTCCCTCAGCCTTTCCCACAGCCATGCATGGGGACCTTCTCTTGGACTGCAGAATGTGAAAAATGTGCTTTCCTGACATGAGGTAAACTACCTACCAACCTTTTATACAAAAAGTGCATTTTCGAAACAGATTAATGTAAAAACAATTAAAAAAAAGTAGCTATTGGAAAGTAAAGATCAAACAGTAAGAGATAAATAGTAGTTCAGCCTTGCCCTGCAATGACCTTACTGTGGTTTGTTAGAGACAAAGCCAAAGTTAGAACGAGTAGTGGAAGCTCCAGGTGCTTCTACTATCCAAGAATGCAAAATATGAATTAAATAAACTATTTAGTTGAAAAATTACAACAGAAATTACACTGCCTTCCTCACCACCAATCTGAAAGTGAAAAATGACTTCCATTGATCTATTTTGGGTAGCCTTCCCAGTGCCTGTTTTGCAGACACTGGGTCCCATTTAGGAGCTTGGCGGGGTAGTGACTGTTTCATAAATTATCTGAGCTCCTGAAATTAGGATTGGATAGGTCAAAGTTGATGTTGCCCTACTGTGACAAGAAGTATTTAACTTTGCTGACCCATTGACAGGTGCGAAGGGGCACATCTCTGACTTTGAGGACTCCCTCCCTGCCCTCAAGGTTGAAGTGGCCTGCGTTACATAAGCATCCCAGACTTTCAAGGACCGTACAGAAGATGTCAAAAACTGGGCCAGACGGAACAACTTGAGATTTGGGGGGTTTCTGAAAGGTGTTGAGGGGGTGTCTCAGGAAAATTCTTGGAACAATGGACCTTGTCATGGATTTTCGAAGGGCCGCTATTAGTCTGCTTTGTTGCTGAGAGGGCCCATAGACCACTGGTAGTGAAACCACCCTCAGGCACAACCCTTGTCGCATAATTACCAAAATCATAAACTACAGAAACATAAACAACATACCCCACCCACAGCCAAAGAGTAAGATGTAGAATAAATCCAATCCTGTCTAGAGGCCGTTGCTATGTGGATGCAATCCTCCTGTCTTAAACTTAACGGGAAGAAGACGGAGATTATGCTGTTGGGAAACCCTTCTCCGACCGCCCTAGCATCCATCTGGCCCACATGTCTCGGCCCTCCTCCCCCTCCTAAACCTCAGATAAAGAGCCTTGGAATCTGGCTTGATAAAGCGCTTGACTTTTCGGTCCAAGCCACTAAAACTGCCTCTACATGTATTGGGCTAATGGAAATGCTTCGCAAAGTGCTCCCTTTGCTTCCATTCCAGGCGAGGAGGGTCATGGTTCAGGCCCTGATACTCTCCCGCCTGGATAATGGAAATGCCCTATACATAGGAGCCCCGGCAGCAGTGACCAACAGGCTTCAAGTTACGCAAAACTGTGCTGCTCGACTATTGTACAATATTCCCCGCCGGTAGTCAGCCAAGAAAGCTCTAAAAGAACTTCACTGGCTCCCAGTAGCTGCCAGAGCACAGTTTAAAGCCATGTGCATTTTGCACAAATCCTTCCACCGTACAGGCCCTGCCATCCTGTTTCCCTTAGTTGTGCCTTATGCCCCGTCTAGAGCCCTTCGCTCTAGCTCATTGCATCTAGCAACCACAACTAAAATTTACAAAGCCCGTTGGGGCGGTCGCTCCTTTTCCCACACTGCTGCCAAGCTTTGGAACTCTTTCCCGCTATCCCTTCGAGAGAATTATAACCGGATGTCCTTCAGAAAGGCTTTGAAAACCCATCTGTTCGCAAAAGCGTGTTGATTTACCCTGAGCTCGCCACAGTAATCAGTCAAAAGCGCTGCGAGGCCTCCGGGTAGTTATGCGCTATATAAGTGCAATTTTTCATTTCATTTCATTTAATTTCCTCCAAGATCCTTATGTTCCTGGACTACACTTCGCTACAGTAAATCGTTGAAGGCTGTGAAACAAAAACTGAGGACATTAACCATCAAATATAAATTTCCGGACTAGCTTATGATAATTTACGCCTGCCTATCCTTCTTCATTGATACTCCCGAAGTGACCCCTGCACAACAGCTCCCCGCCCCACCCCCCAACGTTTGGAACCACCAACTCAAAAGGAACACAGGATGAACAGGGCCGGTCTCCGAGCCCACATCAAATTAAAAGGATCTTGTAAGAGAAGAGCCCTTACTGACGGTTCCCCTGCATTCTCCGCAATGGGAGAAGGCAGCCCTGAGCACAGGTGCTAATGTGAGGTCACAGACTCTGCTAGGTTTTTGTAGGGTAGGGACCCACTGCTCGAGGGCCTGTCTCCTCAAGGAATTGTTGTTGAACAACTGACTGATTAAACCATGAGAGGAAGTAATTTCCCTCACCAGTAGCACAATATCCTAACTGAGGAGTTCTACTCCTTAGAGATGACCTGGGTGGATTTACGCCAGTGGTTTTTTTATTGTGTGTTTTGTTCATGTTGGGGCAACAGATATTTCTCAGGGGGGAAGTTTTGTAAGGGAGGGTTTGGGGGATTGCATGGGGAGGTTTTGTCCCTGTTGGCCGTGGGTCAAACAGCAGTGCAGACGGGTGACACAACAACGCTTTATCCTACCTACTATGCAGCTGGAGTGGGTTGAGATGTCATCAGTGATGTCATCAGTGATGTCACTGACAATATCATGAGTGATGTAATATGTGACGTCATCAGCAGTGCATTGCGGGCGCGCGAGTTATAGTTAGCTGAACTAACTATAACGGGGGAATTTCAATGGTTTTATATGAGTGAAATGTCCAGCTAACTATAACATGTGTGAAACCTATGTTTTTTTCAGTGAATTTCAAAGGTTTTGTAAATGCTACTTCCTAACTATAACGTGTGTAAAACCTACGGTATTTTCAGTGAATATATATATATTCACTGAAAAAACCATAGGTTTTCACACCAGTTATAGTAAGGAATTAGCATTTGAAAAAACCTAGTAAATTCACTGAAAAAAACATAGGTTTCACACCAGTTATAGTTAGCTGGAAATTTAACTGACATAAAACCATTGAAATTCCCACGGTATAGTTAGTTGGACTCACTATAACTTGCGCGCCTGCAATGCACTGCTGATGACGTCACATATTACATCACTCATGACATGGTCAGTGACATCACTCGTGACATCACTCATGACATCACTGATGACACCATCCAGTGAATGTGTGTCGTTCTGAAAAATAAATGTTTTATTTATGTATATGTAAAGGTCGATGGAAGAATAAATGTTTAAATAAGTGTGTAAATGGATGTTTTAAAAAAAAATTGATTGGTTAACTGGCTTATTGAGTGTATCTTAGTGAATACATATATTAGCGAGTAATTTTTAAATATTTAAATATATGTATCAGTGTTTCACTTTGTGTATAAGTGGCTGCATGGGTTGGTGAGTAGCTACATGTGTGTGTATATGGGTTATTAGATGTTTTTTTATTATCATTATGAGTGTCTATGGTTTGGTGGGGGTATTACTTAACACATAGATGCATCAATGACTGACTCGCTGTTTGTATGTGTTTTGAAGACAGCATATGTGCAGGACTGTATGGGTGGATGAGTGTGTATATGTGTGTGTTAGTGAGTGAAGGACTGTCTCACTAGTGTCTTTATCAGTAACGACATATGTTTTAATCTAGTATATGTGAGTATTGATGTATATAAGTGAGTATATGTGAGAGTGAGAGATTGTAAGAGTTCCTATTTAAATAAGTATGTGTTTCTATAAGTGATTGTTTAAGAGTAAGTATGTGTAAGTTTCCTTAGAGCAAATAAATGGATGTTCAATAGTTTATTTGCAGGTGTGAGTATTTGTGTGAGTAACTTTCGGATGACTGTCGGTGTGTACCAGGATGTATAGGTGTATCACTGCATATGATGAGTAAGTATATGTATGAGTGACTATATAGAACTGTTGGTGAATTAGTGGATGTGTATATAGATGGTGGAATTACTGAATTGGTTGTTGTAACTGGTATGGGTATCTCCATCTTTTTGAAAATGTTAGTTTCTATTTTTGAATATGTGTTTCAAGGGTTACATTACACTGAAAGGAGGTCTGTCACTCTGTCACAAGGATGGTGTCATCAGTGATGTCATGAGTGATGTCACTGACCATGTCATTGAGGTGCCGGGTTTTTAGAGACCCGGTGGTGCCAGGGGACCACACCCGAAGACCTCTGAGTTCTCCCTGTTCTGGACTTACAGAAACACAGAGTCTTCTAGTTGAAGTCAGAGATCGAGTTTTATTGGCTGCAACCAAGTAACATGCGTCCTAGAAGTACGACAGCACGGGCCGTAAGTTCTCAGGAGACTGTTTGTTTTTACAGAACCAGCCTTCTCCTTATATACATAAATAACAGCTGCAGGCAAGAATTCTTGAGTTTATGATATGGCTATACACATATTTCTACAATAATACAAAGAGCGAAGTCATGCTGGTCAGCACATATTTTAGATGTCCAGTTTGTGATGGAGTACCCCGCCAGATCCAGAATTCCCATCAGATATCGATGAAACACCAATAAGGTCGGGCACCCTCCCATCATAAAACGGGTCATAAACAAGAATCAGGGACAGGTGTATGTGTATGGAAAACAGGGTCTGTATGTAGTGAATGGTTTATGACATGTTGTGCCTTGATGATATCTTGCTCGGCCACTGGGCGAGGAGCTGCCCGAACAGGCTTGGCTGGAGGCAGTGGAGTCAGCTCGGCCAGGTCATGGGGAAGTCAGCTAAGGTGGACGTGTCCTTTCTGATCAAACTCGGTCTTAATCAATTGACTATATGAGGGCAAGTCATAAGATGGATGCCGTTTACAAAATGGAGTCTGAGGGTTCGGGATGGAAACTACGATTTAAGGGTGTTAGCATCACTCAATCGTGACGCAAATGCATAGGGATAATGTCCTAATCATTACCGTTCCGTAGATACCAAATTCGGCATTGTACGACGATATTTTGTGATACGAGTGTTGGACCTCGATATCTGTGGAACAGCAGGTTCCGGATTTACAGTACCACAGGCCCTCCTTTTGCCCTCATATTAGGCAATAACTCACGCTAATCTGAGTCCAAATCTGTATTGATGAATTCATGGAGATGCTGCTGTAGCATCATTCTGTTGCTCAATTCGTCCCTTGATACAGGCTTCCTTACACATGAAGTGGCGCAGAGGCCACATATTGCACGAGCGCACTGCACAAACAGGCAGAACATAAACCGAACGGCTAAGATCATCCCGATGAAGATCAGAGTTTTCCATCCCCAGGCAGAGATCAGTTCCCAGAACCACCCTAGCAGCGACCAATCCCCTTTCTCCATGTGAAGGGAATCAGAGATTTTGTGTAATTTGGAGATGGCCTGGTACACTGTCGGAGAATTATCGGGGATGAAAATGCAGCAACTAGATTGGATCACTCTACATACACCACCACGGTCTGCAAGTATGACATCTAGGGCAACCCTGTTCTGAAGGGTCATAAGTCGATCCGACTGAAGCTCAGCTGTCAAGTTGCTAAGGGCACCGGCCATTTCAGTCACGGCGGATTCAACTATTCTCGTCAATTGTCGAATGTTCCTGCTGTTCACCATGGGCCCCCAAAATGGCAGAAAACCCTTTGCGAAGTCTCCAAACTCCTGACCCGCAGTGTCGTCTTGACTCACGACACCCCTAACTGTCCTTGTCCGATGATAATCTGCCCCGGCCGTGTAGGTGGGTGGCAGCAGAAACGAGATAAAACATGTGCCTGAGAAGTCAGGGGGCAACCATGTGTAGGCTTTGTCATGGCAGATGAAATAGGTGCCTTTAGCCGCCAAGAATGGAGGGGAAGTTCAGGAGGCAAACACATATGTCTCCGTGCATACGCTCTTCCCCAACTGTGCTTTGGGATCCCTGCCAATACCTTGCAGACATAAGTGACCTCGGTGGGGCACTATCCAGACTGGGGAGGATTTCTTCGATTTCTGGCTCTCACTTAAGGAAATCCCATACTTGGTGATGTTCCACCTACTGTATGGGGTAAACTCATCTTTGGGAGTTGCTCTAACATTGTCAATATCTCTGCTCATATTTCGGATTCCCGCCACTAGTGCCTTATTGTTTGAGTTCTCCCCTCGAACGTATGGTTCAAGGGAAAACAGGAACATGGTCTGGAAAGCCCACAGAGAACCGAAATAACTAAATGGCAGGACAAAGTAAGGGATGCCCTTATCTGTAGTGTGTGGCATGAGTCCGCATATCCAACAGTTCGTAGTGTTCATCACAGATTGGTGCTGGTGGAGGAGTTGGACAAATGAGTTGTTTACAAATTCTAGTCTTCTGGCAGACTCGTGTTCAGATAGAGGGTGAAAGGAGTGTGTGGGAACGGTGGGAGGAGGTGCGAGCTGTGTGTTGTGCATGAATGGAACTCGAAAAATGGACAAAGCATAGCCAGTTAAAAACATTATTATACTACACAACATTGAGATGCTTAACACTAGAGATCGTCTTTTTGCCGTTACAGTACATATTTTCTTTTCGGAAGGTCATGGGTCTAGCAGGTCTCTCTACCCCTGGAAACTCCATCCTCTGGTTGCTGCCCGTGGTGGGAGGTTGCTTCTGCCAAGATGTGCGCTCTGTCCAGTCCGGGGTAATTCCCTCAGACTGACCAGAACCGTTGACCTAGGCGTCCCCGGCTGCACTCCTCAGACTTCAACCGCGGCCCTAGCAGCAGAACCGGATGGCGGTTCGAAAATAAAAAATGAGCTAGTTCCCTGGGCGAGAGCGCTGTGAAATCAAAAATAGTTCATGGGGAAAAAGGGGGAAAATCGCACTAATTCGGTTATGTCAGTTCCTTGGTCTTGACCTCAGATTATATCGTTCTTTTCCAGGCACGGTGTGATCTTCAAACAATGTTTCAGGTTCTGTAGTGTCCAACTGCATCGACGGTGGCACACATCCTTGCAAAATACAATCGCTCTCTTTATCGGTACCAGTTCCTTTTAATCGTGCATCGCTGAAGGGGACAAAACGAGGCATAAACTCAGTTTCGGAGTCCGCAACTCCTTGCCGGACCCATCGGTCATATGGAAGGGGCAGCGGGACCCTTTTGCAATGGGCGCCGTGCACCCAGTGTTTCTTCCCGAGGACACGTACTGCAGAGCGGGTGGACAGCAAAACCTGGAAAGGTCCGGTCCAGCGATGCTCCTCGTTCTTTGTTAGTCTGAAATTCCGAACCAGGATCCAGGAGCCGGGTTCGATTGCGAAGCCTGGATCGTCAGACGCCGGTGGAGAGGAGCTGTGGACCTGTTGGTGTAAAGCATGCAGTTTAGTTGTCAGTTCGTGCAAATAGTCAAACAGTGCAGGGTACTCTATTTCACTTAGCCTCCTGGACCTCGGTACTCCCCATATATTTGCTGGGCGCCCGAACACGATCTCGTGTGGGCTAAGTCCTAATCTGGAATGGACAATCATCCTGGTAGACAGGAGTGCTAAAGGCAGGGCGTCTGGCCACTTGAGACCTGTGCTGACTTGGATCTTGGCCAGTTTCAATTTTAACGTGCCATTATAGCATTCTACCAATCCTGTCGATTAGGGATGATTTGCAGCATGGAACTTCTGGTGGATGCCTAGACACTCACACACTCTCTTCATCACTCGTCCCACGAATTCACTTCCATTGTCACTCCAGACAATTCTAGGCATGCCAAATCTAGGGAAGAATTCCTTGACAAGGGCTTTGGCAGTTGACAATGCAGTGTTGTTCTTAAGGGGGTACGCTTCTACCCACCTGGAGAAGGCGCAAACGACAACAAGGACATATTTCAGGTTATTGCACCTCTCCATGTGAATGAAATAGAGTTGCAAGACCTCGAACGGATACGTTGGAGGCGCAAAATGACCAGCTGGGGTTGGGGTTCCTCTACCGGGATTGTGCTTCAAACACACCATACAATTTCTGACCAGATTCTCTGCACATTTTGGGATACCACTATTCTGCCATACTGGGGCCAACAGCTTACATATTCCTTTCACACTGATGTGTGCCATTCCATGGGCCATCGTTACCACTGCGAGCACATAGGCGTTAGGTAACAACCATCGCTGATGTTCTGACAGTTCGACCCAACAACCATTCGCGTCTAACCTACCCTTGCTTTCTCTCCATTCATTCACCTCTTTCTCGGTAGCATCAGCTTGTATAGACTTCACGCTTTCGATGGTGTCCTCACACATACCCACATCAGGGGTCCATCTGGCAGGACCTACAACATACATCCGACTCATTGTGTTCCTTGCAGTCTCTTTCGCGACCTCATCGGCAAATGCATTCCCTCGACCAACATCATCTCGGATCTTTCTATGCGCGCTGCACTTCACAATCGCAACCTGTAGGGGCAAGGTCAGTGACTCGAGAAGGTCGTGTACTAGCTGGCCGTGTTGAATTTTCGCACCATGTGACGTCAGGAACCCACGTTCACGCCACAATCTTCCAAAACTGTGGGCTATGCCAAAGGCGTACTGACTATCAGTGTACACATTCACTCGTTTTCCTTTCGCCAACACACATGCTCTTGTGAGTGCGACTAACTCTGCTGCTTGTGCAGAATTCTGGGGGATGCGAGCTGTCTCTACAATCGTGTGTAATGTTGTCACGGCATATGCTGCAGTCGTATCACCATTTGGCAACTTGAAACATGAACCATCAACCCATAAATTATCATTACATTCAGGGAGGGGAGTGTCCTGCAAGTCTACTCTCCCTTTTGTCTCTTCCTCTGTCCTAAAACAGAAATCATGTTTGTCGACCTCATCTGTATCTGCTGGTGGAATGGGTAGTAACGTAGCAGGGTTGAGTGTATCACACCTCTTTATGTGAATGTGGCTTGCTAACAGGGTCAATTCGTAGCTGGATAGTCGAGCACTAGTTAGATGTTGTGTTTTCGTCCTGTTTAGTAGGATATCTACTGCATGTGGGACCATAACGGTCAGAGTATTATTCATGACTAACCCAGCCGACTGTCGAATACAGACAGCCGCTGCGGCAGTGGCCCTCAAGCAACTTGGTAATGCCTTAGCTACAGGATCTAGAGTCGCGGAGAAATATGCGTATGGGCGTTGTTTGTCCCCAAAGTGCTGCGTCAAGACTGATAATGCGCAACCTTCCTTCTCATGGACGTATAATGTAAAAGGCTTGCTGTAGTCGGGGTTGCCCAACACAGGAGCCGAACATAATGCATCACGCAACTCATGGAAACTTGCCTGACAATCTTCAGACCAAGGCAAAGGATTGGGTGTGTCTTTACACATTAATGCCAGCAAGGGTTTGGCCAACAGTGAGAAATTCGGTATCCATTGTCTACAGTATGATGTAATGCCCAAGAAGGCACGCACTTCTCTTTGTGTCCTTGGGACACTCAATTCTGCAATTGCCTGTATTCTTTCTGGGGTCAGTCTCCTTCCCTCCTTCGATAAGATGTGACCTAAGTAGGTTACTTCTTGTCGGCAAAATTGTAATTTGGAAAGCGAGACCTTGTGCTTCATGTCACATAAATGACGCAAAAATGACAACGTAGCTCGCTTGCAAATTTCTTCAGTATCTGCAGCGATCAGTAAATCGTCTACATACTGAATCAGAGTCGCGCCGCCAGGTAGAACAATCGTATCTAGTTGTGTTTTCAGAGCCTGACTGAATATTGATGGACTCTCACAATAGCCCTGAGGAGCGCGTCTAAAGCGGAAACTTCGTCCTCCTAAATTGAAGCCAAAGATATCTCTGCTCTCTTCGGCAATCGGGATGCTGAAGAAAGCGTTCTTCAGGTCAATCACTGAAAACCAATTGGCTGAGGCTGGAACCGTTGTCAATAAGGCAGTAATGTCGGGGACGACTGGAAACTGCGGTACAACGATCTTATTCACTTCCCTTAGATCGATCACAAATCGGTACACAGGGGGCTGTGAAGGATCGGTACGCTTTAAAACAGGCAAAACAGGACTGTTACAAATGTTGCCTGTAGTCTCTTCGATGACATCTTTCGCAATCAGATCGTAGACTATCTCTAACAAAGCCTTTTCACATTCTTTTGATATCCTATATTGGGGAATACGTGGCAACCTAACATTAGCTTTCAATGTTATGACATATGGTGCTATCTCCAAACGATCTACATCATTAGAACCATTCGCCCAAAGTACATCTGGAAGAGATGACAACTCAGTCGGAATTCTTTCCTTTGACAAATACATCGGGGAAATCACTTTCTTACCAAGCGTAAGTTGTACTCCCGAAGGAGAACAGTACAAAGTCGCATATAATCTCTTCAGCAAATCCAAACCGAACAAATTTTCGCCACAACCTGTTGTAAGAATGAGGGGTGCTTCTAATTCGCATGGGCCAACAGAAAGGGGTATGGGACTGGAGATCGGGTTTCTAACAGAGGCGCCAGAAAAACCTACTGAAACATTCATTTCGCCGGACAAAGGTGCGCCAGGAAGTTTTGAGTGCATAATAGAACTTTTTGTAGCACCAGTATCCAGCAGAAATGGCTCCGACACTCCGGATGTAATCACCTCAACATAAGGTCCATTCTGATCTACTGGAACTGAAACAACTCCCTCTCTTTGTCCATGGCTGTCCTAGCAATTATTACCCTCATTCTCGTTTTCGGCGTAATAGTCATCTGCATAGTACTGAGCTGACCTGGAAGACGCATTATTCTGTTGGTCAAAGCTATTCATAGGGGTGGCGTGGCTAAGGCGCCGATGTAGGTGGAAGCGGGACTCCGGAGCTCCTCCGTGCCCGCCTCGCACCACCGCATATCCTGAACCCCGGCTCGCACCCAGACCCCCCAAAAGTACATAGGAGGGCAACGGGGGCACGCAGGGTGAGTTTGGTGGACTGGGGGCCCCTGTGTACACCCCCCCTGGACTTAAGGATCCGAGCGCGGCTCCCGGAGAGGAGAGCGCCCAAAATGGCGGCCGCCGTCCTGACCTGAAGTGCCTGGCGGCTGGTTCCAGGAGGCGAGGAGGGACCCCCTGACGCGGGGACGACTGACCGCTGGCCGGCGGACAACCCCCAGAGACCGGACAAAGGTGAGGGGACCTGGCTGGCACACTCGCGGGCGACGCTGAAGGACGAGAGTCGGCGGACTTGCCTGACCCTAAGATGGCGCCGGCGGAGACCGAGTGACCGCGTTGGCGGCCGGCGACAGAGCTCCTGGTGCTGCGTGGACCGCTGGACCAGCGCACAACACACGACCCGACCTCCTGGTGGTGGCGTTGGGGAGAGCGGAGTTTGAGGGACTGACTGCCCTTCCCCCCCCCTGTCACGAGGCGCCTACCTGAGCTGGGTGACTGTCTGCGGGGCTGTAGGGGCCGAGTGGAGGCCTGGACCTACGAGGGGCACCTGTCCTGTTATCCCGGTGACGGCCTTACCAGGGAGCCAGTGCCACTGTGGATTGGCTGCACGCGCACACCGGGGGCGAAGAGGGGAACAGGAGGCGAGGTGCCGACTCCCCACCCCCATGAATCCCTGAAGCTCCGGGCGGAAAGAGGTGCCTGCCTGACCGGGGGCGTCCGAGCACAGCGGACCAGGTTCTCGTCGGTGCCTACCCTGCCTTAGCCTTCTAGGTGCCCGGACCAGGGGCACTGGTGCCACACGACGCCGGCGGAGACTGGCCCTTGAACTGGACCCCACGAGACGCAGGCCCAGTGGTCGGAAGGCACGGCGGACCGGAGGCGGACCAAGGACGGAGTGAGGGAGAGCATCGGTGGCCACCGCAGGGGCGCTTGACGATCACCGACCGCCAGGATGGTGCGGGGCAACAGCAGGAAGAAAGGCTTCGAGGCCCTGAGGCGGGATGACCCGGGGCACCTCGCCGAGGACGACCCGCCGGGGGAAGGGGCCGGGAGCTCGACCCGCCCACGGGATCCCTCTCTGGGGGACATAATGCAGGCGATTGTGGCGTCGCGGGAGGCACTTGAGAAGCGCATGGACACCATAGGGTCGGACCTAAGCCTGTTGAAGGACGACCACAGGAAACTGAAGGAGCGGGTGACGACCTCGGAGGTGGCCCTGAAAACCTTGCCAGGGGACGTGGCGGAGCTCAAAACGTCATTGGCGGTAATGGCCCAGAAGGTGCGGGTTCTGGAGCTCCGAGCAGAGGACAGTGAAGGACGCTCTCGGCGCAATAACCTCCGCCTGGTGGGAGTCCCTGAGAACGCAGAGGGGCGGGATGCGGTCACCTACCTGGAGGGCTGGCTACGATCCGAGGTGGCCCCGGAGGGACTCTCGCCGTTCTTTGCCATTGAGCGCGCACACAGGGTCCCTGCGCGTCCCCCCAAACCGGGGGTGCCTCCGCACCCGATTGTGCTGCGGCTGCTGCACTTCAGAGACAGAGACCACATACTGCGGAGGGTGAGGGAAATCCCGGACCTGAGAATAGAGAACAGCAGGGTCATGGTCTTTCCGGACTTCACCAGAGATGTGCAGAAGCAGCGTGCCTCCTTCCTGGCGCTCAAACGAAAATTGAGATCACTGCACCTGCCCTACGCTATGCTGTTCCCGGCGCGGCTGCGGGTGGTCGATGGGGAGCGCACTCACTTTTTCCTGACGCCGCAGGAAGCTTGGAGTTGGCTGGACGCGAGAGGGGATCCGGGCGCGGGCCCCACGCCGCAGACCCCCCCCCAGGAGACACTCCGCCGAAGGGACACCGACGCGACGATCTGGCTCCCCAACGGGCTGGCAGCAGGAGCGAGTCAAGGCGGTGCAAGCGGTGGCGGCCATCAGCCAGGGGGACGCCAGCCCCTCCAGCAGCGCATCTGAGCAGTCGAAGGACAGCACTCTCAGCCCTGGCTCCAGCAGTGGGCACGAACATTCTGAGACGGACCTGCCGGTGGTGACCCCCCAGACAGCGGAAGGTATCCTTGGCTGAGGAGGAGCGTGAGACCTAGGCCGCACAAGTAAGATAATGGGACATGCAGGTGGGGGGGGGGGGACCGCTTCTGGACGCTCTGCAGTGGGATGCGGATGCCCCCCCCGGGACTTCGCACTGGCACCGTGGGGGACGGGGTGAGTCGGGGGGCCTCTCCTGATTGTTGTTAGGGGTGGTGGGGCGGGGGCGGGGGGCTTCGGACCTGTCTGGAGCCGGTATCGCTGCCACTCCAGCCCTACTATGTAGTGATACGCTTTTTGATTCTTGAGTTTGGATGGGGTTTCCACGTTGGTTGTCTGTCCGGGGGTGTGGGAGTTGGGGTAGTTTGATTGTGCAGGTTGGGGGGGGAACGGGGGGGGGACCTAGGCGTGCTGGGGGGGTTGCCGGGAGAGTGAATGGAGGGGATGGGGCTTGGCAGACTTCGCCATGGGATCCGACTTAGGCTATAGATGTCTCACATGGAACGTAAGGGGGATGCACTCGATGCACAGGCGTCATAAGATCCACTCATACCTGGTCAGGCGGGGCATACACATTGCCTTCCTTCAGGAAACCCATCTGCTGGACAAAGAAGGGAGGGCACTGCAGCGGCGCTGGAGGGGGCAGGTCTTTCACACCGGCTACTCCGCTTATGCTAGGGGGGTGGCCATCTGGGTGCGGGCGGGGATTCCCTACCAATGCACACGACAGGTGATTGACCCAGAGGGGAGGTACATAATGGTGCGCGGCAAGCTGGACGGGAGGGACCTTAACCTGGGTTGCATATACGCCCCAAATGTGGACCAACCTGCATTCCTCGCACAACTGTCCAATAAACTAGCTCAGTTTCTGGTGGAACCCTTGCTCCTGGGTGGCGACTTGAACAGCGTGGCAGACGTTAACCTGGATAGATCCCACCCTCCCCTTCCGAATGCACCAGCTGGTAAACTTGCACTCGCGCGCTCGGCCTGGCAGCGCCGGTGGGGACTGGTTGACTCCTGGAGGGCTAACCATCCGTCGGACAGGGACTACTCCTTCTTCTCCGCTCTCCACGAACTACATGTCCGCATTGACGCCTTACTATGCTCGCAGGACGTGCACGCGGAGGTGTGCCACAGTGAGTATCTCACGCGCTCGATCTCGGACCACAACCCGCTCCTCATGCGGCTGCGCTGGTCGCAGCTCCGCCCGAGGATCCCGGCTTGGAAGCTCCGCCCTGAGGCGCTGGACGATCAGCTCTTCCGTGCCACGATTGCCTCGGGCATTGAGGCATATTTCCAGGAGAACGCGGGTACGGCGGGGTCGGCCGCGACGGAATGGGACGCCTTCAAATCGGTACTTCGGGGCCAGTGCATTGCATCGGCTTCGGGAGTGCGGAGAACGCTGCTGGAAGACATCGAGAGAGAGGACGAGACCCTGCGGAGACTAGAGAGGGCGAGACCTGAGCGGCCGGACACTCACGAGGCCCTGCTAGGGGCGCGAGAGGCGGTGGCGGCGACAGTGGAGCGTCTCCGATGCTTTGACTACAAGGCCTACCTCACGCGAGCGCACTCGGAACGCGACAAATCGGGGGCTCTCCTGGCCTGGCTGGCCAACCCGTCCCGCCGAAGCTCGGTCATTCTTGAGCTCCGAGACCAGGCGGGGGCAGCGAGGTTCGATCAACAGGGAATTAACGCATTGTTTTATGACTACTACACAGAGCTCTACCGCAGCAGGGTCCTCCCGTCGGCGGAGGAGTTTAGGGCCTTTCTGGAGGGTCTTGACCTACCGGAGCTGGAGGAGGGGATCGCAAAGCGACTTGGGGACAAGATTGAGGAGAGGGAGGTACGGGTTGCCATCAAAAGCATGGCAAGAAATAAGACGCCGGGCACCGATGGATTCCCGACGGAATTCTACCTCACCTACGCGGATCTCCTAGCGCCCCGGCTGACGTGGGTTTACAACGAGTCGAGGCGGCTAGGCTGCCTCCCGGCGTCCACGAGAGAGGCGCTGATAGTCCCCCTACTGAAGCCGGGTAAGCAGCCATGGGACAGGTCGGCGTATCGCCCACTGTCCATGCTCAACCTGGACTATAAGATTCTGAGCAAGATCTTGGCGACGCGTTTGCTCCCTCACATGCCCATGCTGGTACATGCGGACCAATCGGGCTTCATCCCGGCCCGCAATACAGCGCTTAACGTGCGGCGACTCCTGCACATACTAGAGGCCGACACTTACGACGGGGATGAGGCAGTGGTGTTTGCTGTCGACATGGAGAAGGCCTTCGACAGCCTGGAATGGCCGTATCTCTTCCATGTGTTGCGAGCGCTGGGCCTGGGCGAAGGCTTCGTAGATTGGACGAGGCTGCTCTATACGAACGCGACGGCAAGGGTCAGGACGGGGAGGATCATCTCTGAGATGTGCGGAGTGGGCAGGGGCACCCGTCAGGGTTGCCCTCTTTCCCCCCTGCTGTTTGCCTTGGCTGTTGAGCCGCTGGCGGCTCGGGCCCGGCTGGGGCAGGCGTATCGGGGCCTGGACGTCTATGGTCAAGACCACCACATCGCACTATACGCAGATGATCTGCTAATGTTCCTGGCGGATTCGACGGACTCCCTGCGAGGAGCTAAGGCCCTCCTGCAATCGCTGGGTAGAATCTCGGGCCTCCGAGTGAACTGGGAGAAGTCCCACCTATTCCCGGCCCGCCCACGGAGGGCATGCCCGCAAACTACAGAGGGAGTGACCTGGGAAGAGAGGAGCCTGCGATACCTTGGCACCTCGTTCTTCCATGACAGAGCCGATATCCTTGAGGGCAATATCGGTACGGCGATACGGCACACTAGAGAGAATTTCGACTTTTGGGGCACGCTCCCACTGTCACTTATGGGCAGGGTGGCGTTGCTCAAGATGGTAACCCTCCCGCGACTGCTTTACTTCTTCGGGACCCTCCCGATCTGGATCCCGGCGAGCTACTTTCGGCGGCTGCGATCGATGGTCATCGGCTTCCTGTGGGGGTCGGGAAGACGCAGGGTGGCCCATGCCACGCTTCTCCGCCCTAGAGCGGAAGGAGGTCTAGCGGTGCCGGACTACGAGCTCTACTACTTAGCGGCGCAGCTGCAATGGCTGACACAGTGGGTGGCTCGGGCCAGGAGGGGGGAGGATGGAGCAGGAGAACCGGCGGGTCCGGTCCAGGTGTTGTCCCGGATTGTCCTGGGACTGCCGATGGGGGACTTCCACCTCACCCAGGAGTTTGCGACGGCCCGGAAATGCTGGAACAGATATCGCAGGAGATGCGGTGTTACGGTTCCTTACGCACCAGAGATCCCGCTTAGACTCTGCGGGGCGCTTCCGCATGGAGGCTCGTGGCGCGGGCTGAGCGGCTGGGACCAGCAGGGGCTGTCATCCATAGGCGACCTGTACGAAAATGGAGTGATGTTGCCCTTCGACCTCCTGCAGGACCGCTTCGAACTGGCGGGTGGGGACTTCCTTCTTCATGCGGCTTTAACGGCGGCGATCCGCAAACACTGGGGGGCGGGCATTTCGGAGCCACCATTGTCCCTGGGATGTCAGTACGTCGTAATGATGGCGGGGACGGTCAAAGCGGTCACGTGCCTGACTCGACGCATGGTCTCGGAATCCACCGCTCCGCTGCGGACCCTGAAGACGAAATGGGAGGCCGATCTGGCGACTGAGATCCCCGAAGAGGCCTGGAATGGTATACTGGAGGGGGCCCGGAACGGCACGCGCAACGCAAGGTTCCAGCTGGTGCACTTTTATGTCCTACATAGGGCGTATCTGACCCCTGATAAATTACATAAGTACTTCCCGGCTCACTCAGCGTCCTGCCCGCGCTGCCCGGCGGATCCCGCAGATTTCCGACACATGTTCTGGTCCTGTCCCGAGCTGGGGCCCTTCTGGGGGGAGGTGGTGGAGGTCCTGAGGGAGGTGACGGAGAGGGACCTGCAACTCACCATGGCACATTGCATACTACATTGGTTCCCACACACATCAAAGAACAAAGTCACTAGCAAGTTCCTGGACTTGGGGCTTCTCCTGGCGAAGCGGGCCATTACGTCCCAGTGGAAGGCGACCCGGGGCCCCGTGGTAGAGCGCTGGAAGGCTGAACTGCTTAAATGGGCTAGATGTGAGGGTGAGCTTCGCCTGCGAGCTGCGCTCAGGATAGACAATGACTTGGCACTGGAGAGGGCCAGGGCGTGGGAGGGGCTGGTCCTAGATCTCACGCTCCTGGACGAGGAGGAGGAGGAATCCCCGGTACATAGCCTGGCCCCAGAGGGACGCCCGCCTGACGGGGGGGCGGCATAGACCCGCTCGGCTGTTGCACTGCCCTTGCGTTCCATCGAGATGTTGTACGGATGATTGCAGACGGATCCTGGTACCATGCTTCGGGTCTGATCTTGGTGACAAGGTTGAGAGTTCAATTAGGTGATACTCTGGCACGCCTGGGGGGGTGGGGGGACTGGGTAGGGGGCAGGGAAAGTTGGGGGGGGGAATCCTGGACGGGGATGGCGGGGTAGGAAAAGTTGAGGGAGTTTAGGGGAAGGGGAGGGGGGTATGTTCAAGGGAGTTGCACAGGAACTCTTGGCCTCACCTGGACTTGGGATAGAGGAGAGGGAGTGTTAGGTCCGAAAAGCAGCGTTGCCGTTTCCCATCCACTTGTTGGCTGTAGCCACGCACAGAATGTTCTAACGCAGTTTCCTAGGTACCTACGACTTCGCCGCTCGACCTCCGGGGTGCGAGCTGAATGGCTGTGTGATACTGGGGAGTGGGAGCGGAACTCACACTGAACATCAAGGGGAATGGCATAAATTGTACTGTGTAATTATCCATCATTGCTGCAATAAAAAGATATTTACAAAAAAAAAAAGCTATTCATAGAATTCTGAGGCGGAAAAGAAATGGTATTCTGGGAGAAATTTCCACGTCCCCTACCTCTAGGAGCCTGTTGAACACCTCTACCTCTTGCGCCGGAAACACCGTTTAAACGTCGCGCAAGAGCTTGACAGTTACTTTTGAAATGACCCTCTTCTTTGCAATATGCACATTGATTCGGGCCATACGGAGAACGCTGGTGGGAAAACTCGTTTCCTTGCGCGTTTCTCGAATACTGCTGTGGTTGCTGATAATTGGGCTGACTAGGAGTGCGAGGCGGATAGGCTTGCTGGAGAAGGACTTTAGTTTTTAGTTCTCTAGTCTTCTTGTCTGTCTTATCTAGCTCGTCTTTGCGTCTATTTTCATAGTACTGGGCTGTGGCTAAAATCTGCGCTGACGTGGAAACAGCCCAAGCACTCTCTGAATCTTTCAATTTATTGCACAGTTCAGGAAGCAGATTATGTACAAATTTGTCTACAAACAATCTTTAGCCACCCTCGGTAGCCATGTCCTGACCACTATGATCAGTCTCCTCAAATCTCGTGAAAAAGTCAGACACATTCTCATCTTTCTTCTGCTTGCACGCAGATAGCTTGTCCCAATTTACACGTAATTCAGGCATTAACGTTTTCATGTACGCGATAATCCTACCGGGAAGATCTGCTATTAAAGGCTCGGGTTTAGAACCACCAACTTGTCTAGCATCAGTAGCAGTAATATTAGCCCATGAGTCACCTAGTTCTTGATCATAATCTGCATGACGAATTTTACTCCATAAAGGATGCGGAACAACATTCCCAAACAACATGTCTATATCTGCTAAATTCATTATACATGAGCTCGCGGTCTGTGATAATTCCTTGTAATATCCTGCTGGGTTTTTACAGGGATCAGGTAGTGTCTGTTTGAGTGCTAAAACTTCGGATCTTTTCCAGGGGACATGTACCCATACACGCTGGAAATGCGGTGGAACAGGTGGTTGTGCATTCGCATCACCTTCCCTCCATACTGGAGAACCTCTCTCATGGGGTACTGTCGCGCCTTTTTCCTACCAGACATATCATCCTCATTAAACGATCTAGAGCTGTTTCCCTTACTCCTATAAGATAACAACAGATCCATTGCTTTTTCAACATCTGCACCTATAATCATGCCTTCGTAAAATTTGAATCGCATGTGGGCTAGTTCCTGCATTCTGCGTTTTGGGTCATTATCTTGTAAATCTTCCCAGAGGTACACACACATCTCTTCAAATACATATCTTTGAGTGGATGAATCCCACTGACGGAAGACTTCCATAACATACTGAACATCATATCTTACAGTATCGGTAACCCATTTGCGCGCTAACTCATTCAGCACTTCTCTTTCCTCGTAGTCGGATAGTTGACTCCGCAACTGTCTACGTTCTGTTTTAGGGGTCGTTTTAGGCGACCCAAAGAAGGGCGAGAATAGACCAGTGACAGTACTTGCCACTCTCTGTCTGACAGAAGGAGAAGCTTGAGGCGAGGCAGATGCGCCAGAAAAGACAGGCTGATGTAAAGAGGAAGTCGAAGCAACAGCAGAGGAAGTCGAGGCAGTAGCAGACGTAGTATCATAGTGAATAGTCGGAGCAGTAGGCAAAGTTGTAGAAGTAGATGGAGTATGTAGCAAAGGCGGCGGCCCTTGAGAAGGCTGCGCCGGAGAAGTAGGAACCAGCTGAAGAGGAGCTGGTGCTTGTGCAAGAGCTGCTTTTCGTGCGCCAGGGCGCTGTATAACAATACGCCTCGGGGGTCCAACAATACTCGATGTATATGGGGGTGGTGAGTTCAATAAATGGGACATTAATGGATCTTTCTCAGATGCTCCCTTTGAGTCTTGTCCCTCATGTGGTAACATCGGGTAGCATTTATCTATTGCTAGTTTCTTGCTTCTGAGCATTTGCTCACTTTCCTGCTCTTCCTCATAATCCCTGTATGCGATGGCAGCTTGTACCATCGACATGCCTCTTTTATTTTTCTTTGCTAATTTTATTTCTTTCTGTTTGGCTTCTTTGCACCATAAGCGAAAAGAGTCAAACATCGCCGGCCGGGCTTTCTTCTTGAACAATTTGACCTCGAGGTTGTCCAATATTTCTGAGTCAAAACTACCATATTGGGGCCATTTTAAAACACCATCCTTGCGGGTGTATTTTATCCATACCTCATTATACTTGATAGGACCTACTCCGTGCTTTATATATAACTCATATGTTGGAGTTCCAATCGGAGGAACCGGACATGAATCCTCTAATCGGGAGTCCTTACTACAACCAAGACCAAGACAAAACAAGTTTCCAAGTCTGCTGAGACCAGGCATCTTCGCTCACTAGTCTAGCTTCAAACTTCAAGGGATTATCTAATTATGATATTGTCGTGAATACACGAATCCCTCGGTTTTGGTGCTTGCAAGAACCAATACAAACCGTATCTCTGGGATACCAAAACTAAGAACCAAACTAAGGACTGGGAGACGCTCCGCTTATACTTAACTGAATATTGAAGATCGGTGACGTCACTAGAAGACTCTTCTATCGTTTCGCTCTACCAAGGATCACTGGGTCCAAAACAGGGCGATAGTCAGGGCAGCAGTCCTTCGTAGCCGTCGGGACGCGGGGAACCTCGCAGCAAAGACCTTCGGAACCACGTCGACATGCAGGGGTCGCTGAAGTGGCTGGCCTTCCTCCGGAATTTTCACACGAAGCTCCTCACGAACATCTGGCTTGGACCGTCACCGCTTGATATCGCCTCGAGTTGGGCGCCAACTGAGGTGCCGGGTTTTTAGAGACCCGGTGGTGCCAGGGGACCACACCCGAAGACCTCTGAGTTCTCCCTGTTCTAGACTTACAGAAACACAGAGTCTTCTAGTTGAAGTCAGAAATCGAGTTTTATTGGCTGCAACCAAGTAACATGCGTCCTAGAAGTACGACAGCACGGGCCGTAAGTTCTCAGGAGACTGTTCGTTTATACAGAACCAGCCTTTTCCTTATATACATAAATAACAGCTGCAGGCAAGAATTCTTGAGTTTATGATATAGCTATACACATATTTCTACAATAATACAAAGAGCGAAGTCATGCTGGTCAGCACATATTTTAGATGTCCAGTTTGTGATGGATTACCCCGCCAGATCCAGAATTCACATCAGATATCGATGAAACACCAATAAGGTCGGGCACCCTCCCATCATAAAACGGGTCATAAACAAGAATCAGGGACAGGTGTATGTGTATGGAAAACAGGGTCTGTATGTAGTGAATGGTTTATGACATGTTGTGCCTTGATGATATCTTGCTCGGCCACTGGGCGAGGAGCTGCCCGAACAGGCTTGGCTGGAGGCAGTGGAGTCAGCTCGGCCAGGTCATGGGGAAGTCAGCTAAGGTGGACGTTTCCTTTCTGATCAAACTCGGTCTTAATCAATTGACTATATGAGGGCAAGTCATAAGATGGATGCCGTTTACAAAATGGAGTCTGAGGGTTCGGGACGGAAACTACGATTTAAGGGTGTTAGCATCACTCAATCGTGACGCAAATGCATAGGGATAATGTCCTAATCATTACCGGTCCGTAGATACCAAATTCGTCATGGTACGACGATATTTTGTGATACGAGTGTTGGACCTCGATATCTGTGGAACAGCAGGTTCCGGATTTACAGTACCACATCATGAGTGATGTAATATGTGACATCATCAGCAGTGCATTGCAGGCGCGCAAGTTATAGTGAGTCCAACTAACTATAACGTGGGAATTTCAATGGTTTAATGTCAGTAAAATTTCCTGCCAACTATAACTGGTGTGAAACCTATGGTTTTTTCAGTGAATTTAATAGGTTTTTTAAATGCTAATTCCTAACTATAACTGGTGTGAAACCTATGGTTTTTTCAGTGAATTTCATAGGTTTTTTAAATGCTAATTCCTAACTATAACTGGTGTGAAACCTATGGGTTTTTCATTGAATTTCAAAGGTTTTTTAAAAGCTAATTCCTTTCTATATCGAGTTTCTAAACCTACGATTTTTTTATAAATTTGCTGTTTTGTGTAAGTATTAATTATAATTTTTTATTTTTTATAATATATATATTTTTTAAATAATTTTTTCCTGGGGCGCTCTGGGTGCGCGCACCGGTAAGCTCTCCGGAGAGCGCACCCAGAGCGCTACTTGCGTTCGTGAAAAAAAATATGAATGAAAAGTAAATAATAACGCAAGACATTTAGTACCATAAATATAAAAGCAGTTTTTTTTTAATAAGGAAATGAAAATGTTTTTGCATTTCCGTGAAACTGTCAAAACGTCACTTAGG
This sequence comes from Lissotriton vulgaris, assembly GCF_964263255.1. NCBI lineage: Eukaryota > Metazoa > Chordata > Amphibia > Caudata > Salamandridae > Lissotriton > Lissotriton vulgaris. The sequence continues at coordinate 223,542 of NW_028255037.1, read as the reverse complement.
CGCGCCGCGTAAGCGCCCCCGGAAGTGCCTTCGTTCGCGCAGCGTATGCGCCCCCGGAAGCGCCTACGTTCGCGCCGCGTGAGCGCCCCCGGAAGCGCTTCGGTGCGCGCAGCGTAAGCGCGTCGTCATGTGACCTTAAAATAACACTTTTCATTGGTTGCTAACAGTTTTTTTTACAAAGAATGAAATCCCCACCCATTTCCTACACTTCTTCTTTCACTTTTGTGACTGAAAGACCTGTTTTTTGCCCTTGGATCTTTCTTGGATTACCATGGCTGCCAGAGAATCCAGCAGTGATGAAGACAGAGAGACATTTATTGATGAAGAGGTTCCTCCACCCCGGGTAAAAGAACACTTCATATGGAAGTTTTTTTCCATACCAGAAGACCAAAAGAAGGTAAATGCTCCAAAAGTGGAGTGCAGGATCTGTCCCACAGTCCTGTCACGGGGTGACCCCACTAAAAAATATTCTTTTGGGAACTCCACAATGATTCGCCATGTGGAGAGGAGGCACCCCCAGAATTTTGCCCGGGAAAGTGTCAGGGCTCTGGCACAAGAGGTTCCCAGTGATGGGGCCTCTACATCCACTGGAGGACCAACAACATCGGTGAGGGGGAGATCACAAGAGCTGGTTCCTAACATTCAGCCTGCATTTAATAAAGGCGTCCTTAAATGCAGATACTGGGATCAGCTACTTTGCTATGGGGAGCAAAGTGTTCTGCTCATGGTTCGATCATTGGAGAACCATCGCTGCCGTTCTCATCCCTAATTATTATTATTTTTTTTGCTCCTGTTGAGCAGTTTCCATTCCCTGTTTTTGTTTTTGTTCTAAAAAAAGAAAAAAGAAGAAAAAAAAAAAATTCTTTTCAGAACTACCTCCAATTCTCATCAAAGAGCTATGTTCTTAAAAAAATGAAAAAGAGTAAGTGAAGTGGAGTGCATTGATAAAGGAAAGGAAAATGAGTAAGAAAGAACAGAAAGGTATGAGAGGGGAAAAGAAGTGAAGTTGGGGGACTGAAAGAAGGTGAGTGTTGGGAAGGAAAGTAAGGAGAAGGAGAGTGAACATGGGGAATGTGGATATTCAAAGAAAATGTAGAAAAAGAACAAGGGTGTGGAAGGGTAAGAAAAGATGCATTGCTGGAGTTGCTTCATTTTTGTGACGCACTCCAGCAATGCATCACTTTTGCGCTTACAGATACATCTGAAATACTGACGTATCTGTAAGTACTTGTGACATAATGCGTCATATATTTAATATGACGCATGAGTAGAAGACTGAAGGCCTCATTTATGAGGCCATGCTTCACTTTTACGCCACCCGTACGTCACTTTTTGTGACGCACCAGTGCTGTAAAAAATGCACCTTATTGAGTCATATTTATAAAGTGACGCATCTAGGTAGATGCGTCACTTTGTAAACCCCTGTGCCACATTATACCTACGTCAGGTGTAATGTATGCAAAAGGGACATATTGATGCAAGAGGTGACGCAGTGAAATCTATGAGATATCACTACGTCACTTTTATGACGCTGTTGTGTCAAAATCTTGCGCCTGTTTCACAGCAGGCGTAAGACTGATGCAGGCCCTTTCACATGGGCCTGGCCCCGTGTGAAAGGATGCATTGCTGGAGTTGCATCATTTTTGTGACACACTCCTGCAATGCATCACTTTTGCGCTTACAGATACGTCTGAAATACTGACGTATCTGTAAGCACTTGCGACATAATACGTCATATATTTATTATGACGCATGAGTAGAAGACTGAAGGCCTCATTTATAAGGCCATGCGTCACTTTTACGCCACCGCTCCATCACTTTTTGTGACGCACCAGTGCTGTAAAAAATGCACCTTATTGAGTCATATTTACAAAGTGACGCATCTAGGTAGATGCGTCACTATGTAAACCCCTGTGCCACATTATACCTACGTCAGGTGTAATGTATGCAAAAGGGACGTATTGACGCAAGAGGTGACGCAGTGAAATCTATGAGATATCACTGTGTCACTTTTATGACGCTGTTGCGTCAAAATCTTGCGCCTGTTTCACAGCAGGCGTAAGACTGATGCAGGCCCTTTCACATGGGCCTGGCCCCGTGTGAAAGGATGCATTGCTGGAGTTGCATCATTTTTGTGACACACTCCCGCAATGCATCACTTTTGCGCTTACAGATACGTCTGAAATACTGACATATCTGTAAGTACTTGCGACATAATACGTCATATATTTATTATGACGCATGAGTAGAAGACTGAAGGCCTCATTTATAAGGCCATGCATCACTTTTACGCCACCGGTACATCACTTTTTGTGACGCACCAGTGCTGTAAAAAATGCACCTTATTGAGTAATATTTACAAAGTGACGCATCTAGGTAGATGCGTCACTATGTAAACCCCTGTGCCACATTATACCTACGTCAGGTGTAATGTATGCAAAAGGGGCGTATTGACGCAAGAAAGGGTCGTAGAGATGACGCAGTGAATAAACTGGGTTTTCCCCATGCTACGCTCCCCGGTGCGCGTACCGGGCGCTCCCCCCGTGCAAATCGGAAAAAAAAATATTATTTTTCCGCGCGGGGCCCTTTTATAGCCCCCACATCAAACCTAGGGGGTCAGGGGGGGTCTACTCTGCCCCCTTATGGTCATTTCCCCCTTTGTTTTTGCCACCTCTTGTGTCTCGATCTTACCGAGACACAAGATGGCGGCCGCTCCGGACTGTTTCGAATGTTTACAGACACCCGAGAGCCAATCAGCTTTCCGTGCGTAAGTCGCATGGCGCGCCCCGAGCGCTCCCCGGTGCGCGTACCGGGGCGCGCCTATAGATATATATATTTTTTTTAACCTAAATTACTCAAAAACCACTGAAGCACATATCTTGAGACATAGCATAGGCACATCGGGCTACCAGTCCCTACAATTTTGCCAAGTTTGGTGGAAATCCATTCAGCCGTTCGGGCTAAAAGTGAGGTCGACCGCCCTATGGAAATTAACATGGGGAAAACACGTTTTGGGACCCCCCTTTTATCTCGGCCCCCGCTTGACGAATCCCCCCCAAACTTTCAGGGAAGGACCAGAGCGCCGCGAGGCAAATTTGAGGAAATTTTCAGGCAGATTCCTCAACCGGCGCCAAAGTTGTTCCCAATAGAATGTTGAGATTTTGCATTGAAAAAAATCCTAACTCTAACTACCTACTGGCGACCGCTAGTAGGTAATATATATATATATATATATATATCCCCAGGACAAACAGACGACTCCGATATAAAGCAGTTGAAAATTTAATGAGCAAAACTGAGCAGAAGCAAAAACTGACACGTTTCGGGCGGGTGCCCTTGATCACAGTCAAATGTTAACCCATCATGCCTGAACTTTTAAAGTGCTAGTGCACACCATGTGATAATAATAGATATGGAGAAAGTACTACTACGTAACACTGGCATAACTATGAGTATGGATGGGTTTGAATCAATTTACACAAAGTATGTCTCCCAAATACCAATTATTGACTGAATAAATTCATGTGCAATGACAAGATTGTTTCTGCATAAATGCTTAAAATATGGTAAAATACAGTAATGTACATTTAAAATGTTATCAAATGGCAGCTTATATAGTTAATACATACTAAATTCCATAAAAATCAACAGGAATAATATATGTAAACAAATAATGTTTAAAAAAAACCACACTTGGCATATCACAAAGGAGTATTATTCTAAACAATTGTCCTATTGCACTATGAACCCCTAAACATTATAGACGATATATCATGTGCAAAAGATGCCAATAAATACTGTATATATATTAAAAACCATATATAATATTTACAATCTTGTGGGGACATCTAATATTGATGGCAACCCCAATTGGTGATGGTGCTGAGGGGACATCTGAACATGATGGCAACCCCTCCAATCTCAAAAATATAGCCTACGTCTGGTAATTAGTCTCAGAGTTTCTATATGTGTACCCAACATCTAATAAGTGAAATAAAAAAAAGCTTTTTTATATATATTTTTGATATAGTCCAATGAAAAACGTACTATCTATATTCACTTTTAAGTCCAAAAATGAAAAAATAATAATCAGGGTGAAAGACAAAAGATATAAACAATTGAACAGCAAAGGAAAAAACCTTTATATGGCGAGGAAAACTAATATATTGTCAAACAAGCGGATTTTACTCAAAACTAATGAAACTAAACATTGGGTCAGAATGGGTTACAGAGTGTAATCATATATATTAGATAAGACAACCTTAATGAAAATGATACAGGTCTTCTGTGGTGTTGAGACCATTAGGTACCATAGTATCGAGTTCTAATATCATTTTAGACTCGAGTTGACGGAGCATTTTATCTCTATCCCCTCCCCTGCGGGGTTGGGGTACAGATGTCAACACAAAGTAGCTAAGACACTCCAAATTGTTGTTATGCACACTTTTGAAGTGTCTTGCCACTAGATAAGATTGTCATTATTGACAATTGCTCGGAGATGCTGTAATATCCTGGCGTGCACCGCAAGCCGAGTACTCCCAAAGTACCTCAGGCCGCAAGTACACGCCAGGACATAAACAGCATACTCTGTCCTGCAACTGTAATTGCCCTTAATCTGTAATGGCACTGGACTGAATGGGGTCAGTAGGTGCTGGTGTTAACACCAAATTTGCAAGCTGTGCAACTCGAGCATTTAAAAAAACCTCGACGTTACGGGAACAAGGATTTTTGTTTGAGTAATTCAGGGAATGGATTGGTGACATAGTTGCGTAAAGAAGGTCCTCTCCTGAAATTGATCTTAGGATTGTCAGGGAGTTCAGCTGAGATGACACTATCAGTTTGAAGAATTGGCCAACTCTTCGTGAGAATCGATCTTATTTTTCTATTTTGGCAACTGTATGGTGTTATAAATCTCAAAGCGGAATTTTCAGGGTCTTCACTGTTTGTTGAAATAACTCGTCTGTTGGAGAAGGCAGTCTCTAGACTTTTGTTTCATTTTGTTAACTGCTCTTTTAAGAGTATCAACATGGTACCCTCTTGTTTTGAACCTACTAATATATACATATATACACACAGCTGAGCTTCTACACCTCCAAACATGCAGGTTCTCCTACTTATTTTGATTTGAGGGATCCTCATCTGGCATTGCCATCTCAAACCAATGACCTAGTGGCCCATCAACCACTGGGCTGCCAGGACAGAGTGGTGATACCCAGCTACTGACATTGGTTTTCCTTGCCTGGACCAACTATGCAAACGTATGGTGGACCTAGGAAAATAATACAAACAATGGCCACTACATGCAGGGTTAAAAGTCTCCATGAATTGTGCTTTTTCTGAAACAAACTTCTGCTTAGTGAACTTGTTACAGAAAAAGAATGTTGAGTGAACAAAACAAAGATAACATGATCCTGACATTTATCTGAACCATCCATACATTTGCCACTCCAGCGGATGCACTAAACGCACAGAGATTCCTATTATGCAGACAGGACCTGTCAATATGGAGGATAGTTCTCAGCCAATTGAGCAGAGACCAAAGCTTCTCTAACCTGGGGGACCACCCTCCAAACTGTACATGTGGCCCATTGTCTAATCACAGCGTCCAGAGCACAGATGCGAGATCTCACTGGCCAGCATCTCCCAGGCTGATCACTGATTCAATTCACCCGTTATTCATATATTGTGAAACTTGAGAATATTGAATGCAGCAAAGAGCACCTAATGCGTGTTGTCCCTCCTTTACAGTTATTCCATAATCAAGCCAGGTCCTCCATTTCTTTCCTCTAAGGACTGAAGTGGTTTTAAGTTGTCTTCTCTTTAACTAGTGAAACAGAAAACAAATAAGCAGAATGATTTGACCATGACACTTTAATGTTGATATCAGTTTTATATATTTAGTAACCAACAGGTCGGTCAGTATAGTCTTTATTCGGTTACAAAAAAAATATAAAATAATGCTCAATATAAAATCCTCACTACAGTATATCAAAATATTCGGGCCTGTTAAAATGAACATAATGCCATACCCAATATAAAATCATTGTTACACTACATCACGATATGTGATCCTATTAAAATAATATGTTCATATGATATCTCAATCGTAAGAGAAGCGCCATCTTAAATAAATAAAATATAAAATGCCCATCTCAATTCAAGTAAACATGAAATATCCTTGGACTCGACTACCCCAGCTTCATAGTCAGATTAAAAGGTGCATTGTCCAAAAATACCCGGAGCAATGAGCGAGAGCTTGTGTTTATCACAATCTTCAGCGTGCTATTCCGTCACAAAATGTCTTGTACAAATGTATACATTTGGGGTAATCAAGTCGTACAGATTCACAGCGCACATCGCCATAAAGCACTGTTTCCATACTAGACTCCTAATTCTCACGGCTGCAGAAATGAATTTATACATTTTCAGACAAATATATTCAGTTTGTAAAAGCTGCAAGTAAAACCGGGCAGGTCTAAACCTCCTGATTTTTACAAGTCTTAGCAGCGGGATTAAAAATACATTCCTGAGAGCATCGTTTAACTTGCAAACAAAGAAAAGGTGCAGCATGGACTGCACTGAGCACGAGTCACAAGGGCATAGTTCAAGGGCAGAATCAGAATTAACATGGCTGGAATATGAAACTAAAAATGGACTGTGTTAAACCTAAACCTCCTCAGATAAAATCTTTGGGAATTTTGGAGTGGAAACAAGAAGTAAGTCCCCATTGACTCCGTGGTTACGAATAGGAGAGAACAGACAATCATTTAATAATTCTTGATTTCGTAAAGATCCTTGTTTGTTTCAAATTGAATGACATAGCATAAGCGGGGCTCATTTAATACGGTCTTCCAAGCTCCATAAGTAGCTTCGTATGGCAGAGGAATATGGGAAGGCTGTTGAGCACAGACAAACGTTTTCTCAAGAACGCAGTTTCTTTAACCTAGAAGTGTGAGATGTCACAGTATCCCCAGAGCCCAGCCCAACAGAGATTTGGAGGCTTCCTGTGTTTATTATACTACGTTAGTTTCTTAGTTAAATCCTATGATGCCAGCAATCAGCAGGAACAAGAGTTTGCTGTGGGCACTGGCCCACTTCTGCATACCCATAGAGAGGAGGCTGCCACTTACAGATGGACAGCACATCCTCCCAGGCCTTAGCCCTTCTATCAGAGGTCAATGGCTGGCCCGAAGCCCGTACTGTAACAAGTACCATTTAGGCCGTTTGGCCCTACACATTAATGCCCAATAGGGAGCAGCAAGCTGCCTAGAATAGACCTTTTGTAAGCTTCAAAAATCACTGAAGAGCCCAGAGCTATCCCCTCTCTTTTTTTTTTTTTTTTTAATTTTTGAAAACCTTTATTGTAATGATGCACACAGCTATTCAGCCTAACATCCCGGAGGCATGGCAGCAGGGTATCAGAATGGTTATAGTGCAAAGCGATCCATATCAGAACAGTGCAGGTTATTTTTATTTTTATTTTATATACAAACAGAAACGTAAACAGAAGCGCCCGAGGGCGCAGAAAAGGCAATGGAAGGAAGAAGTGGCTATGAGTCAGTAGGAGGCGCCAGAGGCTAGTGAAGATTTAGAAAGGAGCTTAAGTAGGATGTAGGAAAAAGGGGGGGGGGGGAAGGAAGAACAGGAGAATCAGAACATGAGTAGCATAGCTGATGTCAACTTCTACGGTGACAGGCGTTCATCGCGAGGCATCGGCTCAGGTGGTAGACACAGATCACCTCTGTAAGCGTTCCAAGCCCCCCATACCTTATTCCATGTCTGAGGCCGCCCCCTGGCAGTATATACAGTCTTTTCACGCAACATACACCAATCCATGTTGGCCTTCCATTGTACCACCAGGGGGGCCACGTTGGATCCCCATTTCTGCGCGATGTCCCGCTTAGCGACCATGTTGCCCAGTGTAGCCCATCGGGTCTGCGCCGTGCTATAATCATTCGGCTCCCAGACATTGAGGAGGCACCTACGCGCCTCTGCAGCCAACTCCACCCCAGTTACCTCCCTCATCACTCGATGTACCCTCTCCCAATAAGGGGCAATAGCGGGGCATTCCCATAATATATGCATAAAAGTAGCAAGGGCTCCGCAGCCACGACGACAAAGGCCATCTGGCGAGAAGCTCATACGCACAAGCCGGGGGCCGGTGACGTACACCCGGTGGAGGATTTTGAACTGGACCAGCCGCAGACGCGAGGAGATGGCGACCTCCTTAGGGGAGGACACAGCACTCTGCCAGTCCTCGTCGTCCAGTTCCAAACCATCGGCCACCCACTGCTCCCGCAAGCGCTGGAGGAGGTCAACCTGAACATTAATCAACTTCTTGTAGGACAGAGAGATGGCGCTATCCGGCATATGCCCGTCCAGTACTCTGTCCTCCAAGGGAGAACTCTCAGGGATGTCACCCTCTTCCGGTCTGGCGGCGGCTATTGCGTGCTTGCGTTGGGCATAACGGAAGAACTCTGTTCCACTCAGTTGGTATTCCATCTGCAACTGCGGGAAAGTCTTAACTTCCCCCCTGGTCAGCATGTCCTCAACCCTCGAAATACCTATGAGGTCCCATTTGTCGAAACCCTTGGTGTGCCAGAGCTTGCCTAAAATGTCGGAATCAAATAGAGGGGTGAATTTCGTCAGTCTGCCCTGCCAACCCTGTATCTTATTGACCGTTCGCCACGTGTGGACCGCCGCCTTTGTCGGACCCGTGAGGCTCCGATCGAAGGATCTAGAATAGAGGGCGCGGTAGTAATTGCCCCCTTGCAAAAGCCATCTATCCATTGCATAGCCCGGGCTGTCCACAGGACCGTAAAAGCCGTGGTTAATAGCGGTAAGCTGAGAAGCCCAGTAGTACCTCCGCACGTCTGGTAACGCAATGCCCCCGTCGTACCATGGCATGGTAAGCTTCTGGACAGCGACACGAGGCCGACCATCCCAGAGCAGGGCACGCTGCAGGCTCTCAACCTCCCTGAAGTAACGAGCCGGGACAAGGTCCTGAGTATTCTGCAAGGCATACAGGAACCTGGGCAGGGACATCATTTTAAATAATGCCGCCCGGCCCAGGAGAGAGAGAGGGAGCTTACGCCAGCTCTCCACATCCCTTCGCAACCGGTGGAGCGGGGGGAGTAAATTGTGGTCATACCTCGCCTTAGGGCTATTCGAGATGTAAATCCCCAAGTACTTGAAGCCTTGCCCGGCCAGTTGTATGTTGCAGCCTCTGGGGAGGCGCGGCGTGTCACCCTTGAGGATATAGAGGGAGGATTTGGCCCAGTTAATAATCAGGCCGGAGTAGCGCCCAAACAACCGGAGCACGTCACACGCCACAATAAGCGACTTGCAAGGGGAGGAGAGGTAGAGCAGGATGTCGTCTGCGTAGAGGGAGACCCTGTCCTCGAAGCCCGGGGACCAGGAGATCCCATGCAAATCAGGGTGCGAGCGTAGCATAGCCGCGAGCGGCTCCAGAGCCAGCGCAAACAGGAGCGGAGACAAGGGGCAGCCCTGTCTGGTGCCGCGATGGAGCGCAAAGGGAGCAGATATGCGGCCGTTAACCGTGACAGCAGCCAGAGGGCTAGCATAAAGAAGTTGCACCCAGCCCAGGAAACCCGGTCCAAATCCAAGCTTTGTCAGTACCGCCCATAAATAGCTCCATTCCAGGGAATCAAAGGCCATCGTGGCATCAAGGGAGGCAAGTACCGCTGGTTCCGTAAGGGCGTGTGTCCTGGCCATAACCCCGTGCAGGCGTCTCAGGTTGAGGGCAGTATTGCGGCGGGGAATAAAACCGGACTGGTCCGGGTGTACCAAGTCGCCTATAACCCCAACCAACCGATTGGCCAGCAGTTTGGCCAGGATCTTGGGCTCAGCGTTAAGGAGAGAAATGGGGCGATAGGACCTACAAACATCCCGCGGCTTGCCTTCTTTATGGATAACCACTATGGTGGCCAGTCGCTGGTCCAAGGGAAGAACACCCTCTTCCCGGGCACGGAGGAACATACCTCTCAAATAAGGGGAGATCACATCCGGCCGGATCTTGTACAGTTCAACCGGTAGGCCATTGGGTCCGGTTGCCTTGCCTGCACGCAGGGCGCGGATCGTCCGCAGTGATGTCCCGGTCCATATCGGCACTGTCTTCGTCCGAAAGACGAGGAAGGTCAATCGCCGAGAGGAATTCAGCTGAGTCGGCCTCGGAGTGGTCCGAGCCGGAGGTATAAACACCCCGAAAATAATCCGCGAAAGACTCGGCAATGGCACTCGGATCGGTGACCACTACTCCGTCTTCGCCCAGGATTTCCGGGACCACCCGGCTTGCCATCTCCCGCCTGTCCAACCAGGCCAACAGTCTACCAGCCTTATCCCCGACAGCGTAGATGTGTCCCTGCTGTTCCTTCGCCAAGACCAGGGCAGCGTTCGTGGCGAGATCATGATACTCCGACTGTTTCAGGGAGAGTTCGTGCAGGAGAGAAGGGTCGGGCCCGGGCCTCAAACGGGACTCGAGATCCAAGACCTCCTCTTCCACCTGCAGAATATCAGCATCACAAACTCGTTTAGCCTCTGCAATGAGAGTTAGGGCTTCGCCCCGCAGCACAGTCTTGAACGCTTCCCACAGGGTGACCGCAGAGCCAACGGAGCCCACATTTTCAGTAAAATATAGGTCGATGGCCTTGGCAAGGAGTGCTCACGTGTTATGGTTGCGAAAATACCAGGAATTCACCGCAGCCGGGCGGCTGGACAGGGTGACACCGAAGTCAAAGGAGACCCACAACGGCGAGTGGTCGGAGACGCCCCTCGCCAGAAAACGTGCCTCGGAGATGGCATATGACTGCGCCGCCAAGGTGAGAACATAATCCAAGCGGGACAGGCTCCCGTGGGCACCGGAGAGAAACGAAAATTGGCGGAGCGCAGGATGCAGTAACCGCCAACAGTCCACCAAACCCATGGAGTCAAGGAAGGTCGGCAGCCACGTCTGGGAACCCGGGAGGTCTCTCGGTGGCTGGCGATCGAGAGTGCCAGAGCAGACTGAGTTGAAATCACCCCCTAGGATCAATAAGCCCGAAGGCAGGGACAAGATGGCGCTACCAAGGTCCTGGAAGGTGCTAGATTGGAGGCCAGGAGGAACATAAATCGAAAGCAGAGCCAAGGGACGCCCCTCCCATCTTCCCGCCACAGCTGCGTAGCGTCCTCTATCATCAAGTAGTGTGACGTCTATTTCAAGAGGAAGGGACGCACGCACAAGGACGCCCGCCCCCCGGGAGCCCGAGGAGAACCCAGAGTGGGCAACCATTTTGTAACCCTTACGGTTCAGGGCCCTACAGGAGTTCCCCACCAAGTGCGTCTCTTGCAAGAGTACAACATCAGGCATGTGTCTCTTTATCAATTGGATCACTACCCCTCTCTTAACACGGTCTCCTAGTCCATTGACATTCCAGCTAAGCACTTTCAATTTCCTACCCCCCATCACCCAACAATCCGCCCCACCCGACTCCAACCAACTCAATCGTCAAGTGTACAGTAAAACACACAGTCCATTGCCTCAAAGAAGAAAAAGAGATAGAACAAACAAACAATAAAACTTGCATAGTTGCACCCCCCACCCTGCACCCCTGCATATGACTAAAAAGCCCCACCAACCAGCAGTGTGCCTGTCGCCCCATAACTACTCTACAAGAAGACACCCAGAGGAGTGAGGAATCTCCGCGAACACCTCCCGCCACCCTCCATGTACTGATAGGAAAGATAGTACGGCATCACAAAGCTACATTCGACAATCCACTGAGGCAAGCAAGATAGACAAGGAATCACCCACTATAGAGCCAAGTCTCATAGGTCCGATCCGCCAGCTGCGCCACCTTCATGGTCCTCCTGTGTTTCTCGGCGCGTCGGTAGAGTGTCCAGCCAGTCACTAACGTTCTCAGCGAAGTCAAAGAAAAGGGCACGACCTTCGTGCTCGATCCGGAGCTTAGCGGGGAACATCATAGAATACTTGAATCCCAGGTCGCGCAGTCTTCGCTTCACCCCTGCATAGCTCTGGCGCTGTCGCTGAACCGTCCTGGTGAAATCCGGATAGAAATGGACATCGGCATTCTGAAATTTAAGCGGCCCATGTCGTCTGGAAGCCTGTAGGACAGCGTCCCTGTCACGGAAATTGAGCAGCCGGGCTACGATAGGCCTGTGTGCCACGCCCGACTTCGGCGGGCCACCCGGCACTCGGTGAGCACGCTCCACCGAGAAAAAGTTGCTGAGGCCAGGCGGGGCCAGATGAGTCCTGATCAGGTCTTCAACGAGGAGGTCCGTCGCCGCCTCCTCCGAACCCTCCGGTACACCGACAATGCGGACGTTCTGCCGCCTGGCTCGGCTTTCAAAGTCATCCAGCCGTCTCGCGAATTGCTCCGCTGTCCTCTGCAGGTTCCGGACTTCAGTTTGCAAGTCCGAGACGTCTCCCGTCAGGCTGGTCGTCTTGATGTCCAAATTTTTGACCCGATCATTCGTTTTGCCCAAGTCGGCTCTAATGAGGGACAGATCCACGGCCATGCCATCCACCTTGTGTGTGAGGACTTCATGCTGTTGCTGCATGTCCGCCCGGAAGTTTGTAATGGCTCCCAAAATGTCGCTCAGAGTGGGCTCAGAGCCGCCCGGCGAGCCCGAATGCGGGATGTCCTTGGCAGAGGGCCCAGTGACAGGCGGCGTCTTCGGTTGAGTATAGCGCTCAATCCTATTCTGCTGTTGTTGCGATTTATCGCGGACGCCTCTGTTCGACGGCTTGTCGGGGTCCCCCTTGCCCGCCATGTTAGGTCCAAGAGGACAAAGGGCTATGCCAGGCAAGTCCAAGCCCAAAGAGTCGGAGATTTGTCCGGGAAGACAGTAGAACGCTGCCCCAGGTTCGTTTCGTTGTCCGGATAGCTCCGCTGTCCAGTACACCTCGCCGCTGGTGAAGGCAGGCGGGCACTCCGCAGATCGGCAGTGCGTAGCGGCGGAATCCGCAGAGACAATGGCACTGAGCTGGCACGGAGTCCCACTCGACGTAGCTCAGCGTAGGAGACACCGATTCGGGATCTGAAAACGGTTCTCGCCTCAGTGGGCCCTCAGCAACGAGTATCCACCCACGTGGATCAGGATTACGGGCAGGATAGTTGCGGAGGATCGGAAGGTCCGCGGAGCTCCGAGCTTACGCGGCCATCTTGGTTGCCCGCGAAGCTCCTCCGCTATCCCCTCTCTTGATGGTAATAGAATGCAAATGCATCCCTTCAATTGCTTACGGGACTATGTTGTTCAGAGACAAATTGGCCAATTGTGTGGACAGAGTACAGTCCTCCTGTTCCCGAAGAGTATTTTCATTCCTAAATTGCACATCACATGCCCAGATTCACAAAGAGTTTGGGCTAGTCTCACAGCACTGAATATTAAAAGTGAACTTTGTAGCCTACAGCCTTAAAGTGAAGCAGGTGAAGAATCACACACTGAAGAGTACGTTGTACCACATCAGCACCTTCACCAGCTCGTGTGAGGGGAATGTACACACCCTGGAGCACACAACCTTAGTACATTATGAAAGTATCACCCACTTCAGTAATGGGGCGTATATATCTTTATATTTATTACTTTACTCCTAATTCAGCATCTCTGGTACACTATCCTATATGTCACCCTATACCTCTCTCAATATGTACTCTACCTCCACTCTCTGACTCATCCCAAAACCCATTCTACTACTATGATAACCCTTTCAAGACTCTTCCCTCCCCTACCCCTCCTTGCATCATCTCAAACTCCTTTTCTCTTTAGATCTCTCAAACAAGCCTCTCTAAACCCTTCCCTCAAACTCTCCCCACTAATTCCAGACTTCCTCATGCTGCTATGATCTCCAAATGATCACTTTCTAGACCCTTCCCTCTTCTATCCCTCCACTATCCTTTTCAATACAACTAACAGACTCGTGTCCACCTCTCAAATTAATTTCATATTTCCCTTTACTAATTCACCACTAATCCTCTGTGGGATCCGGAGTAGTGTGCTACTTGCTGAAAAGCACTTTGACGACTCATTAGGAGTTCCAAGCACTATATAAATGCAAACCCTTCCCTCTTCTATCCCTTCACTATCCTTTTTCAATCCAAATAACAGACTTGCATGTCTGGCGCTCAAATATGTTTTCATATTTTCCTATACTAATTCACCAATAATATTTTTAGGTTCCAGAGTAGTGTTCTACTCACCAAAAAGCAATTTGATGCCTATATTAATGCAATTACAATTACACTTACAGTTTGGGGGGTGATCAGCAATCTGGCAACAAACTGGCTCAAGTATTTAAATTATGCACTAGAGGCACTGAAGGCAAGTGATATTTTGTCAAGCGGCCTGCCGGTGCCCTTAGTTGCCAAACTGTTGATAAAACAAGCAAAGCTAATATCATCAGAATATGAAGTACAAACCCTGAAGAAATTTGAATACGGAAGGATGGTCTCAACACTGTATGCGCCAGGGACCCTTCCATCCTATCTCTCCTTACCCCTTGACTTGAGCATGAAACGTCAGCTAATGGGATTGCCATAAAGATTACTCCCTTTGAAATCATACTGGTATGGACACAGGAACTTGGACTGACAGACAATATTGCCTCTGTGCAAAGGGAGAGGAATCATTGACACATGCACTTTACATCTGTGAGAAATTGCTCCCAATAAGGACGTTTTGGCTTCAGCCGGTAGGGGGCATTTTCAATGCCAGGCTCTGTTGAGGCGCAATAGAACCCTGCTTAAGAGGAGATTCAGCCCAGCTAGCTGCCTGTTTAGTAAAATTAATGAAATTTGTAGCCACACTGCTTGAGTCCCCCCAGGCCCGGGAATCCTGCTCCATGCTGAACCATACACTCTTATAATGATTCATTTGCCATGGTTGGGAAAGCCTGTCATTCAATCCGGCCCTCTTCTGGCTTTTGAGCAGCGGTTGAAGGGGGATAAAAGGGAGTCTTCAGATTGCTGAGAGAAGGCCAGCCCATTACTTAGAATCTTTTGTATGTCTTTTATAATACTTTATATATATATATATATATATATTTTTTTAAACAATGTTATTGAAATGAAAAACAGTCATTGGGCATATAAATAGCATTTTGTGCAAACATAACGAGCGGCAAATCAGGGAATTTTATACATCATCACATATAAGAAGACAATACAAATGTGACAATCAAGACATCCCACGTCCACCATCGGCCCCTCACTTCCCCTCACCCCACTCTGAGTCGCTGTCGCTATCTAGCTGTGGTGGCTCACATATGTACCCTCTATATTAATTCCACGCACCCCAGATCCTGACTCACTTTCGCAGTAATTTTCGATTCAGGTACACTGCCCGTTCAGCCACCATCGCAGAATCTAGATCTGAACACCACTCCCTAAGCGCTGGTACCAAATGAGAACCCCAGAACCTGGCTATATTTCTTTTTGCATACATGATACTTAGCGTGACCCAATCCTGCATGGAGTGATTGAGATCATTGGGTTCCCAAATGTTTAATAGGCAGCGCCTCGGTTCCGGGACCAATGAGTCTTTCACCACTTGTGATATAGTCTGCATAATCTTAGCCCAGAAGCTAGCAACCTGAGGGCATTCCCAGATGGTATGAAATAACCCGTTCCCACCTCTCCGCAACCCCACAGACAGTACTCATGTGCGGCTTTCCTTATCTTATGTAGGGTGACCCTAGTGTAATAAACACAGTGTAGAATTTTCAACTGTATTATTCAGACCCTAGATGGTATGGCAACCTCCCGTGGCGAGGAGAATGCTGTCTGCCAATCCGACTCGTCAAACTCTCCCACCTCCGTGGTCCAGGCCTCCCTTAGTTTCAGAGTGGGGTCCGGTAGGTTATTAATGAGTTTACGGTAAACAAACGAGGTCGCCTTTTTGGGCATGTGCTCTGTCAGAAGCTTATCCTCTAATAGGGTAGATTCAGATAAGTCATCACCAGGTTGGCCAAGTGACCCCAGGCCGTGACTAATTTGCAAATATCGAAATCTCTCCGTGGGTGCTAGATCATATTGATCCACAAGCTGTGCGAATGAAAGGATGGCACCTCGCCTGCAAAGGTCTCCCACCGCGGAGATACCGATCAAGTCCCATGCCTCGAAGCCTTTACTGTTGCATAGACGGCCCAGTCGACGCGACGACCAGAGTGGCGTCATATGCGAAATTGTGTCTTTACATTTAAGGCGAGCCGAGGCCAAATACCACAACGTCACCGTATGGGCCGTTGGGCCAAGCAGGGCCGCTGCACTTTTTTTGTCGTAGAGTGCGGTCAGCACACCACCGCTACCTAGGTCATACCTGTCCGCTTTAAACGCTGGCTCAGTCTGCGGAGCGTGCAGCCACTGGTTTATGATATTCAACTGGGCCGCCCAATAATATAGTTGAATATCAGGGAGCGCTATGCCTCGATCAAACCAACCTCTAACTAATTTAAGTCGGGAAATGCGCGCTGGTTAGTCCCCCCCAAAGGAGACCAGAGACCAGTGCGTCTATGGACCTGAAATATTTAGGAGGCACAAGAAATGGAGTATTCTCGAGAATATATAGCAGCCGGGGCAAAGTTATCATTTTGAATAAGGCCGCCTTTCCCAGAAGGGTCAGTGGCAAGGTATCCCAGTGTTTTATGTCACTGCGAAAACGCTCGAGAGGGGGCGCCAAATTATGGCAAAAGAAGGCCTCTTGGTTAGGCGTCACCCAGATCCCCAGGTATTTAAAGGGTCCTTCAGTGACCACCAATTGACAGTCAGCCGGAAGCTGCGGTGAGGGGCCCTTAAGGACAAATAAAACAGACTTGGACCAGTTGATAGTATACCCCGAGGCCCGCCCAAAGATTTCACAGATGGTAAGGAGCACTATAATTGAGCGTCTGGGCCGGTTATATATAGAAGAATATCATCAGCATATAATGATATGCGGTCCTCCCACGTCTCGGTCCAGCTAAGTCCTTTAATCATGGGGTCCCACTGGATCCATGCTGCCAACGGCTCAAGGATCAGGGCAAAAAGCAGGGGCGACAGAGGGCACCCTTGACGCGTGCCTCGACCAAGTTGGAAATCCTTAGAAATATGGCCGTTGGCCACCACATGCTCTAGAGGCTTAGTATAAAGTAGCTTCACCCATGCACAAAATTTGGGTCCGAAGCCAAGATGCCGAAGAACCGCAAATAGATAGGGCCATTCAACCATGTCGAATGCCATTCGGGCATCCAGGGAGAGTATCACCGCCGGCTCCGGAAGAATCGGTATCTGTGCCATCACCGCATGGACCCGTCGCAAATTAAGAGTAGTATTTCTGTTCGGCCTGAACCCAGATTTGGTCAGGAGAATCAGCGTCTCCAGATGTATACTTTATATATTTTTAACGATTTACATAATCATGTATTCGTTCTCTGCTTTGAGATTTTTAACGCAGTGATTCTAATTAATTGTGCAGTTAAGGTTCATCTATCTATCCATCTCTAGTTGATATTTGTATGGTATACCACCATGGGTGGAAGTGGCTATAAAGTCTGTGATTCTCTGGGATATAGCAGTTGCTATGGCACAGGTCATAATGTTACTTGAGCTATGGGAAGTTGGGATTCCATGTACTGCAGAGGAATGCCCCTTGCAAAGGAGGGAATCGCCATTCTGGATCCTGGATGTCTAACAACTGCCTGAAGCTGAATGGGTCCAAAACTGAAGTGCTCGTGGTGGGAGGTGGTCCGGATGTGTGGTCCTCGGCATGGTGGCCAGCATGCCTGGGCTCCACTCCAGTGCCTTGTCAACAGGCAAAAAATCTTGGGGTGATGTTTGACTCCGACCTGTCATTTGCTCCCCAGATTGATCGGGTTGTCGGAATGTGCTTCGGTATACTCAAGAGCCTACGGAAGATCCTGGACCTACTTCCTGTTAGTGCCAGGCAGACTCTGGTGCATGCCTTGGTCACATCAAGACTCGATTACTCTAACCTCCTCTATCTCAGATTAACAGCTAGAAGCCTCAATCGTCTCCAGGTACTTCAAAATGCCACAGCCCGGCTGGTGCTGAGGCTTCCTAGGAGAACGACCTCTAAAGCTGCTTTGAAGTCCCTACACTGGCTTCCGATCAGAGAAAGGATTACCTTCAAAGCACTATGCATGTGTCAGCGCATTATCGGGGGCAGGGCGCCCGTTCCCCTACACAGCCTCATCGCCCCCTACAGACCGGAGCGGATGCTCAGATCCTCTGGCAACGTACTGGTAGTCGTCCCCAAAATTCATAAAGCTCGAATTGGTGGCAGATCTTTCAGGCTCCTTGCAGCCAAGAGCTGGAATATGCTTCCGATGGAGCTGCGCCTCGAACCTTCTGAGGCCAAGTTCCGCAGAGCTCTAAAAACTCACCTCTTTCGCTCAGTCCTGATGTAACCTCCCTGTTATGGCCACTTCATACTTCTCACTCAGCGCGGGGACACGCCGGGGCGCGTAACCATGCGCTTTACAAAATTCCATAATAATAATTATAGAATCCTGTAGTGGAGGATGGCCTACTGTGCTATTTGAAAGTATCTTTAGGGTGCAATTCAAATGAAGATAGCCACATTAGAGTGTGAGTTCTACAAATAAGTTACTTTTAGCTAATTATATGCCGCTGTTGCTCCTGCTGCTTTACATCATAGATTGTCAACTATTATCCATGACTGTAATCATACTTACTTGATGCTCATGGTGCCTACATTTTAGGACCAATATCTTGTATTCCAGTCAAAATATTCTCTTTAACATATTATGTGCATTTATTTATTTCAACAGTGAGGTTGTGCACTGATCGTTTAAGTCTGATTAAGAAGTGCATCGCTCAGTGCCCTTCGAACTACAAACAGTCTACCAAGCTCTTGACTCTCGCGAATTTGCTGAGGGTTGCAGGTATGTTTTCTGAAGAGTGACTATTGTGCATGTTATTACTGACACTTGTTACAACATTCTCTTACTTTTTTTTCTGTTCTACAACTGAAGCCTCGCAGCCTGGAAAAGTGAACATTATTAACTTACAAAACGTAAAGTGGGTTAGGACAGCCTTATAGTTTTATGGCTATGTATTATGAAACGTTTTCAGAGCATCACAGACCATTACATAGTCTCTTGACACTAACATTGCTATAACCCTTGTTCAGAATGCAATGGAAACACAATATGCAGTAATTGGTTTTAAGCACGTATTGTTACTAAAATCCAGTGATCCTGGATTGCATCATGGAAGAATCCTGCCAGGTTTTCACAAGTGATAAGCTTATGGTAAACACATGTGTATTGAAAGTTGTAGTGTTATTGTACATTATTCCTAGGCCACAGAAAGTTCATATATATTTCATAAGGTAACTGTGTGACAGAAAAAGACTAAAGCAATTAATTGTTGGGTGTATTCAAGTAATTTCAGATAGTTTCCATTGTGAATAACTACATTTTGGGTTAGGGAGTCAATGGTTTATAACTGTGTTGCATATGGAAAAATTAAGTCAGTTGACAGGAGGGAAGTGTAAGATACTGACTGTGGCACACGCAGCGTTCTAAAAGACTGGCCCCAAATACTTACAGGACAGACAGACCCCTTACTGTTCGTAAAGATCATTGAGGTCTCAATCAGCTCAAGTATTTTACCACATGACATGGGGCAGTTCGATCTGCTCAGTACTAGCAGCCAAATATTGCAATGAACTCCCCGTGGCTCTTAGTTGCATCTCTCACAGTGAGACCTTCTGTAAACAACTGAAAACTCACCTATTCAAAGACTAAGATAGCTCCTCCCTTCTGCTGTAGGCTTAGCGACGGGACACTGTAGTAGCTGTGCGCTCTACAATTCCCTATTTTCAAAATCGCTATATTCAAGATAGATGGACCATAAGGGAGGTGTGAGAAGAATCCTATTTATATATTTATTTACTTGGTATAGCGCACAACTCACTCCCAAGGGAGCATCTCAGCGCCACAACGAGATGAAGGCTGTCGCCCCCTGGATGAAGGACTACTGCCTCAAGCAAAACTCAGAGAAGATTGAAGTCCTCATCTTGGGCTTCACCCCCTCCACTTGGGAGAACTCCTGGTGGCCTGCAAAACCTGGACCTCCGTCCACACCCACAGACCACGCAAGAAATCTCAGCATCATCTTGGACTCCTCGCTCACCATGAACCGCCAGATCAACGCCGTCTAATTATCTTGCTTCCAATGCTACGCCTGCTCTGAAAGATCTTTAAGTAGACCCCACTGAGTCCAGAAAGATATTCTCACTTTATAAGCCACTTGATTGATTTAGGTCAAAGCCGTGGAAAATCAGAACAGCTGTGTTTTTAACAACTTCTTGACCTTCTGGAAGTCGGGCAGGTGCGGATATGGGGGGGCAGCTTATTCCAATGATAGGGGGCTTGGTACGAAATAGACCTGCCACCATATCTGGCCAGGAAGATGCAAGGGGTCTTCAAAAGTGCTTTATTGGAGGACCTTAAGTGTCTAGAGGGGGGCTGATACTGACTTGAGTCTGGTGTAGTGGAGAGCAGTAGATGGACTTGTAGAGGATTTGTGCGTCAGACAGCATAGCTTGAAGATACTGCGTTTCCTGATGGGCAGCTATTGCAGTTTCCTTAATATGGAGGCAGAAGGTGTCCATGCAGGAAGATTGCAGATAAGCCGAGCACACCCTGTAGTTTGGCCATCAGGTTGTTACTGGCAGATACCAATAGGGCACTGCCATAGTCCGGGTGACTAATTATAAGAGCCTGGACAAGGGTTTTCCTGGCAGTAGGGGGAAGCTAGGAATACTTTCTATAGTAACCCCCGCCGCAGCCACATCTCCGGACACCTGAGAGACCTGCACTGGCTCCCGGTCAACAAGAGAATCACCTTCCGTCTCCTCTCCCATGCACACAAAGCCCTACACAGCCAAGGCCCAGGATTCTTCAACAGCCGCCTCAACTTCTACGCTCCCAAACGCCAGCTTCGATCGACCAGCCACGCCCTCGCCGCCGTCCCCCGCATCCGTAGAGCCACCACAGGGGGACGGTCCTTCTCCTACCTCGCCGCCAAGACATGGAACTCCCTCCCCACCCACCTCCGCCTGACCCAGGACCACCTCGCCTTCAGGAAGCAACTCAAGACCTGGTTGTTCGAGCAGTAGCAGATCCCCCTCCCCCAGCGCCTTGAGACCCACTGGGTAAGTAGTGCGCTACATAAATGCGATGATTGATTGTGGCAACGTACCAAAAAATGGGCAACCTAATAAACCCTTGGAGGCTTTGGTAATCTAAGCAGTCAGGTAATAGTGCCTTCAAGGGATTCTTTTGGATATCAATGTCATTAAAAGATATATGAAATGAATTAACTATAAGCCCTAATAGGTGGCTTAGAACAAAGAAATGTCAAAAATGAATTCTTTGATTAAACAATGAATCAAACGCAAAACTGAAATACATTCAGTAAGGAACACAATTCAGCATGGGTGTATTCTTCAAAAGGTCAACATTTATATAAAAAGTTGTGTTATATAAAAGGGTACAAACTACAATTCTCATTGAGGCAAAAGTAACTGTAATGAACATTCTTTCATATGGATCTTTCTATCATGAATACTTTTGCCATAACCCATTTCACATATCTAACAACAGGAACAGCACCATTGACTATACATTGAACCTTTCCTGGAAAACTAATCACAAAGAAAATGGGTCAATTTGTCGACGTTTCGGTCTTTATAATGAAGGCATCTGTAAGACCATCTTCAGGATGCAAGTTCTTATGTGTACTGAAGACCCTGAAAAATTGAGAACCTATTCTTAAGTTCCAAAGTCATACTAGACAGCAACACAAAATTAGTTTGGCAAATGGCCAATGTGGGGCAAACGCTCACTGCAAAGTCTTTATTTCATTAGGTGAGACATCTGTAATTTCAGGAGTCACAGCTGTCATCTTGGTCAGAAATGTGCATGTGTCTTCATACACGTCCTCACTTGCGGATCTAGCAAAACACATGCCACAAGTGGAGGTAACTTGATCCCTCATGGACAATGTGTGGTCAGTCTTTACTCCCAAACCCATCACCACCTGCTATGGGGAGGGGGGCTGGGCCAAGATCCAGGAGGCAACAGTCTGCTTACCATAGCTCTTGTGCTTTGTCAAAAAGCACAATCTAAGTTTTTTTTTCACTGCTAAGTTGGAGGCGACTGTTGGCCATCAAGTTGGCAATTTCAGACATACAGTGTGCGGATTGAGTTTTAACTTTGTCAAGATCAGAACCAAAGGAGACAAGGAGTTGGTTGTTGTCCGCGTATGACACAATCTCCACTCTGCATGCTCTGAAAATCTGGGCCAAAGGATCTGCATAAACATTGAAAACGGTTGAGCTCAAACATGAGCCCTGAGGGACCTCCTTATTGATGTGTGTTGTTTGCGATTTAAAAGGTGAGTGACAAACATTTTGTGTGCTTTTGTCAAAATCCTGGTTGTGCTTGGTCAGTTTTTTTATATCAATATGTGTGATACAGAGTAAGCAGGGTGCTTCACATAAGCAATGGGACCCCCTCAAACATGTAAATTATGGCCCTGGAACCGAGGGGAAAAAAGAATACGCAAAACTAGAGGGGTGTTCCTACAGTGGCCGTATCATTCAATAATGTGTGTACATCTCTAAATAATCAACAGAATAGTGACAGAAGGAGATAAAGTGCAAACAAAGTTCATTCAAAAAATATATATTTATTTATTAATTCTTTTTTATTTTTATATGGATATAAATACATATGAATTTAGTTCTTGATCAACGAATCTTCTTTCTTTTAAATTCATTGGTAATGCATTGGTAATGCATGGATTATTTGAAAAAGATTCATAAAGGACACAAGACAATTCTAAAATCAGTAACAAATTAGTAGTAGTTACCCTGACAAGCAATCATACACAGCAGCTCGCTCACGTGCTAACATTCATTCCACATACACACTCCATACAAAGATGAAAAAGGAACTGGATTCCAATTAGCAAGATGTCTACGCTAATGTGGTCCAAGGGCACCAAGGTGTAGTTGTTGGCCCTTGTGGCGGGTCTACGCGCGTTTCGGTGGGCAAGCCACCTTCATCAGGACCTTGTACATCAAACTGTGCAGATAGCAGGGGATCAGACAAGAAGGAAAGTGGCCTAGAAATGAAAAGACAAATCTGTCACTGTCACATACACAAAAAATCTATATACAAAAGAGCGTTAATACATTCACTGTTGGGTAAAACCCACGGTTCATTACTGTAGTAAGGGACAGTCTACCTTTAGGAGAAGAAAGCAGGAAAATCTAAAAATGCTAGAGCAAGATACTGACACAGTGTGACAAGTCACACTACCAATTAATGAGGGACCAATAGTCCAGAGAGAAATCTATTCTGCAAAAGCTGTATGAGGGGGTATTCCATACAAAAACATATACAATCATGTAGCCATACTTACAAGGTGATAGGTCAGCTATCATTAAAACGTGTTCTCTTTTAGAAATAGGACGGTAGGTTCACTTGAGTTATACCGCATCTATAAGGGGGCCAGGGGAGACTGTTAGGGTAGGTAACGATATAAAAGTTTAGATGGTATGCATGCATAATCCCTAATACTTAGGCTTACCCATAATGCCAGGTCAGATGTATTAGGTGAACCTCAAAGCTTCATCTTGGTATCTTAGATGTCAGATTCTGTGTGGGGAGCTAAAAGAGAAATGTATAGAAACCCCATGTCAAGGTCATTCCTGAGGGGACCTTAATACTATGAGTTCGCTAGACTGCCTGT
Source organism: Lissotriton vulgaris (assembly GCF_964263255.1). Lineage (NCBI taxonomy): Eukaryota > Metazoa > Chordata > Amphibia > Caudata > Salamandridae > Lissotriton > Lissotriton vulgaris. Next base: position 199,741 of record NW_028255037.1, on the reverse strand, counting down.
AAATAGCGTGTTTTTAAAAAGGACATACCGGAATGAACGAGTTGTTTCCGTTACGGTGTGGGTTCTGAGGAGATACTCCTATTGTATAAAATCAAGCAGAGGGTCTCAGGATACTGAAGTCCGCGTAGAGAGTTAGTTCCTGTGTTATTTCAGTCTCTAATGTGATAAAGAGATACCAACACGTCTATTCGAGAACAACATGGGTATTATTGAGCTGTAAAAGCACATAAAAAGCTAGAGGTACTATATGGTGACTTACATTTATAAATGTTGATCATTTATCGCAAAAAGGCATTCTGTGAAGTGATTTGGTATTGTTTAGTCACCGCGACCCTGCAAAACACAAGTGGTATGTATATATTCAGGTCCTGAGGTATAGTAGTTGTACAGAATAATATGCACTGAATTTAGTCATGTCGGTAAAAGGTTAACCAGAGGACGCATATACCAGAGGAACTAGTGTTTGCTACTTGGAATCGGTGTTATTTATAATAACTCCCATAGTATAAAAACAGCCGTGTGGGGGTACTTCGAATATGCTCATGAGTTCAAACTCGCTGAGTAAATAGTCGGCGCCACCACGTCAAAGAGAATTACGTCTTTGCGTCTAAGAAGGGAACTGCTCTCCACCCTTCTGACTAAGATCAATCCCTATTCCGTTTACCTGTAAATCCGGCGTGCAGCGTACAGGCATCTACGCGTCCCCGAAACCCTCCGTCTGACATAGTTAGTGTCCGCGCGTTCTTATACTATGATGTCTAGGTTGAAGTATCGCGGAAGAAACGAGAAAAACCGCGAGAGTATTGTGGCATAGTAATAGACGAGGGACTACATAGTGGCGGCCATATTATGTGTACCCTGCCAACCGAACTAGTTTGTTTACGATATCTGGGCAGTAAAATGGTATATCTAAGTGTGATCAGAGGGAGGCTATGCATTCGAGATCGTGACTACAATAGAATTTCTATTGCGGGGTGTATTTTAGATTAAAGGCCCATCAGAGATTATGTATAAATAAAGTGGTTCCAGCTGGTGAGATAATGCCGTCTGGAAAGAGCCGGCTAGACAATAATATGCAAAGTACAGAGAGCCCCATACAAAAAGTCCAGATGAGGTAGAAATTCTTATCTAGACTGCAACACGGGAAGTAAGCCCGGAATAGATCATATAAAGGCACAGTTTATGGGAGGTAGAGCAAGGGCAAGAGATAAGAACTCTTTACTTGGTAACATACCAAGATATCTCTTCGTTAAGTCCTCGCTTGACACTATCAAAGAAAAAAATCCAGAAAGTTTCACGTTTTTTCCGCGTGATTTCAATGGGCTGACCCATTTTAGGAGTGACTTTTTCCAGGATGGACCATCTGATCTCATCCTCTTTGTGTAACTTCTCAATGCAGTGTTCCACTAATGGGGCTGAGAGTTTCTTAGTCCTAATGGCGGACTTATGTTCGCTGAAGCGGACGCGAAACTCGCGTCCTGTTTCGCCAACATAAGCTAGGCCACAGTCACAGAACAAGATGTATACTATATTGCTACTACGACAGTTGGTAAGGTGACGTAGTTTGATCTTTTTTTCATTATAGGTTACCATATCAGAAATAAGGGCTGAGTCGCAAGCATGACATCCGCCACACCTGTGGTTCCCCACAACTGCAGGGAGACCAGTGATTGAGAGTTGGTTGTTGAAATGGGCATTTCTGGTCAAGGGTCTCGCATGAACCAGCATGTCCCTTAGGTTTTTGTTTCTTCTGTAGGCTAACATGGGAAGAGGGAGCACAGTGCCACTTTCATCCACGTTGAGGATTCTCCAATTTTTATTAATGATATTTCTCAGTTTATGGTTCAGGGTAGAATGATTAATCACACAAGTGATCCGTTCGTGTTTGTTTTGGGGTTTGCCCTGTAGAAGTGCGGATCTATTGAAATATTAGCCTCTTCAGAAAAAGTACTGCCAAAAATACCATTCTGGAATTTGCAAGCTTCCACCCTAATTGCCAAAGGGAATCCATACCTTTCGGCGAATTCCTCCGGATTCGCCGGAATTGTACGGATATCAGTTCATTCCATCGACACGGAGATGCCCTGAAAGAACGGTTACTCAAAAGAGGCTACCCACACCGCCTAGTGCGACAAGCCTATAAACGGGCCAAATATTTCAATAGATCCGCACTTCTACAGGGCAAACCCCAAAACAAACACGAACGGATCACTTGTGTGATTAATCATTCTACCCTGAACCATAAACTGAGAAATATCATTAATAAAAATTGGAGAATCCTCAACGTGGATGAAAGTGGCACTGTGCTCCCTCTTCCCATGTTAGCCTACAGAAGAAACAAAAACCTAAGGGACATGCTGGTTCATGCGAGACCCTTGACCAGAAATGCCCATTTCAACAACCAACTCTCAATCACTGGTCTCCCTGCAGTTGTGGGGAACCACAGGTGTGGCGGATGTCATGCTTGCGACTCAGCCCTTATTTCTGATATGGTAACCTATAATGAAAAAAAGATCAAACTACGTCACCTTACCAACTGTCGTAGTAGCAATATAGTATACATCTTGTTCTGTGACTGTGGCCTAGCTTATGTTGGCGAAACAGGACGCGAGTTTCGCGTCCGCTTCAGCGAACATAAGTCCGCCATTAGGACTAAGAAACTCTCAGCCCCATTAGTGGAACACTGCATTGAGAAGTTACACAAAGAGGATGAGATCAGATGGTCCATCCTGGAAAAAGTCACTCCTAAAATGGGTCAGCCCATTGAAATCACGCGGAAAAAACGTGAAACTTTCTGGATTTTTTTCTTTGATAGTGTCAAGCGAGGACTTAACGAAGAGATATCTTGGTATGTTACCAAGTAAAGAGTTCTTATCTCTTGCCCTTGCTCTACCTCCCATAAACTGTGCCTTTATATGATCTATTCCGGGCTTACTTCCCGTGTTGCAGTCTAGATAAGAATTTCTACCTCATCTGGACTTTTTGTATGGGGCTCTCTGTACTTTGCATATTATTGTCTAGCCGGCTCTTTCCAGACGGCATTATCTCACCAGCTGGAACCACTTTATTTATACATAATCTCTGATGGGCCTTTAATCTAAAATACACCCCGCAATAGAAATTCTATTGTAGTCACGATCTCGAATGCATAGCCTCCCTCTGATCACACTTAGATATACCATTTTACTGCCCAGATATCGTAAACAAACTAGTTCGGTTGGCAGGGTACACATAATATGGCCGCCACTATGTAGTCCCTCGTCTATTACTATGCCACAATACTCTCGCGGTTTTTCTCGTTTCTTCCGCGATACTTCAACCTAGACATCATAGTATAAGAACGCGCGGACACTAACTATGTCAGACGGAGGGTTTCGGGGACGCGTAGATGCCTGTACGCTGCACGCCGGATTTACAGGTAAACGGAATAGGGATTGATCTTAGTCAGAAGGGTGGAGAGCAGTTCCCTTCTTAGACGCAAAGACGTAATTCTCTTTGACGTGGTGGCGCCGACTATTTACTCAGCGAGTTTGAACTCATGAGCATATTCGAAGTACCCCCACACGGCTGTTTTTATACTATGGGAGTTATTATAAATAACACCGATTCCAAGTAGCAAACACTAGTTCCTCTGGTATATGCGTCCTCTGGTTAACCTTTTACCGACATGACTAAATTCAGTGCATATTATTCTGTACAACTACTATACCTCAGGACCTGAATATATACATACCACTTGTGTTTTGCAGGGTCGCGGTGACTAAACAATACCAAATCACTTCACAGAATGCCTTTTTGCGATAAATGATCAACATTTATAAATGTAAGTCACCATATAGTACCTCTAGCTTTTTATGTGCTTTTACAGCTCAATAATACCCATGTTGTTCTCGAATAGACGTGTTGGTATCTCTTTATCACATTAGAGACTGAAATAACACAGGAACTAACTCTCTACGCGGACTTCAGTATCCTGAGACCCTCTGCTTGATTTTATACAATAGGAGTATCTCCTCAGAACCCACACCGTAACGGAAACAACTCGTTCATTCCGGTATGTCCTTTTTAAAAAAACGCTATTTACAGGCAGTCTAGCGAACTCATAGTATTAAGGTCCCCTCAGGAATGACCTTGACATGGGGTTTCTATACATTTCTCTTTTAGCTCCCCACACAGAATCTGACATCTAAGATACCAAGATGAAGCTTTGAGGTTCACCTAATACATCTGACCTGGCATTATGGGTAAGCCTAAGTATTAGGGATTATGCATGCATACCATCTAAACTTTTATATCGTTACCTACCCTAACAGTCTCCCCTGGCCCCCTTATAGATGCGGTATAACTCAAGTGAACCTACCGTCCTATTTCTAAAAGAGAACACGTTTTAATGATAGCTGACCTATCACCTTGTAAGTATGGCTACATGATTGTATATGTTTTTGTATGGAATACCCCCTCATACAGCTTTTGCAGAATAGATTTCTCTCTGGACTATTGGTCCCTCATTAATTGGTAGTGTGACTTGTCACACTGTGTCAGTATCTTGCTCTAGCATTTTTAGATTTTCCTGCTTTCTTCTCTTAAAGGTATACTGTCCCTTACTACAGTAATGAACCGTGGGTTTTACCCAACAGTGAATGTATTAACGCTCTTTTGTATATAGATTTTTTGTGTATGTGACAGTGACAGATTTGTCTTTTCATTTCTAGGCCACTTTCCTTCTTGTCTGATCCCCTGCTATCTGCACAGTTTGATGTACAAGGTCCTGATGAAGGTGGCTTGCCCACCGAAACGCGCGTAGACCCGCCACAAGGGCCAACAACTACACCTTGGTGCCCTTGGACCACATTAGCGTAGACATCTTGCTAATTGGAATCCAGTTCCTTTTTCATCTTTGTATGGAGTGTGTATGTGGAATGAATGTTAGCACGTGAGCGAGCTGCTGTGTATGATTGCTTGTCAGGGTAACTACTACTAATTTGTTACTGATTTTAGAATTGTCTTGTGTCCTTTATGAATCTTTTTCAAATAATCCATGCATTACCAATGCATTACCAATGAATTTAAAAGAAAGAAGATTCGTTGATCAAGAACTAAATTCATATGTATTTATATCCATATAAAAATAAAAAAGAATTAATAAATAAATATATATTTTTTGAATGAACTTTGTTTGCACTTTATCTCCTTCTGTCACTATTCTGTTGATTATTTAGAGATGTACACACATTATTGAATGATACGGCCACTGTAGGAACACCCCTCTAGTTTTGCGTAAGCAGGGTGCTTCACCTTCTAAGTACAAGTGTACCTTACAGTAGGTGAGCATAAATCTAGGTAGCTGTTGTAAGTTGACAAGGTCATGGGGGGTTGGACTTTTGTGGTTATACATCATGTTTGGTCCAGAGACATCTGGAGAGTTACATTTTAATACATTATTGTATATAATAGCGCTGCTTATGAAGCAGATCCTGGCACAGAAATGTATAGTATAATAGGAAGGTGTTTTGGAGATCTTCCATGCACATATAATATTTTTCAGTTCTAAGAGTTGATAGTAAGTATAGGAGGAGAAGGTCTGTGCCTCTAATGTCTGGGATAGGTTGAGAGTTCATGGCCCTAAGGCCATATGATTACTATTGAATAATATATATATATATATATATATATATATATATATATATATATATATATATATATATATATATATATATATATATATATATGAGATATTTAGTTTACAGTTCATTTGAGTTCCTCCAAGAAGGGTCATATGTGTTTGCAGTAATAGAGAATGTGTTCTCTATCATCCGCAATTTCATAGGCAATCCAAAACACATTTGACTTTAGTAGTCCTGTTTTAAATATCTGGATGGCTGTTCAAATGGAACTATCTGTTTGTCCCGAATTTGCACTCCGCTAATAGGAGTCAGATTATGGCTTTAGTGGGGAAATTTCCATATTTCAGACCATGTTTGATCAGCGAGGGTCTGATTTTCAACTTAGATCAAGTGCTGTCCCTTTTCATGTGTATTTAATTATTGTTATTTGGCTTACTCCTATCGGGTTATTATTAAATGTTTCCGGTAAAGTTTCCCTGCATGAGTAGTTTGCTAAATAAGGAGACTAGATCAGGTGTATGTGGTTTCATTAACTTACCAAGAGCTTAAAGAACCTAAACAAATACAGGTTAGATGGGTTGTATTATTGCTTTAGCACCGCCAAAGAGAGTTGGGATTTTCTGGGTAGCCAAGATCTTTTTAGGTAGTTAATTTCTTTTCAACTCATTCTTTCCAGTAAATCACCTTGCCATCTGTTTTGACATACAGGTTACCTTATAGGGTGGTTAGTGTGCGTCCTCATATTTTATTGGTGTGTCATTTATCAAGGTTTTTTTAGAATTGGTGAAGTCTCTTATAATATTCTCTAATAGTCCGGGAGTGCAAGACTTGGATGTGCTTCATTGTTAGAGTGGCTGTAGATGTGATGGGGTTTTCAGTGGTTAGTCTTTATTTGGGGTTAGCGATACAATGTCCACTCAGTGGCTTGTCTAACTAGAAATGCTATTTGGTAATTAAAGTTTCATAAACAAACTCCTCCCCCTGATGTTTTTTCTTATGAAATCAGAAGGGCTTGTCTGCATTTTTGTAGTAATTAGTAGATAAATGTAAGGAGAATATACTCATGATGAAATTGATTTGAGGTGCAATCATTATTTTAGTACATTCTAGTCTCCTCATCCACATTATGAAGTTAGGGGAACCAACATCAATTAGATTCTTAATTTTGAATTGACGTGTCTTCTCGATGTGGTCTCTAGATTTTTGAAAGGACTTCCTGTACCATCTATCGATTAACTTTGATATTAAGGTGTTATTGGGTAGCAAATCATCTATTGTTGTTAATGTGCTATGAAGATGAGAGTAAATAGGGAATTCACTTTCTGTGGAATTATGCAGACACCAAAATCCTTCTAGATTATTTTTCCGCTTATCTTTGTTTACAAACATTTTTGGCTTGAAGATTTGTGAATCACAAATGGGCTCTCCTACTTATAATTTTCTTATACTCATATTTTAAAGATGATAAGTTTGTGGAAACTGTCTACTCCTTTGGTACGGGAAAGGGTGCATTCTATGGATTTGATTTCTTTCTCAAGAGCATCCAACTTTAGGGTTCTGTGTTTTTTATTGTTATGCATGGTAGTGAACATAACTCCTTTTATAGTAAAGATCATGGCATTCCAGAGGAGTTCTGGAAACAAGTCTGTTGTATTTTCTTTGAAAACGTTTTTAATGGCTGTTAGGATTTACTCTTTCACCTCTTGATCACTAAAAATATCATTCATTCTCCATGTTTTCATTCGAGTCAGGGCTTCTGTGATGGTTAATTCCAAGGAAATACAGGTATTGCCTGACACTAATTTTGGCTCTGTTTTAGGATTGATTAACTTTGTTGTTAAGGTTCCATTGGGCATGACAGCTATATCTGATTCTGCATATGCAGGAGGTGTGTGCGTATAGGAGTCCAGCTGAGCAGCCGTGTTTGGTAGGTTTGTGAAAGTCTATGTTGTTTTTACACTACGTGGGGCAAATGTTGTACACTTCTTTGTATGGGTGCTTAACCCCTTCGCTGCGGCGGCTATTCCGCCGCAGCGCTAAGGGTGTGGGGCACCCGCGCGGCGGCTCCATACTAGTGACGGAACCGCTCCATCACGGCTCGCGGGCGAGCTGTGCTTGTGACGGAACGGTTCCGTCACGAAGCCGCCCGCCCATCAAAGCGTCAGCGCAGGTGCGAAATCAGTGCCGCGCAGGCGCGGCGAGCGGGCCGTGAGAGAACCGTTCCGTCACAAGCACAGCTCACCCGTGGCTTGTGACGGAGCGGTTCCGTCACAAGCATGGGAGGGGTTAAAGAGTGCTAGTTTGTAGATTGGGAGCCGGTGGAACTTTTTGAGGCATGAGGCGATGTGAGAGCGGGTTGTGGGGATAAAGGTGACCCTGGCTGCTGTGTTTTGTATGGTTTGCAGTTTCCTGGTCACTTGAGCATTAATTCCATCATAGAGTGCATTGCCGTAGTCCAGTTTACTAGTGATGAAGGCTTGGGCTATAGTTCTGTGAGTGTTGGTGCGGAGCAATTTGAAGATCTATATGAGCATCTTGTGTGGAAGCAGGAAACAGAGACTGCATTCACTTGGCCGCTCATAGTGAGTTGGTTGTTGATTACTTTTCCAAGTTTCTTTGTGTGGGTTACTGGGGCGGGTGTGGATCCCAGTTCGGCACACCACCAAGTGGAGTTCTAGAGCGAGGTGTCGTTGTTGAAGATTACTATTTCCTTATTGTCTTTGATGAGTTTGAGGTATTTGGTTTTCATCCATCTGGTGACTTCGGTTCAGCAGGCAGAGATCTTGCCTGAGAGGGAGAGTATTAGCTGGGTATCGTCAGCATAGGATATGATGTTGCTTCTGTGGGCATGGATGAGTCTGTCAGGTGGGGTCATGTAGGTGTTAAACAGAGTGGGGCGAAGTTAGGATCATTGTGGAACTCCGCAGATGATGACAATGTCGTCAGAGGTGAAGGTTGCTAAGCTGACTGACTGGGTGCAGCCTTGTCAGGTAGGAGCAAATCCCACAAAGTGCTGGTCATTGAATGCCAGCTTATTGTAGTGTTTGACTAAGGATGGAGCAACAGACAGTGTTGAATGCTGCAGAAGCCTAAGGTAGGATGTGGGCTGCGGTATCATCTCGGTTTTTAATCATCCAGATGTCTTCTTTGGCGGCAATAAGGGCGGTCCGTAGTTGTACCTGAATCCAGACTGAGTTGCAGTAGCTGGGTGCCTAGGCATTTATTGTCATCTTTTCTTTGACTTTTGCTGGGTGTGGTAGAAGGGACATAGGATGGTTGTTATCTTGTGTCTTCTGGTCTGCTGAGGGTTTCTTGAGGAGGGGGGAGTACTGTGGTGTGCTTACAGACACTTTGGTAGGTAGTTTTGATGACTGAGTCATTCAGTATCGGAGTGAGGGCTGAGCAGATGGGTTTCAATCCTTTCATGAAGATGTGGTGAGATCAGGGTTCTAAGGGTGCACTGGAGAGTATGGACTGCATGGTTGTTGCTGTTTCCCTAGTAATTATGGTGGGCCAGGTGCTCAGAGTGGTCCTCTGGTTGTTGGTAGATATAGGCTGGAAGGTGGAAGGGTGTGGTTGGGGCTCTAAGGTTTCATAGAAGCTGGTGATCTTGTTGCTGAAGAATAGGGACATCTGGGTGCAGAGGTCCTGTGAGGGTGTTACGCTGATGGAGTTGCTGGTGGAGAGGTGAAGTCTTTCGCTATGGTAGAGGTTTCCTTGGTGCTGTTAGTGCTGGTTTTGATGCAGTTAGTGAGTGCGGAGCTCTGGTGGCTCTAATTTGTTGATGGTGGCGTCTAAGGGTGGATTTGTAGGTGCTCATGTCTGTGTCTTTCTGACTTGGTCTCCATCTGCATTCAAGCTGCTTGTAATGGCATTTGGTGACCATGAGCTTTTCCATATGCAAGCCTGCTTGCGGTCTGGTTTTCGTGTCTTTGTTGGTTTTAAGAGATGCCAGGGTATCTGCACAGGCGATGATCCAGGTGTTGAAGTTGGAGATGAGTTAGGCGAGGTGGTTGTTGTATCCGAATGAAATACATAGTGATAGATTCCTTACCTTAGAATTACCCCCAGGCGTCGGACTGGATCCGGAAAGTTTTCGTCAGCAGTACCCCTGAGCGTCGGAAGGTGGCGTTGTGTGGCTCCACGTCCATCATTCCCGTCGTGGTCGCCGAAATGATGTCGCAACAGCTAATTAGACTCTGCATTCGCGCAGTGACGTCAGTTCTATTTTTTTCCCCGCCAGCAAGTGCAGGTCCGGAGAGAGTAGTACCCCAAGTCACATAGTGATAGATTCCTTACCTTAAAATTACCCCCAGGCGTCAGACTGGACCCAGAAAGTTTTCATCAGCAGTACCCCTGAGCGTCGGAAGGTGGCGTTGTGCGGCTCCGCGTCCATCGTTCGCGTCGTGGTAGCCGATATGACGTCGCGGCAGCTAATTAGACTCCGCCCTCGAGCAGTGATGTCAGTTCTTTCTTTTCCCGCGCCAGCAAGCGCAGGTCCGGAGAGAGTAGTACCCCAAGTCAGTTTTTGAGGCTTTTTGTCACTTTTTTTGAGTCGATCGACTCCTGGTGTTGTAGAGATGCCCGGTTTCAAGCCTTGCGGGGACTGTCATCGGATGATATCGGTGACGGACCCGCACCGCGTGTGTCTCTACTGCATGGGGCGCGACCACGACCCCAAGTCGTGCCCTGAGTGCCAGGCCAGGGTGCCGAAGACTTTGCGGGAGCAGTCCAGAAAGTTGATGGAGGTCCGGCAGTCGGTTCCGCGCCGCTCAAGGTCCCGGTCCCGTGGGAGGTCGAGGAGCCATCACCATCGTTCTTCTGGATCGAAGTCTTCACACTTAAGTAAGACGAAGCACAAGAAGTCGAAGAAGCGTCATCGCTGGCCCACTTACCATCCCGTGACGTGGCTGAGGGTGCGGGTGGTGCCTCCCCCATGGTTCCGGCGGAGCCTACTGTGTCGCCGTCGGCCTACCCGCCCTTCCCGAGTCCGTCAGCTACTTTGGCCCAGCTGCACTAATTTCTGTCAGCCTTGGCCCACCTCTTTGGGCTGTCAGACCCTGCCGGCGCGCTTTCGGCCCCGCGGGCCTGACTGGGGTCCTCGCCCTTCACTGTCGGCGGCCTCGGCATCACTTTCGCCTCTGGCGCCGCAGGGCACCCAAGGATCCAGGCCTGGATCTCGGTCGACGCCGGTTGACTTCATTATACCTCCACCGACGTCGACCCCACCGGCACCCCCTCCCGCGTGTCGCCCGTGGCACTGGATGGTGCCGCCCCCGGTTTCAGCTCCAACATGGACATGGAGCCGGAATGGCGTTACTTAACACCGGTTCCAACGCCGATGGGGCCTTTCGACCCCTATGTCCAGCCACCTTAGTTTTGGCCTGTACATCAGCCTGAGGAGGAAGGGGAGGCCTGGGACGGTCCTGAGGACCCTCTCACAGCTCAGTGTGAGTTTGACCCGGACTGGGCATAGGAACTGGGGGATGCCAGTGGTCTTGACACCTCTCCTGACCTTGGCATGCTCACTCCTCCTACCGTGACTACGGAGGAGGGTGCAAGTTATGCAGTGGTGTTGCGTAGGGCAGCGGAGGCCCTCAACCTCCAACTCCCTACCGTGGCCATCAGAACTAACCTCCTGACAGAAGTGCTTCTGCCAGCGGCTACCTCTGCGGAGCCACTGCTGCCTTTCAATGAGGCCCTTTGTGACGTTCTTTTGGGCACCTTGTCCAGGCCCAACACAGGGGCTCCTGTGGATAGGAACGTGGCTTAACGCCATCGCCCGGCCCGGGCGCCCCCATTTTCCTCTCCCAACACCCCACCCGTGAGAGCTTGGTTTTCCAAGCCTCAACGTCCCAAAGCGCATTCCCTAACGCACCCCTGGACAGAGAATCCAAGAGACTGGAACAATTTGGGAAGAAGATTTTTTCTTCCGCCAGTTCAGGGCTGCGGTCTGTGAACACCACATGCCTCTTGGGCCGTTACTCCCACTCTGTGTGGGATACAGTGGCATAAGTGCTACCTCAGTGTCCCGAGGAGGTGCGGACAGTGCTCTCGAAAGCTATTGCTGAGGGGAGAGATGCAGCCAGGTTCACAATACGATGTGGCCATGACACCGCCGACTAACTGGGCAGATCGATTTCCACGACGGTGGCACTCCGCCGGCACGCCTGGCTGAGTAGTACTGGCTTCTTTGGGATCTCCAGAACACCCTGATGGACATGCCCTTTGATGGCATTTGCCTTTTTGGCAACAAGGTAGATAGAGCGTTGGAGGGTTTTAATGACTCATGGGCTACGGCCAAGGCCTTGGGACTGTCGGCCAGTCACCCTCCTTCGCCTTCTGCTTTTTGCTCCTTTTGTGGCAATGGAAGGGGCGCCCCAGCATTTTCGCTTCAGAGCCACAGGCCGCAGCAGTCTTAGTGCGGCCGTGGGAACCGCACAGGCGGTTCAGGGGGCCAGCAGGCAGGTCAGTCCACTTCCACACCGGACACTACTGCCCCAAAACCTTCTGAGTCAGGTCTTTCAGGCCCACCAAATGCCAATGGGCGGCAGGATTCGCCATCGCCTCCCCTACTGGCGCACCATCACTTCGGACAGTTGGGTTTTAGACCTAGTCCAGAGGGGCTGCTCCCTCCCCTTCGAGACTACCCCTCCAGCCATGCCACCCCAATAGCACTGCATGTCAGGGGATCACTTGGCACTTCTTCAACAGGAATTCCCGGCCCTCTTGGCCAAGCGGGCCATCGAGCGCGTTCCTGCGCCAGAAGTAGGACGTGGTTGTTATTTCCACTACTTTCTGGTGCCCAAGAAGGACAAGGGCCTGCGTCCTATCTTGGACCTCAGGAGGACGTCAATCGCTTCCTCCTGAAGGAGAAGTTCAAGATGCTGACTCTAGCTCAGGTCTTGTCTTCTCTCGACCCTGGAATCTGGCTGGTAGCGTTGGACTTGCAGGATGCATATTTCCACATTTCCGTCCTGCCAGCCCACCGGCGTTACCTGCGGTTCACGGTAGGTCACGAGCATTTCCAGTTTACTGTGCTCCCCTTTGGCCTTATCTGCACCCCTCTGATGTTCACTAAAGTGATGGCCGTGGTCGCAGCTCAACTGCGCAGATCAGGGGTTCCAGTCTTCCCCTATCTCGACGACTATCTGTTGAAGGCAGGCTCGCCCCAGGCAGTCGTCTCCCACCTCCAGACTACGGCTGACCTCCTGCATTTGCTGGGGTTCTTCATCAATGTGCCAAAGTCGCACCTGATTCCCTCTCAGAAGCTCCTCTTCATCGGAGCGGTTCTGGACACAACACAGTTTTGGGCCTATCCTCCCGAACGGCGAGTCCAGGATATTCAGGTCTTTCGGCCTTTATCCTGGGTTTCAGTCAGGACGACCTTGAGGCTGCTGGGCCTCTTGGCCTGCTGCATCCTGCTGGTCACTCATGCCAGATGGCATATGCGGGCTCTGCAGTGAGACCTGAAGTTCTAGTGGGCACAGCATCAAGGGAACCTGTCCGATTACGTCCAGATCTCAAAGGGCACTGCACAGCAGCTGCAGTGGTGGCTCATGAATCAACATCGGGCCCAGGGCAGATCCCTCTCCCTTCTCCAAATGGAGCACACAGTGGAGACTGACGCGTCCTTCCTGGGATGAGGGGGCCACATGGGAGAGGCGGAGATCATAGGCCTCTGGTCTCTGGTGGAGTCCAAGCTCCATATCAACCTTATGGAGCTTCAGGCGATCCGACTTGCACTGAAGGCATTCCTTCCCTCTGTGAAAGGGAAAGTTGTGCAGGTGTTCACAGACAACACCACCGCCATGTGGTACTTCAACAAACAGGGCGAGGTGGGGTCGAGGACCCTATGTCAGGAGGCTCTGCGCCTCTGGACATGGCTGGAACAGCAGGGCATTTCCCTGGTGGTTCAACACCTGGCAGGTCCACTGAACGCCAGGGCGGACTAACTCAGCCGCAGGTGCATGATGGATCACGAATGGCGTCATCACTCTGACATGGCGCAAGGTCTCTTTTAACAATGGGGAGAGGCTTGGTTAGAGATATTCGCCACCGAAGAGAACGTGCAATGTCAGCAGTTCTGCGCGTTGGAATTTCCAAGGCGGCACTCGCTAGGCGACACATTTTGCTGTGAGTGGAGCTGCGTTATGTTGTGTGCCTTTCCGCCTATACCACTTCTACCCAGAGTGCTGAATAAGATCTGGCGCGACTGGGCCTAAGTCATTCTTGTGGCGCCGGACTGGGCTCGAAGAGTTTGCTATCCAGAGCTACTCAGTATGACAATCGATCCCCTGATCCGACTGCCTCTCGGTAAGGATCTTCTGTCGCAGCATCAGGGAACAGTCCTCCACCTGAACCTGTCCAGCCTCCACCTCTTTGTGTGGAGATTGAGTGACATCTGTTGATTCCTTTTGACTTTCAGCCAGGCGTCCCTCCACTAAGTTGGTATACGCCTGCAGTGGAACAAATTTGTGACATGTGCACAGCAATGGCTGTGGATCCCCTTTTTGCTCCTCTTTCAGAAGTTCTTTTGTTTCTTCTTCCCTTGTCCCAGCAGGGCTCGGCTCTGGGCACATCAAGGGCTACCTTTCTGCTATTTCAGCCTTTCTCAGACTCCCTGACCAGACCTCTCTTTTCAAGTCCCCTGTTAGAAATAGATTTCTCAAAGGCGTTACTCATCTTTCCCTTCCTATTCCATTCGTAATTCCACAGTGTGACTTGCATTTGGTTCTTACATATCTAATGTGCGCTCCCTTTGAGCCTCTGCACAATTGTCCACTTCGTCTGCTGACCTTGAAGACTTCTTTCCTTGTTGCCATCACCTCTGCTAGGAGAGTGAGTGAGCTCCAGGCTCTTTCTTGTAAGCTTCCTTTTCTATCTGTCCATCCGGACAAGGTTGTGCTCAGGACACGTCCATCCTTTCTGCCAAAGGTTGTCGCTACCTTTCACATTGGGCAGACCATTCCTTTGTCCACCTTCTTTCGGCCTCTGCTTCCTTCTAGAGAGGGAGACAGGCGCCAACGTCTGGACCCAAAATGTGTGCTCTCATTTTATTTGAACCGCACACAACAGTTTCGGATGGATGACCAGCTCTTTGTTGGCTACTTTGGTGCCAAAAAAGTGTTGGGCAGTACATAAGCGGACTATCTCCAGATGGGTCGTCTTGTGTATTAAAGCCTGTTATTTTCTGGCTAAAAAGGAAGCCCTGTTGGGGCTGTGCGCCCATTCCACCAGGGCGACTGCAGCCACTACAGCATTGGGACATGATGTCCCTCTGCAAGACATCTGTCAGGCAGCTACATGGGCCTCGCTGCACACTTTTACTAAGCACTACTGCCTGGACAGCCAAGTCCGGAGAGGCGACTTCTTTGGCAGTTCTGTTCTCTGAGACTTCCTGGTGTGATCTTTGTTTGCAGACCCACCATCGGGGTTAGTATTGCTGGGGTATCTATTCTAAGGTAAGGAATTTATCACTATGTGTTTCTTTCAGATGAACAAGTTACTTACCTTCGGTAACGATATATCTGTAAGAAACATTGGTAGGGATAGATTCCTTACCGCCCCACCCATCCTCCCTGGCTGCGGGCTGGCTGCGATACCATCGCCCCTTTAAAGCGCATCTCGTCCAAACGCCCCAAAGATGCTAACCGATGGTTCTCTGACGATCTGAAGATCCAAAAACTTAATCTCCGCCAAGCGGAACGCCAGTGGAGGCGGAACTATTGTCCTGTTTCTAAAACCCGTTACACCGCCCTCCTAGTACAATACAAGAAATCCATACTGGAAACCAAAAAGACTTACTTTTCATCTAAAATTCAGCTCGCGGAGAACCGGCCAAGAGAAATATTCTCCATCGTTCAAGATCTCGCTTATTCCGATAGAGCCTCACTCAAACCTTCTCCATCACAATCACTATGCGATTCCCTCAATTCTTTTTTCCTCGACAAAATCAGTATGTTTAAGCTAAAATCCCCCCCCCTTCCCTGGCTTTCACTGACCCTTGCTGTCCTCCAGCTACAGCACGTCTTGATTCGATCCCCCCCCTCACGACCGATTCACTCTCCTCCATTCTCCCGCTGGTTAAATCCGGCTCCCCGTTGGATCCCTGCCCTGCTTATATTTTGAAGCAGATCTACTCTCACTGCCCCTCACCGCCCCTTACGTTTCTTAACAGCTCGCTGTCCCAGGGTATTGTTACCCCAACACTCAAATCGGCAGTGATCGTTCCGATCTTAAAAAAACCTGGGGCGGACCCTTCGGATCCAGCCAATTACCGCCCCATCTCTCTTTTGCCTTTCTTGGCAAAGGTACTGGAACGTCATGTTGTCAGAACCCTGAGTGAGTTTGTGGAAAGAAATAGCGTCTTGGCTCCGAGGCAGGCAGGTTTCCGCCCTGCACATTCCACTGAGTCAGTAATCATATCTGTCCTGGATAACCTCCGAGAAGGAATGGATACTAGTCAGCCTCAGGCCCTGGTCCTCCTTGATATTTCCGCCGCATTCGACACGGTGGACCATACCATCTTACTTTCACGTGTCGAGGCGGCGGGAATCGGAGGGACAGCCCTGTTATGGCTATCCTCCTTCTTGAGTGGTCGCAAACAGGCGGTTCGCCTGGGTGAGTACTCAGCTGACTTTCGGCCTATCCAGTGCGGGGTCCCCCAAGCATCCTCTCTGTCCCCTCTTTTATTCAACCTTTACATTGCCCCCCTTATTTTTGCTTTACAGCAGCTGGAGGTCTCTGTGTACAACTACGCAGATGATCTCCAGCTCATATTTTCCCTCTATTCCTCCCCCGAGTAAATATCTAATTTTCAGTTCATCATGACTTTCATCCAGGACTGGATGAACTTCAACCACCTGAAACTCAATCCCGATAAAACGGAATTGGTGTTGACAGGTGGTTGCTCCAGTCCCTGGTCCTCTTCTTTTTGGCCCCCTTCCTTCGGTTCCCCACCCACTCCTGTTCCCTCCGTCAAAACTCTTGGGTTTAAAATCAATAATCAACTTTCCTTACACTCTCAAGTCAGTGCCGTCGTATCCTCAGCCTTCCTCTCCCTCAGGATAATACGTAAAGTTTCACGATTCTTTTCCTCAGATGCGCTCAAACTAATACTTCTGGCCATGGTAACATCTCGCCTGGACTACGGCAATGCCCTATATCACGGCATGCCTGCGTACCTCATGAGGCGTCTCCAACTGGTCCAAAACCAAGCCGCTCGGCTGGTCTTTAATCTACCAAAATCACACCACGTTACACCCCTCCTCGTTTCCCTGCACTGGCTCCCTGTCCGGCAGCGCGCCCTATTCAAGCTTGGCTGTACCATCTTTAAAGCCCGGACAGGCTCTGCCCCTTCTTTCATTAACACAGCCATTCAAGACTACATGCCATCGAGAGAACTCCGTTCTTCTTCCCACCACTTCCTTGTGGTCCCCCGCTTCAAACGGAAGAAGTGGGGGGGCTCCAAATTCTCTACCACGGCCCCAGCATTTTGGAACTCTCTCCCACTCCACCTGAGAACCTGTTCCCAGTACCCCCTGTTCCGTAAAGGCCTCAAAACCTTTCTCTTTACCCAAGCCTTCCCCTCTTACACTGCCACATCCCCAAACTTTCCTGCCCTCTGAGTAGCAGTAGTCATATAGCGCCAAGAAACCGCTAGGTGTATGAGCGCTCTACAAAACCCTTAAACTCAAACTCAAACTCCCCGTTCTGCGAACCGATTTCTAGGGTTAAGGTCATCCTTTTCAGGACCCTAGTTTCAAGGCATCAGTGGTCAGTATCCTGCATGGCTTTGCATTTTCTGGTGTGGAAAGTCGTGTACATAACTGACGTCAGTGCGCGAGGGCAGCGTCTAAGTAGCTGCTGCGACGTCATCTCACGACCACGACGCCGACGACGGACGCAGAGCCGCACGACGCCACCTTCTGACGCGCAGGAGTACTGCTGCCGAAAACTTTTCGGATCCAGTCTGACGCCTGAGGGTAATTCTAGAGTAAATATTCTATCACTACTAATGCTTCTTATTGTTACCGAAGGTAAGTAACGTTCATCAAGGGTGGTTGTGTAGGAGTTTGGAAGACCAGGATGCTTCTGAGATCCTGTTCCAGACCCGTCATGAAGATTTTGCGATGGTGTTTCTGCTGTGGTGTGGGACGGATATACTGCAGTTGATGAGAATGTGGTCCACCAGATGATTGGCTTGGACTTGTGTGCAGGTATGTTACTGAATCTAGTGAAGATGGGATCCAGGAGATGTCCGGCTGCATATGTCAGGCCTTCCACTCGCTGGGTGAGTCAAAGGACCCTGAGCTCTTATCATCTGTGTATCCTGATTGTGGGCTTCATTTCATGGACTGTGAAGCTCAATTGCCACCTGTTTCAGCTTTCCTGAAGGCTCTGCTGACTCATACTGTCATCACATTGGTGTGGTTGTCATGTCAGTTGGATTCTCTGTGAGTCTTTCAGAAGTGTAGCAGTTGGGTTCTTATCCTTGTTCTCAATTCTTCAGCATGCTGTGCCTGGAAGCCCCATTAGTGCTGCCGGCGGTAGCCTCTACAATTGTGTTACCAGGGCTCCATGTGGTTGTTTGGCACCATCTTGGATGCAAGTCTTCCAAACAGGGGAAGCTCTACTGCCTTTCGAATTGAGGACTTGCCTGGCTAATTTGGTCTGCTGTGACTTGACCATCCTGTGCCTTGGATGTTCTGTATCTCAGTTGTAAAGCTGAAGCCGGCTCACCGCGCTTGCCACAATAACCAGCTTAGTACTGTGCTGGACCCCATTGAGACATGTCTGACTTAGTGCTTGGCTTACACTCCTTATAAATGGTTGTATGAAAAGAAGGTTCCCATTGTTGCTCGTAAAGCTGGACTGGGTTGTATTGTAAATATAGAGCAGGCCTCAATGACACCTAAAGATTGAGAAACCCTTTTAAAATAGCAGGTTTAGGTTTACTATGGGCTTTGCCCCTGGTAATTGTCACGAGATCTGTAGACAGGTCTTAAATATATCAGTAAAGACTCAAGAACTCTTATTCTGTGCTTTTAAACTGTGGTCTGGAGAAAAACCGCAACTTTATTGTGAGGCCCCCCCCAATGTAAATATTAGGTTCTTGTAGATGCTTTTTTTATAATGGGCTCTGCTACAAGCTAGGCAGAAAATCTGCTCCAGAGAAAATTATGACCCTTTCCATCAAATCTGACTAACTTCTACATTTGCATAAAATCCAAATTATTGAAGCGCTATTGTATAGGAATAGCTTTTGTTATGATAATTTTTCTCATCGCATTATCTCACACTTATTACAGCTTAGAACTGTGCCCAAATCTTCAATAACACACTTGTGTGTTGTCAATTTCGGTTTCTATTCATATTATTTTCAAACTTATTTACCGTTTCTGCTACTACAAGCACAATCTCATAAAATTAACAGATGAACAGGGAATTTGTAACTTTCAGTACATCTTCATTTGCAGTTAAATACTATTAGATAAGTGTTTGATGTCTTACAGGCTGGAGGAGAGGATAGCACTTGGTTAGTATTGTGAACTCTTTAATTAGAGGTTATATTTTATATGGGATATTATTTTTTAGCTTGATAGAATGATTAGTTTAACCTTCTAAGTGTTTGAATTTCTTTTAATAGTTAAGAATCACTGTGAAGAATCGAGTAGAAATTTGAAAAATGTGAATGTTCGAGGCATATGAGCTGGAGATTACACACTGTGCATAGATGGCCACCTAGTGTTGGGCCCGGATGTTTGCAGTTGGTTTTGTTGTAGAAAAGTCTTTGGAAGTTACGGGATAGGTGACTCCTCCTTTGGATGATACTGCGCAAGGGCATCGGCTCCGTTCCCAGATTGTTTTTTTCTGCCGCCGGGCTCGGATGTGTTTCCAGCACTCCGTGTTGGAACCAATTTCCTTCGGCTCGCAATCCTCACCAACTTATAGAAAATTAGTTTTGAACGCTTTTCCAGTCGACGCTACTCAACACCGAAGATTTCGATTCTGGTCATTGTCGAGGGCCTTCGGGTCTAACTATGTAGTGTAGTTCCTAGTTTCCCACTAGGCCCTGCGCATTGGAATAACATAAACAGTAGTATCGACGTGGAACTGCGGATATTCCAGGCCTCCACTGACTATGCTAAACTTAATTGGGTTGTGTTACCAACTAGCTCAGAGGTCACTGGAAACTTTCTTCTCTGCATGGGAAGTGATCAGCTTCCTTGGCACAGACAAGAAGGGATTCAGCTTTCCAACAACCGTGCAACATGACAACTTTGCTCCTCAGATCAAGAGTCAATCTCTAGGGTCGTGTGAAACAATAGACATGTATTTCACTCAGTCAGTCTAGTGCAGTTTACTTTCACGAGATGTAGAGAATAGAGAGACGGGCGTTTGTCAATAAAGGGTTAACATTTATTGAACAGTCTTTCTTCTCGTACAAGAGAAATGTATTGCCACAATTGCAATAATTGTTATTATAAAAAGTACGTACAGTAAGATAAGTATTGCGAAATAGAACTGTAAAAGCATTGATATGGTTTCTTAGCCATACAATGGTTTAAAAGTAATAAAACATATATACAGTCATATATACATTAGGCTAACATACTCAACTGGTGCTTCTAACTAAGCCTACCCCAGTGTGCCTGACCTAAGCCTAACACGTGAAAGGGGAGTAAGTAAGTAGCTTTAAGTTAAGTTGGTTTTGCCAAGGTTTGTTTCAAGAATTCTCGTCTAAGGGTTTAGTCAACACCATACCTCTGAATAGAATGATGGAGGATTGGTATCTCCTTCAGGGGTCTCTCTCGATATCCCAGTCACCCGCGAGGGTAAACCGGAAGCGCCGGGACTGGATTTCTCTGCACGAGAAAGGCAGCGGCTTCTCTTCAGCGCGTCGAGGAAGGAGGGGGGACAGCGTCCGCGGGCAGCTGGAATCTGCTGGATGTCTTCGCAGAGGGACGGCTGTTCAGCTCCTTAAGCGTACTGCACCATAGGTCGCGCTTTAGCGGCGATAATGGTATCAGCAGCTTCACCACCACAGGATAGCAGGCTGCAGCGACAGAGTGCTAGATTTACCAACACGGGGTCGTGCAGGCAGCTGGCTTCAGTAGCTCGTACAACAGGCAATTGCTTAAGGCAACGTTGGTAATATTTATACCTGACAGGTGCCGGGTTTGACGCAAGTTTGCTGGACATAAGACGTCAATTAAAGATGTCACTAGGAAGTGATAGTTATCAGTTGCTCATTAGAGTTCTATTACTAATCAAAACATAGCAAGCGGGGATTTCCAGGTTTGCTGAGTTTTTATCTTGTTGAAGAACTCGGAGTGTTATCTAGGAATATCAGATAGTGACTGCTGCTCTGTCATTGCACTAATTGGTCGCAAAGGAAGTGGCAGAGAGAACTATGCTGGAATGTGGCTCTGTTCGTGTGAGGCCAGAGATGACTTTTCAGAAAATCGCACTTGAACGGTTATGCCAATATAGGGAATAAATGGATTTATAGCCGAATAGGGGCATAAGGTCACAGTATCGATCAGGAACCTAGATAAACACGCAACAACTAGGCCTGAAATCCACCTCATGGAAAGGACGCCATTTAAAAAGTACCCTCAATGTGGGTCTAAGTTTCCCCACACCGACCTTCATGAAGTGTGTAACCTTTGCCTCTCATCGGAGCACGAGGCCAGAGACTGTTCCACTTGTGCCTCTTTCCGCTCAAAGAAGACTATCCGGGACCGAAGAGCTAGGAGAACAATGGCTCGATCTTCAGCTCTGATTCCGGACGACATCTTTCAAGAAGGTGTCGACGTCCCAGAGCAACACGACGTCGATAGCAACTCCGAGGCAGAAGATTCAGAAGTCGAGGCCATCACTCCAGTACAGCGGGTCGTAAGTAAGACCGTCGATCCCGGCCCTTCCTCGACACATCCAAAAAAGGCCCCGGTCACACCCTCGCCCTCGGGTGCACACGACACACTGCTTCTACTGCCCCACCTTCGGGACCGGCTAAGAAGCTAACCAAGCCTTCAGGCGACTCAGGTTCGAGTCGACCTTCCCACGGTGCCAGCACACACCTACCTGCACCGAAAAAGACAACGTCACCGGCCCTGTTGACATCCAAACCACCGTTGCCGAAGCACACCGCTAATCCTTCAGCACCAAAACCCAGGTCAGAACTAAGCAAACCTGCTTCAGATTCAAAAAGACCACCGGAACCGAAAAAACCATCGGATCCAAAAAATATACCCGAGCCAAAAAAATCATCGGAGCAGAAAAAAATCATTGTAGCCGAAAGACTCCTGCTTCTTCGGTTACAGACATTGCCAAAAAAACAAAAGAAACCGCTTCGGTGCCGAAACCTCCCTCCGAACCAAACGATCGGCCTCCTACAGAGGACTTATTTCATCCAGACCCTGCACAAAAGATTCTAGCTAAAGACCCAATCACTGGTCAGCTAACTTTAGCTTCAAATAAGCGACCACTGGATACACCAGCACCAGCTCCTCATTCAAAGAAAAAGGACATGGCTACCTCTCCTTTAAGACTTCCTTCTCCTTCTCCTACACCTATACCATCACCACCTGCTCCCCTACCACAACATTCCCCTACATCCTCTATCATACCAGATGATTACAATAGGGATGATAGCTCTGATGATACAGGGATAACATAGATAATCCATCTATTCCTCCAGGCCCACCTGACCTGTGGGATGATTATAACACCCCAGACGTCCCAAATGTCCCTCAAGATGACATATACCTCTCAAGTCCTTCTTTCCCACCAGAAGACACTATGGGTTTTAATCAGTTGATACACAGAGCTGCGCAATATCATGGAGTAGATATGCATACAGACCCTGTAGATGAAGACTTTTTAATGGATACTTTTGATAATGCACAAAGGTCCTCATCCATTTTACCAATGCTTAAAGGAGTGATTAAGCATGCTCCTGAAGTCTTCAAGGACCTAGTCAGTACTCGGATCATTAACCTTCGAATAGAGAAAAAATATATATATAGCTGCCCCTTCAGACCCAGCATATATTAAAGGTCCAGTACCACTAGACTCACTTGTAGTTACCAATGCACTCAAGAGAGCAAACTCACAAAAATCAGGTGAAGCTCCCCCACCAGATAGAGTCTAAGCTACTTGACGCATCAGGGAAAAGAACTGGGTCTCAGCGGCAAACATGTGGCTTATTGCCAATACACCAGCATTATTGGCCAGATATGACAAGGCACATTATGACGAATTAGAATCACTAATGCGACACCTCCCTGATAAGTACAAAGATAGAGCAAATGAGCTTATCCAAGAAGGGAAAAACATTACAAACACCTCTATTCGATGCGCACTTGATGCAGCAGACACTGCCTCCAGGGCAGTTAACACCAGTGTCTTATTGCGTAGACATGCCTGGCTACGCATATCAGGGTTCAAACCTGAAGTCCAAAGTGCTATACTTAATCAACCCTTCGATGAACAACATTTATTCGGACCCGATGTAGATGTATCACTTGAAAAAATGAAAAAGGATACAGATACAGCCAAATCTGTGGGAGCACTGCAGTCGCAGGCTCCCAGATGTTAATTTCGACGCTCATCTTATCGAGGCGCCACCAGAGGATACTCTTCGGACACACCTTCTACCTCATACAAAGCCCCTACACAATCCACCTATAGTAAGGGCTACCAAAGGGGAAGTTACAGGGGTAACAATAATAAAGGCAGAGGTACCCTTGTCCAATGACTCCCCTTCCCTTCCCCCGTCCCATTCCACTTCTGTCGGGGAAAGACTACAACAATACCTGCCAGCCTGGGAAAACATCACATCAGACAGGTGGGTGCTTCAAATACTTCAATCAGGTTACTGTCTAGAACTAACATCCACCCCCCCCAAACATACCTCCCAAGCAGCGTCCAATGTCACAAGAACATTTAACACTGCTAAGACAGAAAGTAATATCCCTCCTGCAGACTGCAGAAAAATGCAATAGAAATAGTCCCAAAGCATCAGCAAAACAAAGGAGTATACTCCCTATATTTTCTAATCCCAAAGAAGGACGGATCGCTAAGACCTATCCTAGATCCCAGACCTCTAAACATTTACATACAGTCGGATCATTTTCATATGGTCACACTCCAACAAGTCCTTCCACTCCTGTTACAAAACGACTTCCTTGTCACTCTAGATCTCAAGGACGCCTACTTCCACATTCCCATTCACACGGTGCACAGAAAATATCTCAGATTTGTGCTAGCCGGGCAGCACTACCAGTTCAAAGTGCTCCCATTCGGAGTCACAACAGCGCCATGGGTGTTTACCAAATTCCTAGCAGTAGTAGCAGCACACGTAAAAAGACAACATATTCACGTCTTCCCATTCCTAGACGACTCATAAAAGCCAGCTCGTACAGCCAGTGTGTACAACACACTCACGCTACTATTCAACTGCTTCACGACTTGGGATTTACAGTAAATCACATCAAGTCACATCTGCAACCTTCACACATACAACAATATCTCAGCCCTACAATAAACACCCAACTAACACTAGCCTATCCCTCTCCAACCAGGTTAACAAGTGTACAAACTCTCCTAACAAGATTCAAGCTGCAACACTCGCTTCCAGCTCGAGTGTTCATGCAGCTCATAGGAATGATTGCATCTTGCATATTTATAGTACCTCACGCAAGACTGCAAATGCGTCCACTTAAAGAGTGCCTAGCGCGCCAATGGAACCAGGCTCGTGGTCAATTAACAGACCTAGTGTTGGTAGACAGTCGGACTCATCGCTCTCTGCAATGGTGGAACACCGAAAACCTTTCAAAGGGCCGACCGTTCCTAGAGCCAGTTCTTCAGATAATCTTGACAGCGGACGCATCGCTCTCTGGCTGGGGAGCTCACCTACTGCATCACACCATGCAAGGCAGGTGGACACCGCAACAAACGTTACTCCACATCAACCACTTGGAGTTACTAGCTGTTTTTCTAGCCCTAAAAGCATTCCAAAAACAAGTATCAGGCAAAGCTGTCTTAGTCCACACAGACAATATGACAGCCATGTACTACATAAACAAACAAGGAGGAACACATTCTCTGCAGCTCTCTCAGTTAGCACAGCAGATATGGAGATGGGCTATACCACTAAAGATCTTCCTTTTAGCCCAACACGTTCCAGGAGTACAAAACACCATGGCAGATCTGCTAAGTCGATCGACACAGCAGATCCACGAGTGGGAACTTCATCCACAAGTTCTTTAACCGTTCTTTCAAATGTGGGGACAACCTCGGATAGACCTAGACCTCTTCACCAGACACGAAAACGCAAAATGCCCAAACTTCGCCGCCAGATATCCACACCCACTGTCCAAAGGCAATGCGATATGGATGAACTGGTCCGGAAAATGTGCGTACGCTTTTCCTCCTCTTCCACTACTTCCGTTAGTGGTACGCAATCTACAGCAACATTCCCTAACACTCATTCTGGTTGCTCCAACGTGGGCCAGACAACCGTGGTACACCACACTGCTGCAACTATCTGTGGTACCACACCAAAAACTAAGCCTATCTCCTTGCCTCTTAACACAGAACCATGGAGAGATAAGACACCCGGACCCAGCTCAGCTCAACCTAGCGATCTGGCTCCTGGAGTCATAGAGTTTGGTTACCTCAACCTTCCTCCAGAATGCATGAAAGTTAAGAAAGAAGCCAGACGTCCCAGTACCAGAGCATGTTATGCTGCTACGTGGAAATAATTTGTAACATACTGTCAAAACAACCACATAAATCCTTTAGATGTGTCTATTCAACACATCATAGGATACTCATTACACCTTCGTCTATCAGACTACACCTTGCTGCCATTGCAGCATATTTACAAAATGGGCAACATCTATCTCTTTCTAGAGTACCTGCTATAAAAGCTTTCATGGAAGGACTCAAAAGAATAATCCCTCCCAGAACGCCACCTTCACCAGTGTGGAACTTCAACATTGTTCTTACACGGTTAATGGGACCCCCCTTTGAACCGTTACATAAATGTGAATTGCAATTCCTAACTTGGAAAGTAGCTTTCCTAGTAGCTATTACTTCTCTCTGTAGAGTCATTGAACTACAAGCATTTACCATTCAAGAACCCTTTTTGCAAATGCATCATAACAAAGTGGTTCTACGCACTAATCCTAAATTCTTTCCAAAGTTCATTTCACCATTCCATCTAAATCAATCTGTTGAGCTGCCCGTATTTTTCGCGCAGCCACAAACAGTCGCAGAAAGAGCTCTACACACCTTAGATGTCAAAAGAGCATTACTGTACTACATCGAAAGAACAAAAACATTTCGTAAAACTAAAAAACTTTTTGTGTTTTTTTCACCACCACACAAAGGCAACCCCATATTAAAATCAGGGATAGTTAGGTGGATTGTTAAATGCATACAAATATGTTACCAGAAAGCCAAACGTGCATTAACAAATCCTCCAAAAGCGCATTCTACAAGGAAAATAGGGGCTTCAATGGCATTCTTAGGGAACATTCCCCTAGATGATATATGCATAGCAGCTACATGGTCTACACTGCACACATTCACCAAACATTGTGTAGATGTACAAACTAAACAGCTAGCCACTGTGGGCCAGGCTGTACTAAAAACTCTGTTTCAAACAACTGCAACAGATGCTGGTGGTCGCCTCTAGGTGTGGGTACTGCTATACAATATATGCACACTGTTTAATCTGCAGCTCATATGCCTTGAACGGAAAATGCTACTTACGAGTATGCATCTGTTCTTGGCATGTAGAGATACTCCGTGGAGTGGTAGCGCGCTATACAAGAACCCAATCAAATCAAATCAAAATCATATCATACAAGCTGCTGAGTTACACACGCCCATCCGCCTCCCCGGCTACCCTTATCTGTTCCAGTATTATCTTAATTAGATACAAATCACAAGGACATCACTACTTCTTGTACTGCTCCATCACTTCCCTAATGGCGAAAAACAATCTGGGGATGGAGCCTATGCCCATGCGCAGTATCATCCAAAGGAGGAGTCACCTATCCCGTGACTTCCAAAGACTTTTCTACAACAAAACAAACTGCAAACATCGGGGCCCAACACTAGGTGGACATCTATGCACAGTGTGTAACTCTGCAGCTCTACATGTCAAGAACAGATGC
This sequence comes from Lissotriton vulgaris, assembly GCF_964263255.1. Lineage (NCBI taxonomy): Eukaryota > Metazoa > Chordata > Amphibia > Caudata > Salamandridae > Lissotriton > Lissotriton vulgaris. The sequence continues at coordinate 172,920 of NW_028255037.1, read as the reverse complement.
ATACTGGTAAGTAGCATTTTTCTTTCCTTTTATTTTTTCCTTTTATATTGTTATGGTTTTTATTAACATTGAACAGAATGCTTTTATTTTATTTTAAAACATATTGTTTAGTTTTATAATAACTGGTTAAAATCTGTTCCATGCAGTTGTTAAGGGAACTGATACTTTCCTTTACTGGGCATTGGTATTTTGTTCTCTTCTCTCTGCGATGAACGCTATCTCACAGATTATGATGTACCTGTATTTGTGGTGTTTCTTTTGTCCGAATAATCATTCAGCTGTATTTTTTCTGCTGAAGGCACATCATTTATCCTTTCCTGCTCACTCAGTCCTGATTGGTGCTGTTCTAGTAGGGGGTTGGTAGGATATAATTCTTGATATATTTAATGAGTAAAGAAAAGTGATAATACACCACTTGAATTGCATATGTAATTTTTGACTACACTATGCCAGTGTGCTCCGTATTGGGTGGTATTGCTCTATGTTTTTGTATGTAGAACTCGGGAACATGACTTTGACCTTTGGATACAAAACTTTTACCAGAAACGTCCGGATGCAGGGAATTCTTTAATTTTATTCTTGACCAAGAATGCATGTCATGGATCCAGAAATGCAGTTTAAGAGGCAAATGGAGACCCATTTTCTCTTGGGCACTATTAGGGTAGAAGTTACATTAAAATCATATCTGAAATCCTCGCGACCCGGTTGGCGGAAGTAATAACCCCGCTGGTACTAAAACGACAACATGGCTTTATACCCAAGAGGGAGACAACAAACCATATCAACAGGGTGGTAACTTTGTTGGATATTGCAAAAACCACGGGAGTGAATTCAGTCTTATATTACTCGATGCCGAAAAGGCTTTCGACTGGGTTTCATGGGGATTTTTGTGGGCGGTGTTCCGTCGTCGTGGCTTTCAGCCAAATTTAGTTTTTGCCTTACAGATGCTGTATCGCCAACCCGCAGCTAGAATATGTATTATGGGCTTAGAATCTAATCCAGTACATATTACACAGGGAACCAGGCAAGGATGTCCTTGTCCCCCCCCTTCTGTTTTCTTTGTATATAGATCCTTTCTTAAAAATGTTAGAATATAATTCTAGGATTGAGTCGGTAATTTGGCGACAAGAGCACTATCGGGTATTTGCATATGCAGATGATGTGGCTGTGGTAACACCAAACCCCTCAACAGCTATGCCTGTAATAGAGCGATTAGCGGTAACATTTGGAGTTGTTTCAGGCTACAAACTTAACTCTACCAAGACACAAATTTTGTGTGATAATATAGCGACATTTGACGATCAAAGGGTGAGGAATGAAGTGATATACCTGGGGATCACGTTGGGGACTTGTTTAAATGCTCTAGTGGAGGTTAATTGCCAGCATTTACTAAGGGATGTGCATAAACAACTGGATCGCTGCGAATGTCTCCATCTATCTATGGTAAGACGATGTAACGTCCTCAAGATGCTGATCCTGCCCAAAATGTTATATTTTTTTAGATCTGCGCCATTGGAGATATCTCGGGCCAACTTGGTACTGTTACAATCTTTGTGTGCTAGATTTTTGTGGGCAAAGGGCAAATCCCTGAGAGCAATGCGGTGGTTGGGCTGTCCCGGACTTCACCCTATATTATTATGTGTGTATTTTACAGCATATGAACATCTTATTAACCGTGGCGAACCGACTAATGTGGCCGATTCCCCCTCCATATACCAAATGTTGCTTGGCAGTGATGTCAAAAATCGATTGTTCATTAATTTGGATATGAGCTATTACAAGAGAACGCGGTTTAAGGTCCTTATAACGGCTTATAAAGTATGGAAGGCAGTGAAAAAGAATTACATATTTGAAAAGATATATTGGTATACCCCGCTAATCGCTACAACTCTTCTCCAATCGATATTTTGGGATCGAATTGTAGATAATTGGCGGACTAAAGTGTTTCAATATATAGGAGATTTGTATATTAATGGGGATCTGATGTCTTTCGAAATGTTAATCGACAAATTCCATCTCTGTCGCTCTGATTTGTTAAAATATTTGCAAGTCCGTGATTATTTGCTCAAAGATCTATTGAAAATTGAATTGAATCCTGTTATTGAAGCCGTGGGGGAGAATGCGCGCATTGTTTTTCTTAATAATTTATTGTTACACACCAAGGGTAATGACTTAGAGATTCAAAATGTAAACTGCAAGAGGTGGCTGGGGTGCCTTGGCACTCGGTCGAAACTTCAATTGAATTGGCAGGGAGACTGTTTATGGCTGCTAATATTCGATCACAGCATTACAAGACTATTTTCAACTTGTACTATACTCCAGCTAAACTGTCTAAAGGGGGGGGGGTCTAACGGTGAAAAATGTTTCCGCTGTGGGGCAGATGATGCGGATATTGTACATATTTTTTATGCTTGCAGGCACTTAAATATTTTGTTTTGCCATATTGAGAAATTCCTGGCGGAAATTGTGGGTGGGTCTGTGCGACTATCTGGTGCTCACGTACTGCTGGGGATAGATGAGATAATGGATAGGGATCATGTGATGTATACATATCGATATTTGATTTTTGCAAGGTTATGTATCGCCTCAATGTGGCTTCAGACGGATGCCCCATCTTTTGAAATATGGAGGTCGAGATTATTAACAACCTTTAATATAGAGTATAGCTTATATGCTTTAAAAGGTAGACGGAAAAAGAAATTAGGCTCTGAAATATGGGGTCCAGTGGTCATATATATGGAGGAATACGTTTTTTCCTTTTGTTCTGGCCTGTTTTTTTTCTTCTTTTCACGTACAATTTTTTCTTTTTCTCTCTCCTATCCTCTTTCTTCTTTCTTTCTTTCTTTCTTTAATTGGTGTACCATGAATGAAATTAATTATATGGAATATGTGGTTTGATGTATTGTAATGTTATATTGGTGCAATCATGGATTAACAATAAAAAAAATCATATCTGATAGAGACTTCTAGCTGTAGATTCCTTATCTTAGAATTATCCCCTGACATCGGACTGGATCCGGACATTTTTTGTGAGCAGTACCCCATGCAGTGGTAGGTGGCATCATTCGGCACTGCGTGGCGTTGTGTGTGCAGGAAGAGACATGCTCGGTGCATTTGTAGTCGCCACCCTAGCGCACTGACGTCAGTTCTTTTCTTTCCATGCCAGCCAGTGAAGATCCGCTGAGAGATACCCCAGTCACTTTTTGACTCTCTTTTTTTACTTTTTGTTGAAGTTTTTTGAGACTTGTCTCCTGGTGTGGCAGGGGTCAACGAGGAAGGCTGGATTCAAGCACTGCGACACCTGTCACAGGCAACTTTCGATGACAGACCTGCACATAGTCTGCCTTTGGGGCCATGAGTGTGACCACGATTCCAAGACCTGTGATGCTGCGACTGACTCAATGCTGGTCAAGAGGAAAGTCCCGGGATCAGTTGCGGATTCTTTAATCTTCATCGCAGTTGGAGTTATTCCAATCCAATAAATCCTACAAGAAAAAGAGTAAGAAATCGAAGAGGTCTTCAATTTCAACCCGTTCAGCAAAGTCATAAATCGAGACAAGGGAGCGTTGTCACTTGAGGTCTGGCTCTGCAGTTAAGCCTGCTCCTGGGCCGTCTCTGCACCTCCTTGAGTTTCCAGGAGCCGGAATGAACCTCGTCCAACTCCGGGGAATTTTATGGGGCCATGCACTTCACATTTGGGCGGCTCTTCTCTGCTGAAGCGCCTACAGGACTCGAGGGTTCGGGAGAAGTCTCTACTGATGGGTCCGTCCTTTGCACTTGTCTGAACCCTTGGATCCATGGATGGATCTGGACCAGCGCCTGTCGAGCCACCTCCAGTTTCTCCTGCTGATGCCATCCCTACTTATCCCCAACTCTAACACAAAGCCAGAAGGGTATCGCCCGACGGTGACTAAAGCCATCCCCTGTCTGAGCCTGAGCTCTATTCCTATGGGCTAGGACTTGGGGAAGATGGCTAGGGGTCACTGGACACTGATGAACACCAGCCCCTAGACCCCAATATGGACTGGTGTGAGACTTTGGGGGATGGCAGTGGACTAAACGCCTCCCCAGATACTGGTGTGGTCTATCCTCCTACCATGGCTACAGAGCAGGGAGCCTCATTTGCTATGGTGATCAGGAGGTCCTGGTCCTTAGCCTGCCTTCAATGGCAGTCAAGACTAATGTCTTGACATTGGTGCTTCAGCCGGGAGTTATCGCCTCGGAACCGCTTTTCCCATTTAATTAAGCCCTCATGGATGTCCTGCTCAGGGCCCGGTTCAAGCCATGCACGGGGGCTCCTGTAAACAGGACAATTGGCCGCTGTCATCCCCCGCCCCCTGTGATCCCAGTTTCCTCATATAATGCCCTACCTGGGAGAGCTTGGTGGTCCAACCCTCCACTTCCGAGTAAATCCTGGTGCCTTCCCTACCACCCTACAGGATAGCTAATCCAAAAGTCTGGATTCCTTCCTGGCATTACGTTCGAGAAACACTGAATGCCTTTTGGGCTGTTACTCCAGTTTACCGTGGGATTTAGTTGTGCAGGTGCTGCCTATGGCCCTAGAGGAAGCCCGGGCCATATTTCCCAAGGTAATGCAGACAGAGCAGTTTCTTAGTCAGTGACCTTACAGCACCTTGCATGGCTGAGAACAACTAGCTTTTCAGGGGATGTCCAAGCTTTGCTTAAGGACATGCCCTTCTTTTTGGAGACAAGGCGGACTCCGCACTGGAGCGCTGCAAGTATAGCAGAGCTACAGTCAGGACCTTGAGCCTTTCTGTGGCCCCTTGCTGACCTCAGTCAGCCTTTCGCCACTTTCGTGGCCACAGAAAGAGCTTCTAGCTACATCTCTGCTGGTCCAGCCACCACTGAACACAAGCTCCCCAGCTTCTGCGCGGTCGATGACACAGTACCCACAGACCCCTTGGGTTGGGCAGCCGGCGGTCGGGCTAGTCCACCACCCCCCGGCAGCCGCAGCCTCTATTCCTCTTTAGTTTGCCCTACGCCCATCATGAGCAACCAGTGGGAGGCAGGATATGCCATCTTGTGCACCACTGGACGTCAGTAAGATCCGACTAATGAGTTCTCCAGATTGTCCGAAGGGGCTACTCCCTCCCCTTTGTGACCACCCCTCCACTCATGCTACCCTCTTACGACAGGCTAATGGGGGATCATCTTTCCTTGCTGTGCCAGGGAGCTGTGGTTCTCTTGTCCAAGAGAGCGATAAAGAGGGTGCTGACATCAGAAGTTGGCCATGGCTGTTATTTCTGCTACTTTCTGGTGCCCAAGATGGATGGAGGCCTTTGCCCCATCCTAGACCTGCGTCCTCTGAATTTCTTCCTAAAAAAGGAGAAATTCAAAATGCAGATGCTTGCTCAACTTCTGTCTGTCCTGATCCCGGGATAGTGGATGTTAGTGTTGAACTTGCAGGGCGCATACTTTCCCATTTCTGTCCAGCCTGCCTACAGGCGTTACCTGCAGGTTGGACCAAGAACACATTCAGTATGCTGTGCTCTTTTTTTACCTTACCAGCACCCCTCGGTGTTCACTAAGATGATGATGATGGTTGCAGCTCATCTGCGGAGATCAGGGGTGCAAGTCTCCTCCATTTCAATGACTGGCCTGTGATGGCGGGCTCGCTTCAGGCAGTCGTCTTCCACCTCCAGAGTATGGCGGACCACCTGCACTTGCTAAGGGTTCACTATCAATGTGCCAAAGTCTCACCTGACTCTCAGATTCTCCCTTTCATCTGAGCTGTTCTGGACACAGTGAAGTTTTGGGCTTATCCTCTCAAACGGCGAGTTCAGGATATTCAGGCTATAATATTGATGTTTCAGCCTCTATCCTGGGTTTTAGTGAGACTGACTCTGAAACTGCTGGGCCTCATGGCCTCTTGCATCCTGCTTGTGATACGTCCTCTGGCATATGCAGACTCTGCCGTTTGACTTGAAGTTCCTGTGGACACAGCATCAGGGAATCTATCTGACATGGTCCAGATCTCGGAGAATACTACAGAAGATCTGGAGTGGTGATTATTGAACTGCGATTGAGTCAGCAACAGAACCCTCTTCCTTTTCAAACCAGATCTGACAGTAGTGACAGATGGGTCTCTCTTGGGATGGGGCAGCCATCTTGGAGCGATGGAGATAGGAGACCTTTGGTCTCCGGTGGAATCCAAACTCCACATCAATCTATTGGAGTTCTGAGTCATCCAACTGGCATCATAAGCCTTTCTACTCTTTATCAAGGGAAGGTTAGTGCAGGTGTTCATGGACAACAACTCCACCACCATGTGGTACTGCAACAAACGGGGCAGGGTTTGTCAAGAGGCCTTTCGTCTCTGGATCATCGGTGTATATCCTTGGTGGTTCAACACCTGGCAGGCTCCCTGAACATAAGGGCGGACAAACTCACCTGCAGATGTCAAGCGGATCACGAATGGCATCTCCATCCGGAGGTGATGCAAGGTCACCTTCAGCAGTGGGGAGAGCCTTGGTTACATCTGTTCGCCACCACAGAGAATGTGCGATGTCAGCAGTTTTGCGCGCTGGATTTTCCAAGGCAGCTCTCGCTTGGAGAAGCTTTTTGTCTCAAGTGGAGCTCAGGCCTCCTGTACGCCTTTCCACCCATATTACTCCTAGCCAGAGAACTCCAGATGATCAGGAAACACTTGGCGTAAGTCATCCTTGTGGCTCTGCTCTGGGCTCGGAGTATTTGGTATCATGAGCTGTTGAGCATAGGCTGCCCCTTCAGGGGAATCTTCTAGTGCAGCAGCAGGAAAGGGTTCTTCACCTGAACCTGTCAACTCTCCACCTTGATGCGTGGAGATTGAGCGGTGACAGTTGACCGGTTTCAACCTTCCACCCAAAGTCTGTAATGTCATCCTGGCAGCCAGGCGTCCCTCCACCAAGATGTCATACACCTGCTATTGGGGCAAGTTTGTGACAAGGTCTGCAGAAAAACAGTCTGACCCCCTTTCTGCTCCCTCTTTCAGGTACTTATATTTATTCTTTCTCTTGCTCAGCAGCGCTCTGCTTTAGAAACCTTAAAAGGCTCTCTTTCTGCCATCTCGGAATTTCTGCGGTTGCCAGATCAGCCATTCCTGTTCAAATCCCCTATTGTACATAAGTTTTTGAAAGGTCTCCACAACATTCTCCCTTCTTCAACTTTTATCATGCCTCAGTGGGGCCTCAATTTAGCACTCACCTTTCTCGTGTACACTGCCTTTTAGGCTCTTTACTATCAAAACAGTCTTTCTGGTGGGCATAAAACCTGGCCGGAGGGTCAGTGAGCTCCAGGTTTTGTCATCTAAGCTTCTGTACCTCAACATCTTTCTTGACAAGCTGGCCCTTCCCACTCGGGCTTCTTCCTAAACGAAGGTGGTCACTCCCTTACATGTAGGCCAGTCATTCATCCTGCCTACGTTTCGCGCTCCACCCTATCCCTCTAAGGAAGAGTAGCAGCTCCACCGCCTGGACCCTGAAAGAGTTCCAGGTGGATGACCAACTCTTCGTAGGGTATGTCGAAGTCAAGAAAGTGAAGGCTGTGCAGAAATAGACCATCTCTCAATGGATGGGGCTCTGCATTAAAAACTGCTATGCACTGTTCAAGAAGCAACACTCAGAGGGTTTGTGTGCTTATTTCACCAGTGCAAAGGCTGCAACCACTGTGTTAGGATGCAGAATCCCTGTCTTAGACATCTGCCACGCAGCAACGCAGGCCTCTGCACACTTTCACGAAGCACTACTGCCTGGACACCCAGGTCTGTCGGGATGGCACTGCCTGTTCAGTCCTTCAGGACGTTTTGGTGTTAAATAGTTTTGCAGACCCATCTCCAGGAAGGTATTGCTTGGGTACCTATTCTAAGTTAAGGAATTTGCGGCTAGAAGTCTCTATCAGATGAACATGCTACTTACTTTTGTTAACACCTTATCTGCTAAAGACTCCTAGCTGCATATTCCTTACCAATCCACCCATCCTACCTGCTCTACGAACAGATTTCTATGGACAGGGCTGTTCCCCATTCAGGGCCCTAGTATATCACATCTGTGGTCAGTGTTGTACGTGGCTCCGTGCTCCTTGCATGGAAATTCATGAAAAAGAATCTAATGTCAGCACATTGTAGTGGCGCCTATATAGGCAAAGCGTGCGTTACTTCCAGCGTGGATGATGCCATGTGGAGCGGAACAATGCCACCTATCAGCTCACAGGTGTACTACTCCACAAAAATTTCCGGATCCAGTCTGAGACCTGGGGAAATTCTAATGTAAGGAATCTGCGGTTAGATAGAGTCTCTACCAGCTAAGCCATGACTGAAGGTAAGTAACATGTTTGGTAGCCGAATGTACCTTTGCAAAATTGACTATCCTTTTTCTAAAATGCTTTACAGGAGATGACCAGACAGAACAGAAAGGGAAGGTTTTGACCCTATTAGTTGAAAAAGCTCTACACTTCCAGGACTACAAAGCAGCGAATATGCACTGCCAAGAACTTATGGCCTCAGGTGAGCAATAAATATTGAATAAAGGGGTTTAATGCACTGTACCGATTCCTTTAAAGTCTATGTTCTTTGTACTAAGAAAGCATGTGAACATTTACTCAGCCACTGATGCTCTATTTTTACTATTTTGGCGCCTTTGCGAGAGACTGATGAATTATTTTTGGGATCAAAAGTGTATTTTATTGACAACTCATTTCCATTTTCCAAACCTGTGCTTGTGGTTTCTTCCTTATTTAGGAACTTAGATGTTGGGTTAATCTAACTGATAGAGTGTGAATTGACCTTAGAGGTAGCTGGACTACCGGACAGAATAATCTATTTCTAAGTGTTATAAATACCAGATGTTACTGTGCTTAAAGACTAACCTTTGAAGAATGGAAGGCTGACTTGACCTTGATGGGATTCAAACATATTATTAGTCTATCACAATATAAGTCAAATAGGAGCATTTAACTCTGAGCCTACTTGTCTGCTAGGGGTATGAACTAACTATGGAGGAGATATAAGTACCAGCAATTATTACAGAGAAAGTGACACTATAGGCACCACAGAAAATAATATTACGATGACACTTAATTTAGATTGCCTGATGTTTAACTGGGCGCAACCATCTAGAGTTGCATAATGAGAAGCAAACAAATGGTTGTTTGCAGATCCAGGGGCAGCTATCGTCCCGTTCTAGGCTACAAAACTAAAAACTTGTTTTTTCCAGTTGTGAGACCTGTACATTCTTTAGCCTGTTTAGCATATCTGGCTCTTACCACCCCTCTGTAGAGTGGTTTTACTACCCCGGCGACACACCAGTTGGTGTAACCATGCACTATATTAGTGGATTATTATTATAATTACATAGTTCCCTACTGCGTCTTGAACAAGTGGCTGAACACTAGCGTGCACATGGTGCTATATGTACTGAATATTCAGTTGAACATAGTACTAGCTTCTTTGGGTCTGTAAAGCAGAAAATAAGGGTAAAGTTGGGTGCAGGTCGGAATAGCTATAGTGCAAGGTCTGTTTATAGATGGAGCATGAGTACCATTCTATGTTTTGGACACAACTGAGCCCCCGCGCCCCTTGGCAATTTTCCTGTTAGAGAACCATAAGGGTAGGAATGCGCAAACTATGGAACAATACTGATACATTCACTAAATTCACAATGGGCTGTGGACAAAGTCACTTGGCTTTATGGAGCTCTGCTGGACCAGGGGGGATGCCCCTGAATTAGCCTAAGCATAGGTGGGAAAATGAGATTGATAAAGTGGGTGAGAAGTACTAGAATACCCTGAAAAAGTTTCTAGGATCCCCAGGATTCAATACATTCAATAAAACTGGTTGCATGAGGATCGTGGCTAGCTAGCCTATGATGGTGGACGTTGAGCTCTTTGCTCCATGCCGGCCCATCTAGAACCCTGTGTTATCTGCCGTCTTGGGGCATCCCCGGTCCCTGCAATGGAATGCAACTGGAGGCTGGGATTTCCAGTGCGCCTTATTGCCCACAATTACCTTTCTCTCTGGTGCTGACTGCTCCACAAGGGGCGTGCCGCCCCCGGATCTCAAGGTGGCAGCCGAGGCCGGATCGGTGACTCCTCCCTGGGGCTTGTGGGCCCGCTGTGCCCCACGGCTGTGAACAGTAGTTGCGCTGTGTAGGAAGCTGGCTTTTTATATAGTACGCCAAAATGAGGTATACTATGTAGAAAGTCCAGGCGAGCCTTAATGCTTACAGGGCTTAAATAATCCCAACTGCTGTCTTGTGGTAGTGTGGGCGAGCAATTTAGGTTTATTCTAAAGTAGTGATAATGCATTTGTGGAACACACATACTCAATAAATGAAATACACACTGAAGAAGGGACTCCAGACTAATTTAGAAAAATGATAGGCATTTTATATTTATTTTAACTCCAAGAACTTCTTTAATGGGTAATCTCCCACCCAGCCGAGTTCAACTCTGACACGCCCGAAGCTGGTGGATCTGAGCCCTGCTGTGGGGACTGACCATATTGTCTCTTATGGGAAAGCCGAAGGATAAGTCTGCGGGCGTGCAGCCTTGCTTGGGGGAACCTTCCCATCCCCCTGTTGTGGAGACAGAGGAGCCGGAACCCCCTGGGACCGCTATACATCTCCGTCTCAACAAGATACTTGCTGCCTCAGCGGACACTAAGAGCACCATCTAGCAAGACATTAGTGCGGTGTCTGTGGGCCTGGGCCTCCTGCAGCCTTAACACTGCAAGTTGGCTGATTGGGTTAAGGAGGTGGAGACCTAGTGGGCGAACTGCAGCCGGAACACCTCACACTGACTGGCAGGATGGCAGATTTGACTGACAGGGTTATTTTCCTGGACCACTGGGCAGAAGACATAGAAGGGTGTATCTGTTAACACAACGTCCGTGTGGTAGAAATCCCCGAGGGTACAAAGGGAGGTCAACATGGTGACCTATCTTGAATGTTGGCTGCAGATGGACGTTGCCTTGAATCACCTTACTCCCTTCTTTGCTCTGAAGCAAGCCCACAGAGTACTGGCTTCCCCGTTGGTGCCAGGCCGCCTGTCCCTTTGTGGCTAGATTGCTCCACTATAAGTGGGCTTTCATGTTTTCAGTTTCTATTTTTGGTAAATTCTAGTGGGGTTTTTTCAGTGTTTTATAGTGATTTCAATACCTTGAAAAAACAGTGGTTATCAGTTGTTACACATTTTAGCGCCATTAAAAACAACAGAAAGTTTTTTTCCGTTTTTTGTGGAACTTTTTGTTTTTATTATTGCTTGCTTTCTGTACTGATAGTGCATGGTATATAGACAGTGTATATGAGTTCCAAATACATTTTTGCAAATCAAACTTGTTGTAGTACAGCGCCAAAACAGCCAGTACACAATTTGCTAACTCTGGCCACTGATATAGCTTTCCATGCTAATACTGGTGCACTTGAAGATTGCGATTCTGTGGGCTGGTTCTGCGACATTTGCGTTGAACTGGGCGCTTATGTCATCTTAGTCATTGAAGCAGTCAAAAATGAATCAGCACTTTTGAAACTACGGAGAAAATTCACCTTTACGGAAGGGGTCTAGAACCTCTTTAGAGTACCACAGTGAGGTTTCATTGACTTCGAATGTCCTAGTTGGTGGAGGGACATTTCTATGCATCATTGCGAAGCATTTCTCATATATTGTAGAATAAAAGTTCCTGAATTGCTCTTCAACATTGATTTGCTTACCAAGTGACAAGCACTCTAACACAGAACATGTTGCAGTGCCAAAGTCACTAAAGGTGTCACCCAGCTCCTTCTCATCTACACCAAATATGCTGAACACTTGGCAGACAAGGGTGTTTACAGACTCTAGTTTTTTTATTTGTCCACTACAGCAGTTATGTTTTCCTTTAAAAATCTAAGAATGCAGTACAGAGTACTTTTTTTCACATCACTATCAATATGCGACCAAAGATCCTCACATTTATTGCCTTTGACATCATCACCCAGTAAAAAATCTGTAAACGGTTGCCACATGGATAATATAGCATTCACAGCCCCTTGGACTGAGAACCAACAGCTAAGTGACGCTTTTGGGATGAATTTTCTTTGATGCCACACAAAGCACAAAATGAGAAATAGTTGCACTTTAGTTCCTGTGCATAACAAAACTGTGCACCAGAATGGACTAAAAAGTCAATAGCATTCTTCATTATCTCTGAAGATTGTAAAGATGCTTTCAGCATACCATCTAACCGGTGGCAGGGATCTCTTACAAGGAAGCGCTTCAGCTCAGGTATCAACTTTGAGAGGTCATCACACAACCTTTTCATATACGTAGCTGAATCACTACAAATGCAAACAATATCACTCCAGTCTTTGTTGAACTTGGAAATAACCTTTTTTCCAGAAATATTCCAAGTGACACTGTGTTACATGTTTTCCAAGTCTGGTGTCATGTTTTCACCACTATCCTTGATGCTTGGTGATAGCACTCTTTTCACATATAGTTGTCACTATACCTTGCATTGAATTTTTAAAACCTACTATCAATACTAACTGACTAGAAACTGGGGGCTGATGTATCAAGGGTGTTTACCCATTCTTTGAAGGTAAATGTGATGGCACATATCGAGAAAGATACTTCTGAAACCAGCCATTTTACCGAGAAAGATTCTTCTGAAACCAGCCATTTTACCTATCAGTGAAAGAATCAAACGCAGCCAAAATATCAAATATGATTTTGATATTTCCTGATTGTCTACAGTTTCTAAAATAATTAAACAAGACCTAAAAGATGCTTCTAGACACTGTATCGTTAAACCAAAGACCACAAAACTGAAAAAAGCAAAAGGAAGGCAAAACATTATTTTAATGACATCTCTAAACAACAAAACTCAAGCAGAATAATGTTAGCCCAGTCTTTCTTGGTGCTAGTTTGTTAAACAAAATTACATTGTATTGGCCGCTTCAGGGAGAAAAGAAATGACTCTTTTTATTCTCCTTTTCCTTTCTTTGAATGGCATTTCGTTTGTGGTTGTGCAGGTGTTTTTTCAGTGCTTATATGTTTACACTGGTGAGAGCTATTTCCCTTGCAGTGGGGTTTTCTCGGTTATTATTGGTTTAAACCTAAAACCGGAATGCCTAACTATAAGGAAAGGGATATCATACTTCAGAAGGCAGGTGTGGGGGGCCGTTCACAGTGGGCAATAGTAAAGTGTTGTTGTTCCTAGACTTTATAGCTGCTGTCCAAACCCAGCGGGCTTCCTTCTTGGAAGTCAAGAGGGCCCTTTGTGATGAGGGATAGGAATGTTCTCTGATGTCCCCCGTGTATGTTAATACACATTTCTATGATAATCCAGGTGCAGCTTGGGACTGGTTGGAGGCATATAGAGCTGGGTCGACGCTCCCCAAGGTCCTGCCCAAGACAGGAGCTCCTATACGAAGGCCCAGGAAGTGCTCATGCTGCCTCGCGTGGCAGGTCTCTGAAGAAACCACCCCCTTTGCAGACTGAACAGGAGTGGGCGACAGCACTCCAAGATATGGCGGAGATAGTGCTGACAGCGAAGTCTGATACCTCTTCAGAGCATAGGTTTGTGGTCTCGGAATCAGAGGCTTCTCTTGTGTATGGGGCTGGCCTGCCCACCCTGACCCCACAGTCAGTGGACAAACTGATCTGATGAGAGGTGTCACTGGAACTATAATATGCTGTAGGTTGTGGTTAGGGGATGGCATCCCTGTGCTGGGGGTGGGGGATTTGCTTTGGTTTGGGGGCACCTACCTTTCTGAGTACTTGTTTATTCTGATGCCCCAGCCCATGGGTACTCTGAAGGCTGAGTCATGACCCTAGACAGTACATGAGAACTGGGCCGGCACGGAACTGACTTGGCCTACACACCTTAGCCCACCACTCCCGGATAAGCTCTTGCAAGGAACCTGGTGTCGGTGATCTATAGGCAATGTTTTCACTTTTCAGGTTCGGTTGGCTGGCTGTTGCTGGGCTGCTCTGAGGGCGGGAGGTTTACAATTGTCTCAGGGGGTTGCACTACATGCTTTTGTGCAAAGTCTGGTAACAAGGGGGTGCCTGAGTGGAATACATACTGTTTAACGCCAGACTGTGTCATGCATTAACTTTCCTTTCATGGAATTTCCGGGGGATGGGTTCAGCTTCTAAATGTCCTAAAATTCATATGAATTTGCAGAGGCGGGGGGTACAGGTGGCTATGCTGAAGGAGACTTATCTTGTCGGGGGGAGGTTGACCGCTTGCGGCACCGGTAGCGGGCCAGTTGTATGCTATCCCCTATTCTGCCTAGGCCAGAGGGACGCTCATTTGGATCATGGCAGGGGCACCCTTCGAACTTGTCCAGTGACCATTTACAAACAGGTTCATTATGTCCTGCTCATGGTTACATTGTTGGGGAGACATATCACCTTAGAGAATATTTATGATCCTAGTTTGTTTGCTCACACAGACTTAGCCAGTATGTGACTCATGCCGAGTATCTGGGGAGTACCCTTCCGGACTACAGCACGTTGCTGTTCAACTTTCATCTGGATGAAGAGCGCCTGGGAATCGCTACGTGACGACTTAACCCAATGTCCCAGGAGAATGCTGGTTTCCGACGGTTTCTTGGTGAGGCTGTTACTGGGTCAGGGTTCTGCAGTCTCTGGCCTGGTCGAATGGGAGATGTTTAAGGTGGTGGTTCGTGGTTATTGTCGAGGTCACTTGTTTGGAGTTCGAAGGGAGCTGTAAGGGGAGCTCTGGTCTCTAAATGGCAGGTTGCATGAGTTAGACAATACTCTGGGTACAGATGAGGCTGCGTGATCTAGACTTCAGGAGGTTAGGGAACAATATAATATTATTTTGAAACGCCTGAGCTGTCACGATTATAAAACCTAAATTGCTTGAGCACACACTGAAGAAGGACGGCCAGGCTGGCTCTTTGGCTGGCTTATTAAACCTGAATTCTGCAAATCTTAGCAGAAGATGGCATGTCCCTTTATTCCTTTTGGCCATTAATACCTCCGGTGACGACCCAGTAGATCCGGTTCACTATCAAGGAAATGACTGGGGTCTCTGAAGCTGGGGTTGCTACCTCAGTCCACCAGGGATGTGGTGGTATTCTGCTTCCCAAGACCAAAGCTCAGGGAGTCCAGACCTCTGTGTTCTGTCCCTTATCCATGCTCAAAATTCTTAGCAAGGTCCTGGCCTTCCGACTACTTCCCATATGCTCACACGGGTACATAGCGACCAGAACTGTTTTATTCCAGCCGGAAGTACCTTCATTAATCTTCAAGTGTACTGTATCCTTTATCATCCAGCTGTGCGGTCTCAGCCAAGGGCTAGGCTCATGTCGGTGGACCTAGAAATGGCCTTCTATTCAGTATGGTGAGACTTTTTGATTACAGTCATGCAGCGGATGGGACTGGGAGAGCATTGGATTAATTGGGTTAACAGCTTCACTCTACTCCTACTACATGGGAAAGAACAGGCACTACCATTTCTCTGCAATAAAATGTATATTGAGCCACCAGGAAAGGATGCCCCTTACCCCACTATTTGCCTTGGCCATTGAGCCACTGGCGGAACTCTGGTGGGCATTGACGTGTTGCTGGAGGGCCGAAAACATATAATTTCCCTTTATGCAGATAACCTTCTGCTTTACCCAGACGATGGCCTTGTAGGTGCTGCAGTCGCAATGCGCATTCTGTGAGAATTTGAGACATATCTGAAAGAGACACGTTAGTGATAGATTCCTTACCTTAGAATATCCCCAGGCGTCAGACTGGATCCAGAAAATGTTGCGTAGCAGTACCCCTGCACGTCGGTAGGCGTCGTCTGCGGTTCCGCATCCGTTGTCGGCGGGATGACGTCGTCGGAGTACTTAGACGACGCCCTCGCGCGCTGACGTCAGTTCTTCTTTTTTCTGCGCCAGCAAGCGCAGGTCCGGATAAAGTGGTACCTTTTAGTCAATTTTTGACTAAACTTTTTGGATCTTTTTGATCTGTTTTTCAAGTTGAACGACTCAGACGGTGCCGGTAGGGATGCCCGAGTTCAAACCCTGCGTCGACGGCAACCAACTGATGTAGGTTACCAACCCCCATCGCTGGTGTCTGCATTACCTGGGGCCCGACCATGATGACAAGTCGTGCCCTAAATGCCAGGCCTTGACGTCGAAGGCTGCAGTGGGACCTGAAGTTTCAGTGGGCCCAGCATCAGGGCAATTTGTCCGACCATGTCTTGATCTTGGAGGGCACTGCAAGACAGTTGCAGTGGTGGCTCACGGACCGCGATAGGGTCAGCAGCAGATCCCTCTCCCTACCCCAACCGGAGCATGTAGTTGTGATGGACGCGTCCCTCCAGGGCTGGGGGGGCCACATGGGAGAGGCGGAGATCAGAGGCCTCTGGTCTCCGGCGGAGTCCTGGCTTCACATCAACCTTCTTGAGCTGCCGATCCAGCTTGCACTGAAGACATTCCTCCCCTCTGTCCGGGGGAGTGTAGTGCAGGTGTTCATGGACAACACCACCGCCATGTGGTACTGCAACAAACAGGGCGGGGTGTGGTCGTGGCCCTATGCCAGGAGGCTCTGCACCTCTGGCAGTGGCTGGAATATCAGGGCGTGACCCTGGTGGTTCCAACACCTGGCAGGTTCCCTCAACTCCAGGGCGGACAGACTCAGCCGTCGGTGCATGATGGATCACGAATGGCGTCTGAACTTGAACGTGGCGCAAGGCCTCTTTCAGCAGTGGGGAGAGCCTTAGTTGGATCTATTCGCCACAGAAGAGAACGCGCAATGTCATCAGTTCTGCACCTTGGAATTTCCAAGGCGGCACTCGCTTGGAGACGCTTTTCGTCGCGAGTGGAGTTGCGGTCTGTTGTACGCCTTTCCGCCTATACCACTTCTGCCCAGAGTGCTGTAGAAGATCTGACGCGACCGGGCGCAAGTCCTCCTTGTGGCTCTGGACTGGGCACGAAGATACTGGTATCCTGAGCTACTCAGCATGTCTGTCAATTCCCCGATTCGTCTGCCTCTTCAGGAGGACCTTCTGTCGCAGCAGCAGGGGACGGTCCTCCACCCGAACCTGTCCAGTCTCCACTTACATGCGTAGAGATTGAGCAGTGACAGTTGAGGCCATTTGACTTGCCTGCTGAAGTCTGTGATGTGATTCTGGCAGCCAGGCGTCCCGCCACAAAATCGGTATACGCCTGCAGGTGGAACAAATTTGTGGCATGGTGCACAGCAAAGGCTGTGGATCCACTATCTGCCCCTCTTTCTGAGGTTCGCTTCTTTATTCTGTCTCTTGCCCAGCAGGGCTCTGCTCTGGGCACTCTAAAGGGCTACCTCTCTGCCATTTCCGCCTTCTTAAGGCTCCCTGATCAGCCCTCTTTGTTCAAGTCCCCAGTTGTAAATCGGTTTTTGAAGGGCATCACTCATATGTTTCCTCCTGTTCCTTTCGTGATGCCTCAGTGGGACTTGAACCTTGTTCTGACCTATCTGATGTGCGCTCCTTTCGAGCCACTTCATAACTGTCCTCTTCGTCTCCTTACTCTCAAGACTGCATTCCTGGTTGCCATCACCTCTGCCAGGAGGGTAAGTGAGCTCCAGGCTCTTTCCTCTAAACCTCCTTACCTTTCTGTCCATCCGGACAAAGTTGTGTTGCGGACGCGACCCTCTTTCCTGCCCAAGGTAGTCACAGCCTTCCACATCGAGCAGTCCATCACCTTGCCCACCTACTTTCCGCCTCCACATCCCTCGAAAGAGGAAGAGAGGCTCCACCGTCTGGACCCATAACGTGCGCTCTCATTCTATCTTGATCGCACACGCCAGTTCCGGGTGGATGACCAACTCTTTGCTAGTTACGTGGGGGCTAAGAAAGGTCGGGCGGTGCACAATTTGAATTTGAATTTTTAAGAATTTATAAAACGCTCGTACACAGTGCAGTTTCATGGCGCTAGAGGAGTTACATGAGCAAGAAGAGATGGGGAGGGTTATAGGCCGAACGCTTGTTGGAACAGGAGGGTTTTAAGGGCGCTACGAAACTCCATATAGGAGGACGAGGTTCTGATATGGGGCGGGAGGGAGTTCCAAAAAGTGGGTGCAAGGACCGAGAATTTCTGGCCTCCGGATCTAGATTTCTTGAAGCGGGGGATTACTAATAAAGATTTGGTAGAGGAACGAAGGTCACGGGAGGGACAGTAGTTAGTAATGGCGGAATTGATGAAGGCAGGGCGGTGCCCATTCGAGCTTGGAAGGTGAGACAGCCGAGTTTGAATAGGGCCCTATGTTTGACGGGGAGCCAATGGAGGGAGATGAGGAGGGGAGAGGAGTGTTGAAATTTGGACAGGCCATGTACCAGGCGGGCTGCCTGGTTCTGCACTAGCTGAAGGCGTTGGAGTGCGTAAGCGGGGGCACCATTGTAGATGATGTTCCCATAATCTATTTTGGATAGGACCATGGCCATTACTATTAATTTGAGTGCAGAAAAGGAAAAAAACCCATGAGACTTTCCTGATGGTGCGAAGGGTAAAAAAACAGGAAGATACTACCGAACTAATATGGGAGTGCAAGGTCAATTGGTGATTAAGAGTGATGCCGAGAGTCTTAACAGAAAGAGAGGGGGTGGGGAGGGGCCGAGGGAGGGGGGCCAGAAGGAGGGGGACCATGAATTGGCACTGCCTCCAGTCAGGATCAGCTCAGTTTTATCCGGGTTGAGTTTAAGATGGTTGGCATTCATCCAATCCCGGATAAATAGCATAACCGACTGGAAGGCAGTGACACCAGAGGAGGGAGAGGCAAAATTAAAAATGAGTTGGAGGTTATCAGCGTAGTTATAGACTGTGACCTCCATCTGCTGAAGTGCGAAAATGAGGGGGAAAATGTAAAGATTGAATAAGAGGGGGGATAGAGAAGAACCCTGGGGGACACCACATTGCACCTTGCGGGGTGGGGCGGAGAATTCGACCAGGTGGACGGCCTGTGTGCGGTCAGCAAGGAAGGAGCCAATCCAGGTCAATGCTTGCCCTCCTATGCCCGCCGCCTTGACACGGGACAAAAGAATGGAATGGTCCACCGTGTCAAAAGCGGCAGACAGATCTAGGAGAACAAGAGCCTGGGGAATATTAGTGTCGAGCCCCTCCCTTAGTTGGTCCATGACCGAAATAACCACCTTCTCGGTGGAATGGCGGGGGCGAAAGCCCGCCTGGCAGGGTGCGAGGTAGTTGCTGTCCTCAATAAAGGTGCTGAGTACCTGGGTGGCGTGGACCATCACAAGCGGACCATCTCTCGGTGGGTCGTCGTGTGCATCAAGGTATGCTACTCTTTGGCTAGAAAGGAGCCTCCTGTTGGACTGAGGGCCCATTCCACTCAGGCCACGGCAGCTACTACTGCCCTGGGTCGGGGAGTCCCCTTGCAGGACATCTGTCAGGCAGCTACGTGGGCCTCGCTGCACACGTTCGCAAGACACTACTGCCTGGACAGCCAAGTCCGGAGAGATGCCTTCTTTGGCCGTTCTGTTCTCCAGGACATTCTGGTGTGATCATTGGTACGCAGACCCACCACCGGGGTTGGTATTGCTGGGGTATCTATTCTAAGATAAGGAATCTAATACTAAGCTGTTTCTTTCAGATGCACAAGTTACTTACCTTTGGTAACGATATATCTGTAAGAAACAGTAGTTCGTATTAGATTCCTTACCGCCCCACCCATCCTCCCCATTCTGCGAGGGGGGAGTATTCACTAGGAGAGGTGGACTGCTGTGCCCTTCGGTGGTGATGTTAAAAATGTTTGGGGTGGGTGTTATGCAGGGCTTGCGCCCCTGTGGCCCTTCCTGCCTTTCCCTGTATTCCTACCTAATGTTCCCCGCCCATTGACCACAGTTTGGCTATCGGACCTCTCCCTTTCTGGTGCTTTATCTTTTCTGAATTAGCTAACTTGAGCGATCCCTGAGACGGTTTGCTTGTTTTCTTTTCTAGTTTTCATACGTTGGCTTCCATGATTTACCTTTATCTTACTGTCACGTACTATTATGAATAAAACTAAGACTTGGTATAGACAGTTACAATCATTGAGGCATTGCATATTTAGAGGTCTTGGTCATGTTCTGGTTGGGACATGGAGGGGAGTAGGGTGGACAGACAAGTTTTGAGTATTGCCTTTGTGTTAGACCGCACTGTTCTGTCTCACTTCTGCAGTGGGATCACTTTGCTGTTCTTTCTTGTCTTTGTCCCCCATGGGGAAATACTTCCAATGGTTATGCACATTTGAACCCTGCTTGTACTACTGTCGACCTCACAGACATGACATGTTCCTCCTAGTGATGTATTTATTGTGACCGGTCTTTACGTCATTGTAATTTGTATTATAAATACCAATAAAAATATGTTTTAAAAAAACAAACTAGTTGCACAAGGGCCTACATGACCTTTTACACCATCAGTAAAGTGTATTCTGATGGGTAGCCGACCTGCCCTCATGCCAGGCCTACCGGGTTGGATTCCTACATATAATATGGGACTGCCCCAAAATACATACATTTTGGCATGGAGTGGTAGCACACATTAATAGTATGACAGGGAGAAGCCATTACTAGACAGTTGAGATCTTTTATTAGACCTGGCCCTCTGCCCCAAAGAGGCCAAGACAAAATGTACGGATCTGTTATTGGTGATTGCCTAGTGGGCCATAGCCGTGCACCGGGAAGCCAGTGTGGGCACCCCCCTTCAAAACAGTGGTGCATATCAGTTGCAAGATTTGTAGACATCCAGAGCCTGGTGTTACACAGGGAAATTTCAATTGCCAGGCTATGGGGCGAAATACCATTTTCCTTCTGACGAGAGATCGAGAATGAAGACAAACCACATAATGACAAAAAGGGACGGCATTCCGTAAACCCCCCGGCTTGGGCACATCCATGTGGCCACATGTAAAGTGATCATGTGTAACAAATGTGCCATACACAGACCTAGCTCATGCGGCAGAAGCAATTTTATCATCAGAGTTCTCCATTGTACTCCTCTTTACCCACGGAATGTGCAGGGATCGTGTCCCTCTTTACCCCCACCCATCCCCTTTGCATTGTACACTGTTGGAAACTACGATCTTCTGCTTGGTTTTCCCCAGAGCATGTGCATTCTGTTGCTGAACCCATTTTTGTTGGCCATAGGACTGTGTGCACAATATCCCTGCTAACCAGAGGTAAAGTGCTTATGACCTCCCTTATTAATCTGTTAAAATTGGTTTACACCAGATATATAATTAAATTTGGTTTAGCTAGTATATGTTACCACTAGTACATGGGCTGCTAAATTAAAGACTTGTAGTGGATGCAGCCCTCATTTTGCCACCACTACATTAGCACTGTAAAACATGTCTCCAGCCCTGCAACTGCAGCCTGGGTGTGCTGTTTTAGACTGCTATTTCAACCTGGCAAAAAAAAACCTTCTTCTATGTCTAAACCTTCCTTTACAATTCTTATACGTGACCCCTAAGGTAGGCCTTAAAAGCCCATAGAGCAGAGTCCATGGTATTTAAAAAGTGGGACATGTATATGTAATGTTTTACATTCCCTGGCAGTGAAAACCCTCCAAAATCAATTTTCAGTGTGGCGAGGCTGGCTCTCCCACAGCTTTTATAGTATTACATTTAGTAATTGCGACATTCAGTTTGGTTCATAACCTTACTTTAATAGTAATTTAAAAGCAGATACCTGATAGAATATCGATGACAAAAGTATGACAAAAGTATTGTGTGAACAGAACATCAAGGACCAAAATATTGAGGATTAAAATACATATCTACGTACCTTGAAGATGTATAGAATGCCAAGGTATATATATGTAGAATAAAGTACGGTAACATTTTGTTTTCCAATAGAAACCTACCTTCACAATATTTTAATCACACTATATTCATATTCCTATTTTTCCTTGATATTTTTATATTCCTATTTTAGAAATTATACTTTTAGAAAGTTGGCGTTTTCCCTGCCTAAAACCTGAAAGCTTTCAGCCAATGACCAGCTGTCACCTGACCCCTGATGACTTCCCTGTGGTAAGATGTTTGTTGCTCCCAGACAGTGGACAAAGGTTCTCGGTGTCGGAGGGGGGGAGCTACCCTTGACAGGATGAGCCTGGGGGCTGTGCCCAGCCCATATCTGATCTTCTAAGGATGCCTTCCTTCTCGCTGACAGATGAAGCTCACACCTTAGGCTTGAACCCTTTTGTCTCTCTAGCCAGGCTTGCTCCAAACCCAGTGGGAGGGGAGGAACCGACCAGAATTGGTTTAGGTGGTAAACAAAGGCTCAGCTTGCCCTCCACCTCCACCACTGCCAATGGGCTTGCTAGTGGACCACACAGACCTCTCCTCACAACACTACGAGACATGTGAAGAATTGAAGATGGGCTGTCCGGCACTCCAAGGGCCAGCTGGCTGACCTGTTCTCTCAACTACAGTGAAAGAATAAGCCACCAGAGGCCTCTTTCCCTGCAACTACCCAGCAGACCAGTCCCAAGTGAACCTGCCCTGGAGCCTGTTGTTGGCCTCTGCTTGAGTGAGTCCTAACCCCCAAGTGTTGTCTCTAAGGTCCTGACCCTTGGCTGGTGTTAGAGTGTCGTTTTTTTGTCTCCAAAATGCAAGAAGTGGGTCTTAGAAACTTGTTATCTTTAGAAGCGATGGAGACCAGTTAGAACCCACAGCCATCGACCTCAAGTTGGTGGGAGGACTCAACTTGCTGGTTCGCAAAATTGAAAAAGAAACAACTTCTAAAAAATGTCTAAATCCGAATGTAGAGGGCTTTATTGGGGTTGACTCCAAGCAGCATTCGATCAATATTGAGGCCTTGATTCCTGGTCACTGAACTTTGCCGCCTTTGCTAACGACTGCACCAGGATGCCGCTATTCAGTAACCTGCTGTTGTTGAGCCCCGCTTTGTATTCAGCTTGCAGCTTGCCTGCCGACAGACACTTTTTCTCCATAAATGTTTTGAAGTCAAGGGTAAACTTTCTACCAGGACAAACCTGGTCTCTGGATCTGACCCGTGCTCCATCACTGTGGGACTTAACTTTTGACTTCACACTTATATACTGGGCAATAAAAGGTGCCTGATAGACTTCAAACATTTTCCTTTTTTATATCAAAGAAGGTGGTCTATTGTCTGAAAGTTCTTCTGAATAAAAAGATCCAAAATTTGAAGACTGGATCGAGGCAAGTGAAAAAAATAATACCATATGTTTTGATGCTAAGTGCCAAGATTTAAAAATAAAAAATGAGGAAATTGAAGCAGATTTTTTTAATAGGGATGAGAGGTTGTACAAGAAATTTTGTAAGATAAAAAAAGAGGAATACTAGTCCATGATAAAGATGAAATAATAAAATACTATAGCGCCAATTACGAAGTGAACAAACGATAATGGTAATTCTCTCAAAGGACATGACAACATTTTGGAGATTAGTTCAGTATAGTTCTGGCACAGACAGATATAAATATATCCATGTGTATTATTCTTGAAGAAATCTGGGTAGGCTGTTTGAAAGAATACTATGCCAACTGTCTGACTGTAAATTCTCTTGAAAAAAAATCTCTTCATCTGTTGAGAGCTGCGGGTCCAGATGATATGTCTGCAATAATAATTAAAGCAATATAGATTGGTTGACCAGGATATTTGCCTTGGTATGCCAATTGCTAAATTCAGACAGTTGAAAAGGTACAAAGCTACAAGTATCGTTGTTTATAACCTAGGGAACAGTGTCGTTTTCAGCTTCTTTCTGAATGCCATATAAACGTCCGTGCGGCGAAGGTCTAGGGGAAGTTCGCTTCAGTGAACGGCCGTCAGATGAGAGACTGATCAATCTCGTACTCTGGTTTTCTTGATAAGTTTAGTTTTGACCAGAGCAAGATTGCAAGACCTCAGTTGTCGTGTTGAATGTAAAATCCAATTTTGTCCTGCAAAATTTGAGGGCCAAGTTGGTGTAGCGCTCTATGTGCACAGCACAGGATTTTGAATTTAGCTGTCTGGCGCACAGGCAACCAGTGGAGTTTCTTCAGGCATTCTGATGCCGAGCTATACTTGGTTTATTGCAAACAAGCTTGGCAGCTACATTCTGAAGCTCCTGCAGTCTGGAGAAGAGGTAGTCTGGCATGCCCACATAAAGCGCATTCCTGGAATCCAACCTACTGGAGACTAGTGCCTGAGTGATGATCTTTCTACAATTCAAGGGGATCCATGAAAAAAGGATCGCTGGGAGAAACTTGGAAGGTCATTGACTGAAAACTCTGTTTATGAGTTTGGTATAAGGAGATAACTGCCCTCCAGTTAAGTGTTAACCTACTGTAAAGATGAATACTAAATAGTGAATATAAGTGGGCAAGGTTGTTGAAAGCCAAATTGTTTGTGATGGCTAGATATTTTAATTTCCATGATTTTCTATAGAAACACCTTTAGTTTTATCTAGAGAAGAACTGAGTTCATGATTAGCTCTGAGGAGGTCAAGGGAATGCTTGCAAGACTCATGGCAGGAATTATCAGTGTATCCTTATTTTAACATATTTACCGAACCGAAAAACGCGATATGAATAAAGAAAATTCTGAATAGGCTTACATCTGCTATATGCAAGAGGTTCAAACCTTTTTCTAGAATGCAAAGCTGTGGTTTGAGGGAGCAGTTTACAAGTTTACATATATGTTTTGATTATTTCCATTTGGTGTCTCAGAAATGTCATTTTTTTAAACTGGTGTTTCTTAAATATGGATTAAAGTCTCATACGCAAGCATTAAGAATTGTATATGCCATGCAATATTTGGATGCGACTTGTGGTATGTGAACAATTTTAATTTCTATAAAAGACTTCGAACGTTTATCAAATGAGTTCTTCTGAATTGTGTGTTCTTGTTTAATAGGCTAAGGTCTTAAATTTACCACGACTACTAGTACAAATTAAAATCGCACCACTTTTATAGTTGAAGTGCGACAATCTAAAATCGGGTTTCTTCTTCAGTGAAGGCAGTACTGAGTATTTGATTGGGGATTAATTTGTCAACTACTTGCTGTTCTGCTGATCAAATTCTGACTGTGTTCAATCCAGTAGGTTGCATTTCATTGATAGACCAATTTTAACCAATTTTGTTTTGTTTTAATTACTACCTATAGAGAGAAAATAGTATCTTTAATCATATGTTTGTTTAGAATTTTCTTTATGAATAGCTTTTTTCTTTGGGATTTAGAGATCTTCATAGAGCTTCTTTATTTTTTCATTCTTGCTCCCTCTCCAGGTTATAGTGACAGCTGGGATGTTTGTAGCCAACTAGGACAGTCGGAAGGATACCAGGATCTGGGGACCCGGCAGGAACTTATGGCCTTTGCTCTCACTCACTGCCCTCCAGGTGCCATTCAGTCTTTGTTGGCAGCAAGCAGTTCTCTGCAGACACAGGTGAGTTATTGCAGGTTTTAGTCCCAGACTGTTCATGTGGGGAAATCCTAAATTTATTTTTAAAAAATACATTCAAAGAACACAAAGAGAACATGTTTGAGGACAGTCTTGGCTGTATAATCTGCTTTTAAGTGCTCACACACAACATTTCCAGCTATTTTTTTATTCTAGTCCTGAAGATATTTTTAAAACACCTTGAAATTCCTCTGTATCTGCCATTCTTAGTAGCGGGAACTTCCTGAGTAATTAAGAGGGTTCAGATGTAGTCCACATTTCTTGAGTGTGCTAGTTCTTCGAAGTCATAACAAGCAGTTACTTCTCTCCACCTCTCATAATAATAATAATAAAGAAATTTATAAAGCGCATGGTTACGCCATCTCGGCGTGTCCCTGCGCTAAGTGAGAGGGGGGTGGCAATTCCCGCACCAGAGGGCCACATCGTGCTAAGCAGTGAACAAATAAGTTTTCAGCAACTTTCTAAATTTAGCTTCTGAGCTTTCTAGCCTTAGTTTTAGAGGGAGCTTATTCCAGTTCTGAGCAGCCAGGACCCGGAAAGAGCGACCTCCCACTTTGGCCTTCTTGGCCTCATGATACTTTTCATTTGAAAATGTGGGTGAATTTGAATATTCTTTTGGACGAAAATGAAATGTTTTATGCATTTGTTTTGATAAGCACTTAGATGTATCAAGAAGCCACTTCATAGCACTAATTACTGCATGTTAGGCAATTCTTGAGATGAAATGTCTGTTTCTGATAGAACCATCTTCCTACAAAGTTGTCACCTTTGAATATCCTCCAGGCATCACACTTGATCATGAAAGCTAAAATTGCTCTGTTTTGCTGGCATTTGTTTCCATGGCCCCATCAAAGCGTCAGTCCCCAGATGTGATGCCACAGATCCGTATATGGTGTCCTCCTGGAGCTATAATGTCAGTTCTGTTTTTTTCTGCACCCTTTGATGCTGATCTGGAGTTGCTTTCCAATCCAAACTTTTTCTAATGCTGTGTGTTTAGGGACAGTGCCTCCAAGAAAGAGGTCCAGTTCCCATAATGGGCTCACACAACATCTGTCTGCTAGTCTAGACTCTGCATGCACCTCAGGACCCATCCCTAACCATGCCTGCTTCCCACCGGTGCTTGTAGAAGCTTCGGTGGGCCCTTCTTGACTACTGTAGGCTGTAGGTACAATTAGTGTCACCGGCTGCAACACTTCAGATCTCACTTCCGGGATAGGTCCAATGATGTGCCCTCTCTAGCGTGAAGATTTCTTTTCACTCAAAGTTCAGAATTGAACATGTGGAGGACCTGTCTTCATCTTGACATCGGTCCTGAATTCTTCTGTTCATGATCGACGATTTTGTTTTCAGAGTAGTGGTGCTGGGTCATCTCCCACCGTTGGAAGTGATGTGTGTCAGGTCTTCAGTTAGATAATAGCTTCTCCAGCTGTTTCATGAGATTCAGTGTTGCCTATACTGATAGATATCTTTTCCGACCTATTGTAGATGTGGATTTTTGGTAACATTCTTATATTTTGTTGGCATCTGGAGTACCTGCCTGTTGGAGTTCGGTTGAGTCTTTTCTCCCTCCTTGGTGTTCTCTTTCATGTGTGGCTAAACGGGTAATCTAAGGTTGTTAATATCGGAAGTTGTGCTCGGACCATCATGGTTTCCATCTGCGCAGTTTCAGTCCTGTTCATTCCTCAACTGAAGGTGCTACCTTGGACAGTTGTACAGCACTGTGGTGTCCAAAAAATTATTCTGTAGCGTTGTTTCTGTTACCACCTGTTGGGATTAATAAGCCATCTATGATTACCCTTTGTACCCTTTGTGGGAGGACCGGTTGCATTCCACTAGTTCTGTTGCTTGTTTCTGTGACCAGTTAGGTGTGGCGGGGGTCTAGGATGTTGGGTCCCTTTGGATAGGAAAGGTCTTCTTGGATTGGCTATGTGAACTTGTGTATAATTTGGTGAGTCTCACCTGTTGCTCTTCCAAGTGGGGATGTCTACTCTGGGAAGATATCTGGTTGTGTCTTCATTCATGTTACCTCCCACCAATTATGGCAGGGTTTCTACATCCTTTCAATGTCTCTTCGTTCCATGGGCCTTGGGGTACTAGTTTGATCTTGCTCTTGGTCCTTTGGTATTGGACCTTATTTAATGGTGTTGCAGTGTTCTTTTATGGGCGGTTATTGGTTGGTTTTCCACCTATGCTGATGAGTACATCTAAAAGCATAGTCCTCACAATTGGAATATCCCCATTTACCAGAATGGATCTGGAGACTTTCACTAGCAGTCTTCCACGCCTCAGCAGGTGATGCTGTGCGGCTCCACAGAGACTTATACTGTCCCAGGCGTGACGGAATGAAGTCCTCCTTGCTCGCTGACATTCATTCCTTTTTTCCCATGCCCACCAATGCCGATCCGGAGGCATCCCAGTTCGGACCTAGCAAGCAAGTATTCCTCCCATCACTTTTTGTGTGTTTGATGTATCACTCTGAGTGGCCAAGGGTATGCCCAGGCATGGGCCCCTTACTCGTTGTGCCACTGGAACCAAGCTGCACCTGACTGATGAACCCCAATCAGGGCAAAACCAGTCTTGAATTGCTTGTGTTTCTACTCAGATCTGGATTGGCCGTTTGGGCTGGACTGTTCATATTGGAGCAGGACTAAGACTAATTTGCATATGGTGTAGGCTAAACAGAGATGGCATGGTGCCCAGAGGAATGATGTTTTGGAATGTTACCCCGAGTGACTGACAATGGTTAGACAAATTGAACACATTTCTCCCATCACCTTTTGTTTCTTTGATTAAACGCTTTATGTTGCCAACTGTATCCCCAGATGTGCCTCCCTTACTCCCTGTGTCACTGGAGTCAGGCTGAACCCTCTGACATGCACTAATCAGGGCAAAATGGGTCTTGGTTGCATGTGTTCTGGCTTGGACGTTCAGTCTGGACTGTTGTTTTTAGTGCAGGGTCAAGACTAATTTGAATAAGGCTGGGTCCAAAATAAGGTGGAATTGTGGACAAAAGAACCATGGGTTGGAATACTATGCCGAGTGATTGCCAGCCATTAGACAAACTGCAAATATTCCTCTTATACCTGCTGTTTGTGTGATGTAACACTATAGTCATTAGTCATTCCTTAGGATCCAGACACATCATAGGTTTTATTTTTCTGGAGAAGAGGGAAATGGGACCATAAGCTCAGGAAGATCCCTTGTCTTGGTTTATAGTCCGAGTCTGGTCAAGGATTTTTTTGATTATTTCCTCCTATGAGTGGGGGGAAGTAAACTAGTTTCATTCATTTGACTAAGTCCCTGTGTTCTGTTTATCTAATTGCCTGTATCCTCCTTTAATAACCCCCAAAAAACATGTACCATATTCCATAGCAATGTGGTTTGAGTCTGTTTGTCCTTCGGGTGCCTCTGTGGCAAAATAGCAAGGGATATTGAGGTTCATACACCCAACAGGTCTTGAATAGCTTTTTGCCCACTATTTGATGAGAAAGACAGAACACATCATCGAAAAGGCCTTTGTTATGGGGTCACTTTATGGTGATGTACAAAGATGGATGCTTTCCTTTGCTTTTTGGTTTCCAGGAGACAACCAAGGTTTGATAAACTTTGAATCTGAGCCATGGCCCTTGGCATGAACAGCTCCTTTAAGTCTGTTAAAGCGAGGTATGAGTCCACTCAAGGCAGCTACTTTAGGGACAGTGTAAAGCTGGCATGAGTTGCACAGGATTGCATAAACAACTGGATTTTATCAGTGAAACTCCTACCTGGGCTTGGGGGTCGGTTTACTCGCAATCCGTGAAACGTGGAGGATTTGTTTAGATTGATCCCAAACATAAGTGCTTCACAGTCAAGCTGAAATATTGGGGTTAAGCTTGCCTCAAGAGTGTTGTGATATACAATGGCCAGCCCCCCTCCTCTCTGACCCATTCTATCCAGCTTTTGGATATTAAAGCGTTTGATGTAATATCATATGTCAGAAAAACATAATATAGGATCACTCAACTATGGCTTTCATAAGGTCTTCACAAGACACCAAACTTATACTGAGCTGACAATTTGCAATGAAAGTGTGATGCTCAGATCATAAAATGAACAGTGGTGTCGCTGCACATCTTTCATTGATTATAGATTAGAAAGCTTTGCAGCCTTCTTCGTGTAACGGTGCTATTCTCCAATTAATTGTTTGTTGACATAATTTAGCAGCAGCCCACAGCCTGAGGTGGGAAATAAGCGTGAGGTTCCCCCTACATAATACCTCAGAAGTACAGAAAGCAGCCATCTGTTGGATGTAGGTTGGAATGAAACCTGATTTGCCGTAGACCCCCACAGAAAGACCCACCAGCTGTCTTCCGCCTCATGACAATATCATGTCACAAGCTTGGAGGCACCCTCATACAACAATATGGTGCATTGGACGGCCTGCCCTGATATCAGAGCAAGGCAGCTGCAGTGAGGGGTCATCTGCAGTCAGAATGAAAATCAATGGGTTCCAGACCCTCAAAAGCAGTACCACTCTTGGCCCATGACCTTACCACATCCTCTTCTTGGGACCAGGGGAAGAAATCCCTTTCAGGGCATCCTACAGTGAAGTGCATCCTATACAAGGGGCATTATCTGTTTGATACTGTTAATCTCAGTGTGATCCAGTGTGTTAGCCCCCCTTCACAAAACGAGGCCCCCTTCCATCTTCCCTGTCCTGCAGAGGCACACAGCAATACCAACCACACAAAGGTGATATTAAGTGTGAACGTAGGTCTTTACAACCTCTATCACCAATATACCTTTTAACATTCCAGATTATTTCACCCCACAATGTTATACACCAGCACCCTTTATGTGACCCACTGTTACTATTGTTGTACAAATGAGTCTGCTCCACTCTGGTCAATACTGTAACGCTGCTGCATACTGTGACTAAGCGCCACATTACAATTCTGATGGTTCTAACCGCAGATTCCTCCCCTGAAGAATATTCCCAGGCACCAACCTGGATCTGAAGATCTTAAAAGCAATAGCTTATGAGTGCTGCTAAGTGGCATCATCCCGGAAGTGAACAAGGGATAAGACTTTATTTTTCCTCCCTCGCTGGAAATCTATCACGTCAGATTGAAGTGTACTAAAGAGTGTTCAAAGACACTATGCTCTGTCTTTCATTAATCCCCCCCATGTATTCCCCCTGCCTCAGCTTTTGACAGGCCATGCTACCATCCTTATGCAGAAGGTCAGTCTACTTCTATCCAAGCGTGTCATCTAGAAAGTTCCAAAGTTGGAAATAGGTAAGGAGTTGAGCACTAGCTGCTCAATGGAGGCTTGCCACAGTCAATCACGGACCTCCTCTGGATGACGGTTGCCCTGGTGTTAATCCTGAGCTTTTCCATCACCAAACTGAAGTCATATCTGACGTCCGAACCAAAGATTTCCATCATAGGTACTATGCTGGAAATGGTGGTGTTCAAGGACGTACCATTGCTACTGCAAGTCTAAGATATTTAGGATATTACCCTAATATTTCGGGCTCAGTCCTGGGTGTCAGTAAGAATGGTTCGGGTGGTACTTGGCCTCCTAGCCTCATGCATCCTCCTCGTCCTGAGTGCCAGATAGCACATGAGGGCTGTAGAGTAGAAATGATGTATCTGTATAAAGTGGGTGAAAAGTAATCTGGGAAGAATAGAGATATTACATGGGTGTAAAGGGTCCTACTGTTAGATTAAAGGCAATCAGTGCAAGGGCGATAATGATTAACAAGGTATTTCTAGGGAGACTGCAGTGGTCAAATGTAATACTATGTCATGGGGAGCAAAGCACTATGCGGAAGGTGCTAAAAAATATTGCAATAATCCAGTTTGCTTACAAGTAGATCATTATTTAGTGCCCTGGCTTCTTGTAAGGTGGTGATACTGGGCCCTTTTCACTGAGATACGGATGGCATCAGATAGACTGGCCCGGTGCTGAGCCCACTGAAACCAAAGGTTCTCCACCTACGATCTACCAATCTGCACTTTCTAAGACCAAGCAAACCTATTGTCCAGATTCCATTCCTTCCACCTTCTGGGACCACCCACTGGACGCAATTCCCTCTGACTATCGGAGCAAGTGCATCACTTTAAAACCTCAATAAAGTCCCACCTCATTAAATCTGAAATCCATGAAAGTCGTCTGGTCCTGCAGAAAGAGCAATACCTTTAGATTTATCAGATTTGTGCACTTCTTGAGCATGTGCAAGGCATGCTCCTTTTACGATGGACTATTGTCATCCCTTGTGTTGTTTTCAGATGTCTGCTTCTCCTTGCTGTTCATAGCATTTATATGCACTTTGTTATTTTGTAATTCCACTCAATTCACCTATTGTCCTATGTTCTGAAATGAGAATCTGTCTTAATGCTCAACCATTCTGAACAAAATAGTACTTGTTGCTTCCTGATAAATAAGTATTAAAATATTTTCTCCTAGATCCTATATCAAGCCGTGAACTATCAGATTCGCCCTTCAGAAGCTGGAGAGAGTGCACATCTCACTGGACCTTCAGCGTTAATCGTTAAAGAGCAGCACCAGGTAAGGTGTGACACCACCTTGTTTGTATGAATGGAACATATTTGAATGAATAAGAGAAATCTAATGTTCCATGATGCGTCGCTGGTGATACAATCTGTAAAACCTAGGCATATGCTAAACATGAAATATAGTTGCAGAATTGTGTCTGTCTTTTCAAGATTATGATCCTCCTGAGGTTATTTGCTTTTTTTTTGGAGGGGGGGGGGGGAGTTTTCTGTAGCTCAAACTAGGCCCGAAGGTATCGGAGCGCTGTATTTGAGCACCAGTTAGATTAAAGACAGGCACATTCATTTTTGTTAGGACCAGGGAGATAAAGTGGTTTGCCCAGAATCACAGAATGTTGAGAGCCCCTGCCGAGACTCGAACGCGGTTCCCCAGTTCCGAGGTTGACTGCCCTAGCCGTTAGGCCACATTCTCTCCCCAGAATTATCAGCAACACATCCAGAGGACGTGGTTTGATGCCTTGGCAGCAATAGGGTGCAAATTCATTTGGACCAGTAGATCTCTTATGGTAGTACTTGGTAAGGGCATCCGATCAGTTTATGATAGAGACCATGACATGGCTGATGTCCGCCTTTATTACTGGGTACATCAGCTGGTGCCTATTAATCCACTCCTGAGGCAGCAGAGATTGGACATGTTGTCCTGTGTATTCTTCACTATGACACTAACGCTAAATCAGCGTTATCTCTGCCGCCACTCAAGGAAGCAGAATTGGTGCCCTAATTGGGTCAGCTTCATTTTTAGATAACACTATTTGAATATATCCCCCTATACCAAATCTGTTACTTTGTAATTGGCTAATCTTGATATGACCCCACGTTCCAACCACTGTGTAGATTAGGGATAATTTTCCTCGATGAATGAGCTATCAGAGATCCTTGCCTCTTTTGATAGCCACCACGTTTTTTGGACAGGTAGCCTCACCTATCAAAAAAATTTTTAGGACTACTTTGTTTATTTTAACATGCACCTCAACACACCTATACACTCTACTACACCAATCTACACGAGCAGCCCTACACCCACACTTCGCATAAGTCACTGGAACAAAAGATCTCTGATAAAGACCCCTCTTGTGGGTGCCCGTCTGGCATAACAGCACTGGCCCAACTAGGATCATGCCCTATGATAAAGCATGACACCCATCTGGGTGTGTAAGTGCTCCTGTTCTAAAGAAGCTCACCTCCTGTCCAATTCCCTAGTTGCTGACCGACCACATATTCTCTCTTCACTCACCCATGAGGAACTACATACTCTTTGGTAATAGTATTAATGAATGGATGCATGGGAGTGTGGGGAGATTCGGCATATCTGAGTGAATTTTCCCTTCTAGACTTAAACAAAGTGACCGGTGTACTTTACGGCGCCCCTATCCCGGCCTCCATGCCACAGGTGACCAATGTGGTGTTTCAGCCTTGGAGAGCAACTTGCCCTGGATTGGCTGGGACCGTAGGCTAACACTTGAGACCAAAACACAATGTTGTACCTAGTAGTCAAAAGAAGTTATTCACCATGGATCACAAGACAGAACACCGTGCACATAACACCCGTGGGAACACACCATGCAACAAATTTCTATGTGGTGTCGGCCATATAAGGGCTCAAGGACGTATGGAAAAAGTACCCATCAGAAGCCACTCTGTACCGCCCTATTTTGCATCATTTGGGTTTCTCCTTGCCCAGGAGACAAAATACAACGGCCGGTCAGATGTAACCGTGACCGAAAAGGATGTGAAAGGGAAGTATTTCTCAGATGTTAGGGTGGCAACTGAAAAAAAGCAGTGTGAAGTGATAGAAGTGAAATAGTGAGGGTATATAAAATTAGGTGAACTGGGTAGAAATAGACAATTTATTAGTATCTCCCAGTCCCTAAGGCTAAAAGATAAGTGCAAGTGCAGGTTTGAAATAATAACCGCACCCAGTAGTGGTCAACATGTTTCTGCATGTAAAGAAAAAAGTTTCAATGCATTCTTCAGGACCTGTTCTTTCAAAACTACTGCTTTTTGTGAAAATTAATTAAAAAGATATCACCTGGGAATCACAGGTTGTATGCTCAACCATGTACTGTTATCGCACCGTATCCAGGACATTGGATCCACAGGAAAAACAAACAAAACAAAAGAACATGAATTTATCATATTCCCACAGTTTTTTCAGAAAATGATTAATCAAGTAAAACCTGAATTTAATTGTGCTAAGGTCGCACATACTAGGACAAAAATTCCTTTGTAAAACTCACCCATAAACGATGGTTGAGGAGCTTCACCCCACCTGGCTGCGGCTCAGGTATGAGGAGCACCGCTCTAAAGTAGCAAAATTGGGTTTAAAAGAGAGAGGCATTCATGGCTCAGTTGGTAAAGTTTATAAGTAACTCAAGAGCATTCACTGCTTATACCGATTCTTTATGATTGAGTAGTCGATCTTTGACTAGGATTGCTTCCAAAATGACTAACAAGATAATCAAATTTCACCATCTGCTATTATTGCAAATGCAGCGAGCATTATGATGAAGGCAACCCGTCCGTGATACAAACATACCAGCTCGCGCTATGCTGTTTGCACGGAAGGGCTACAAGCCCATGTTAAGTAACGCTGGCGGCATATTGAGCAAGTGCCACACAAAAGTCTCGTGTGTGTGGCTTACTCATCAAAGCTAGAAGCAGCCCGTCCATGTTACAAACAAACATGCTCGCGCTGCGCTGTTTGAAGGACAAGATTGCAAGCCCACATTAAATAATGCAGCTAGGATTACGTTAGTAGCGAGTAAAGCAAGAAACACACACAGGATCTCATGCGTGTGACTTACCTTTCCGTCGGTGTCTCCTGACAGTCATCCGAGCTGTCTGGGGGGCACCGGTTGTTGAGCTTGCGCTGTGTATATGCAGCTATTGCGGAAGACGGGGTCACGTGGTCAACAATGATCACGTGACTACTATGACTGTCGGGAGTTGTAGTGTACGCATCGGAATGTCGTGTTTCAATTAGAAAGCAAGCGCTAGTGCGCAGTCTGTATTTCTAACAGATCGTTAAACCGGATTTACAACTGATAGGCATATGTTATGTGTATTTTAATACTGTTCCTGAATCTTCAGAAATGGCATATTTTAATCAGTGTATTTACAATACAGCCGTCAGTTGAGCACATATTGCGCTAGACCATGAGAAATAAAGGGACTTTCACAATGTCTAATTTTAATACAGATATATTAGCGCTGAGCATTGAGTGTAATGGTACCTTGATGTGACATCCACAATCTCTATTCTCAGTGTGTGCCTAATGCAGAAATCTCTTTGAGCGGGAGCACAATTGTTAGATCTATGCACTGAGAAATATGTATGGTAAAGAAATAAATAGACCAAGGTATCAATTCTCAATATGTGCATGATACAGACATCACTAAAAGTGAAAGCACATTTGTTAGAACTTAACAATATAGTTAATGATGAATTGAAGAAACACCCACAGTATCTATTCTCAGTATATGATAGTTATGAGTGAGAGGACATTTATAAGATACAGACGCTGGACATTGTGTATGATGGTAAATTTAATTATAGGTACATCCACGGTATTGGCTCATTGAGTCCCTCCTTGTCACTGTTCAATCTATATACCCATTTCTGTTCGATTTTAAACAGAAATCGGCCAGCGTCAGGACAGAGTTCAGGAATCTGTGGTTGTTCTAAAACAGTCCAATAGAAATCATCAGGGCCATGTCATTTCTCCAAGAAATGTAGAGTGAGCCGAGTGGCTTGTTTACGGCATCGCACTGTACTCTTATGCTCTTGTATTCTAGTCCTTACTTTTCGGGTCGTCATGCCGACGTATCGAAGTTGGCAAGGACACGTCACCAAATAAATAAGGTTACTGCTATTACAGTTAGTGAACCTAGTTTGTCTCCACGGTCTGTCTGTCCCTATATCTATGGTGGTTGATTTATGAGTTTGGGGACAAACTGAGCATGCCCCACAGGGATGGTGGCCTTGGACAGGCGGTAGATCCCACAATGTGCCCACCTGTCTGGGTTCTTTGTTCCGTGGACTGGTATGGACCAACTGGTCTTTGAGATTTTGTCCTCTTTTGAAGGCAAAGAGAGGTAAAGGAATACCATCCCCTCCAGTTTTCAAGATCGATCAATGTTTTTTTACGATCCTTTGAACTTGGTTGGATCTGCTGTTAAATGTATTCACAAAGGTGATACGGTTGGTTTTTTCTTTGGGAGGATTTATCTCTAGCAGAGATTCCCTATTATTATTAGATGCTCTCTTTTTGGATTGACGAATGATTTTCTTTGGGTAGTTTTTTTCACTGAGTTGTTGTTCCAGGTTTCTCGAATGAATCTTAAATGCCTCTTTGTTGGAACAGTTTCGTTGTACTCTGAGAAACTGGCCAAACGGTAAATTGTCTCTTAGTGCTCGAGGGTGACAACTGTCATATCTCAAAAGTGCATTTCTGGCCATGGGTTTCCGATAGAGTTCAGATTCAAGACCGTTGGGAGTCGCATGGATCTTCAAATCAAGAAATGCCAAAGTCGTCCGACTGTATTCGATGGTAAATTTCAGATATGCATTTCTGGTGTTAAGCCATTCATAAAAGGACACAAGATCTTCTTCTGTGCCTCGCCAAACCACCAGAATGTCATCTATATATCGCTTCCAGACGTGAAGCGATAATAGATAAGGGTTGGCGGGTGTGAGGACATCCTGTTGTTCAAAATTGGAACACCACGCCACAGTCCACAATGGATCTTCGCAGCGGGAAGAAAGTCCCAAAAGAAACTGCAGGGACGAGCAACACGACAACCTCGTGATAAATCTCAGCTCACATACTCTATCTCCAATTCTGGTGGTTTGGCGAGGCACAGAAGAAGATCTTGTGTCCTTTTATGAATGGCTTAACACCAGAAATGCATATCTGAAGTTTACCATCGAATACAGTCGGACGACTTTGGCATTTATTGATCCAAAAAGAGAGCATCTAATAATAATAGGGACTCTCTGCTAGAGATAAATCCTCCCAAAGAAAAAACCAACCGTATCACCTTTGTGAATACATTTAACAGCAGATCCAACCAAGTTCAAAGGATCGTAAAAAAACATTGGTCGATCT
This sequence comes from Lissotriton vulgaris, assembly GCF_964263255.1. Taxonomy (NCBI): domain Eukaryota; kingdom Metazoa; phylum Chordata; class Amphibia; order Caudata; family Salamandridae; genus Lissotriton; species Lissotriton vulgaris. The sequence continues at coordinate 135,856 of NW_028255037.1, read as the reverse complement.
TGAAAACTGGAGGGGATGATATTCTTTTAGCTCTCTTTGCCTTCAAAAGAGGACAAAATCTCAAAGACCAGTTGGTCCATACCCGTCCACGGAACAAAGAACCCAGACAGGTGGGCACATTGTGGGATCGACCTCCTGTCCAAGGCCACCATCCCTGTGGGGCATGCTCAGTTTGTCCCCAAACTCATAAATCAACCACCATAGATATAGGGACAGACAGACCGTGGAGACAAACTAGGTTCACTAACTGTAATAGCAGTAACCTTATTTATTTGGTGACGTGTCCTTGCCAACTTCGATACGTCGGCATGACGACCCGAAAAGTAACGACTAGAATACAAGAGCATAAGAGTACAGTGCGATGCCGTAAACAAGCCACTCGGCTCACTGCGCATTTCTTGGAGAAAGGACATGGCCCTGATGATTTCTATTGGACTGTTTTAGAACAACCACAGATTCCTGAACTCTGTCCTGACGCTGGCCGATTTCTGTTTAAAATCGAACAGAAATGGGTATATAGATTGAACAGTGACAAGGAGGGACTCAATGAGCCAATACCGTGGATGTCCCTATAATTAAATTTACCATCGTACACAATGTCCAGCGTCTGTATCTTATAAATGTCCTCTCACTCATAACTGTATCATATACTGAGAATAGATACTGTGGGTGTTTCTTTAATTCATCATTAACTATATTGTTAAGTTCTAACAAATGTGCTTTCACTTTTAGTGATGTCTGTATCATGCACATATTGAGAATTGATACCTTGGTCTATTTATTTCTTTACCATACATATTTCTGAGTGCATAGATCTAACAATTGTGCTCCCGCTCAAAGAGATTTCTGCATTAGGCACACACTGAGAATAGAGATTGTGGATGTCACATCAAGGTACCATTACACTCAATGCTCAGCGCTAATGTATCTGTATTAAAATTAGACATTGTGAAAGTCCCTTTAATTTTCATGGTCTAGCGCAATATGTGCTCAACTGACGGCTGTATTGTAAATACACTGATTAAAATATGCCATTTCTGAAGATTCAGGAACAGTATTAAAATACACATAACATATGCCTATCAGTTGTAAATCCGGTTTAACGATCTGTTAGAAATACAGACTGCGCACTAGCGCTTGCTTTCTAATTGAACCATGACATTCCGATGCATACACTACAACTCCCGACAGGCATAGTAGTCACGTGATCATTGTTGACCACGTGTCCCCGTCTTCCGCAATAGCTGCATATACACAGCGCGAGCTCAACAACCGGTGCCCCCCAGACAGCTCGGATGACTGTCAGGAGACACCGACGGAAAGGTAAGCCACACGCATGAGATCCTGTGTGTGTGTCTTGCTTTACTCGCTACTAACGTAATCCTAGCTGCATTATTTAATGTGGGCTTGTAATCTTGTCCTTCAAACAGCGCAGCGCGAGCATGTTTGTTTGTAACATGGACGGGCTGCTTCTAGCTTTGATGAGTAAGCCACACACACAAGACTTTTGTGTGGCACTTGCTCAATATGCCGCCAGCGTTACTTAACATGGGCTTGTAGCCCTTCCGTGCAAACAGCATAGCGCGAGCTGGTATGTTTGTATCACGGACGGGTTGCCTTCATCATAATTCTCGCTGCATTTGCAATAATAGCAGATGGTGAAATTTGATTATCTTGTTAGTCATTTTGGAAGCAATCCTAGTCAAAGATCGACTACTCAATCATAAAGAATCGGTATAAGCAGTGAATGCTCTTGAGTTACTTATAAACTTTACCAACTGAGCCATGAATGCCTCTCTCTTTTAAACCCAATTTTGCTACTTTAGAGCGGTGCTCCTCATACCTGAGCCGCAGCCAGGTGGGGTGAAGCTCCTCAACCATCGTTTATGGGTGAGTTTTACAAAGGAATTTTTGTCCTAGTATGTGCGACCTTAGCGCAATTAAATTCAGGTTTTACTTGATTAATCATTTTCTGAAAAAACTGTGGGAATATGATAAATTCATGTTCTTTTGTTTTGTTTGTTTTTCCTGTGGATCCAATGTCCTGGATACGGTGCGATAACAGTACATGGTTGAGCATACAACCTGTGATTCCCAGGTGATATCTTTTTAATTAATTTTCACAAAAAGCAGTAGTTTTGAAAGAACAGGTCCTGAAGAATGCATTGAAACTTTTTTCTTTACATGCAGAAACATGTTGACCACTACTGGGTGCGGTTATTATTTCAAACCTGCACTTGCACCTATCTTTTAGCCTTAGGGACTGGGAGATACTAATAAATTGTCGATTTCTACCCAGTTCACCTAATTGTATATACCCTCACTATTTCACTTCTATCACTTCACACTGCTTTTTTTCAGTTGCCACCCTAACATCTGAGAAATACTTCCCTTTCACATCCTTTTCGGTCACGGTTACATCTGACCGGCCGTTGTATTTTGTCTCCTGGGCAAGGAGAAACCCAAATGATGCAAAATAGGGCGGTACAGAGTGGCTTCTGATGGGTACTTTTTCCATACGTCCTTGAGCCCTTATATGGCCGACACCACATAGAAATTTGTTGCCTGGTGTGTTCCCACGGGTGTTATGTGCACGGTGTTCTGTCTTGTGATCCATGGTGAATAACTTCTTTTGATTACTAGGTACAACATTGTGTTTTGATATTGAGTCTGGGGCATGTACCTGGGTAGTCTTTAAGCCTGCCCTTGGACCCTCCTTCTAATCTTTGTTGTGTATGTTAACACTTGAGACCCCATGTGAGAAGGCAGGTGGCTGGCACATGTAGCAAACTTACAAGACATTAGGGGCTTGGACCACATAGGGATCGCAAGGTATGGGGACGTTTGAGAACAAGACCACATTTGAGCATTTCAGGACTTGTACGGCAAATTTCAGTTGCCTGCTTTCCAGTTTTTTAGGTACCTCCAGCTCGGTCATGGACTTCATGAATACCGTTGGGATTTTAAGGAGGTTCCTGATTACAGCCCACTTAATAGGTGCTTACTTATGAACCACTTGGGGAAAGGCAGGATCTCAAAGCTCTATAGAACCCTTGTGGTGCACTCTCCCGACTTGATAAGCCCCCTGAAAAAACAGATGAGACGTGTGTATGGAGAGAGGGGTTGTGTGATGCCGATTGGCGGGATGCATGTATGGCTCACCAGGTCCTGGCAATATCTGCACGGCTTTGATTAATGCCGTTTAAATGTTTGCATCAGGCCTACCTTACACCTTTACAACTGTGAAAGGCTGGGATCCGGGATAGCTCTGCATGCCCCTGGTTCCGGGATCCGATTGGAGATTTTTAAGATATGGTCTGGTCCTGTCCTATAATAGACACATATTGGACTGCTGTGGTTAATATTCTTTCCAAGGTGGTGGGGCTATACTTTGAGGCAAACCCTAGAATGACACTCCTCTGAATATTGGATGATATGGGTGGACCCGAGGGTGATAGGATGTTGATGGGTTGGGAACTGTAGTGGCCAAATGGGATGTTGCTATAATGTGGATGTCTGCAATGGCTCTGCCCTTGGCAACTTGGATTAAGAGCATGGATTGGTGTGACAAAATGGAGGAAACAATTTACATTACATGGGGCTGCCCACGTAGGTTTGAAACCGTATGGAGGAAGTGGGGGAAATACCATGTGTAGGAAAGTGAGTTTCTGTTGCAGTACCACCTCCCCATACTTTGTGCCTGTCTTTTGATGCAACTTTGACTGTAGAGTACTGGGTCCCTGCTAACCAAGTGCCATTGCAGGCTGAGTATCTTGGTGCAGAGAAATCCAAAGAGTCTACATGGCACACAGTTGTGTGTGTCATGCCACAAATACACTACATAAGATATAGTAAGTCACCCCTTCTGCAGGCCCTTGGCCCTAAGGCAGGGTGCATTATATCCTATGTGGTGGCATATCAGCATGAGCGGGGGCAAACAATGTGAACCTCTCCCCCAAATTCCACTATCTTGAGATGGTGGAAAGACATTCTATCTGGGTCGGGGCAATGCCTCTTCTCACAGGAAGGGGTCACTAGCTGGTGTAGACATCCCAAGGGTAGTTAGCCCATTGGCTACTACCTGTCTTCCCTTGTACTGCCCCTAAATTCAGTATTTAGGGGGCACCCCGAGTCCTGAACATCAGATTCGATGGACAAGAGAAGACCAGGACAAAGAAGACCCGCTGCACAAGAAGTGAAGCCATGCTGCAGAAGAAAAAAGCTCCAAACCTTGCCTGCTGCTCCCAGGGCTTGACATTCGCTGCTGCTGTGTCATCCTGAAATCTGAGAGAACTCCAAGAACCCCGGGGCACCTCCAGCCTTCAAGATTGCTGAGAAGCTCCCTTGGAGTGAAGGTATTTCTTCTCTGCACACCGCAGGCACCAGTCCATGAAGTCCTGTTTGTCGACTTACTAATCCCCGACGAACTTGATGCAGCACCAAAGCAAGAGAAGGTACAACAGCTCCAGAGGGTTGGACCTGTCTCCCCACTACGTTTGGAGACACCAGGTCCTACCGGAGCCGCAGTGTACCCGGTGTACTGGACCCACAACGGCAAATACAGAGAAGAAGAGTCCACTCTGGGCTACCAAAGCACCAGAAGCAAAAACAACTGTTCCTGTCTATTGATAAGATACCTTTGTAATAAAGGAGGCAAAATTGCAATATTTTAGAGGATACCTCAGTAACAGAGGACGAAAGAAACACTAACACAGGACAATTCATGTAACATTTTTATAAATGTTTGGACCTAAAGCAATAAAAACATAATTTGAAAATCAAAAAACATTAGTGCATTGTGTCCCAAGTGAGAACGGGAAACCCAAAGTTAAATGATAGTGTGAATTTCTATATACTAGGTTTCCACAATGTTTTAAGTCGACCATTAACAAGAATAATCTCTATGTAGACAGCAGCAATATGCAATGACATGCGCTGTGTACTGGTTTGCTTCTTCTCTGTGTCGACAGCGTTTCGACCCTATAGTCCGTGTAGGGTCTCTTCAGGACTAACAATCCCTTTGGTAAAGGTAAATGTTAACCAGTGACAATGCACTGTAACCAGAATGTAGATATATATCCTGCGGGACAGCGCTCTGCCTTTTCGAGTAGCGATGGATGTTCTCCTGGTTGCCAGATGCTCCTCCACTAAATCCATATATGCTGGCGTCTGAGACAAATTTCCAATGTGGAGTAGTGCTTGGCACACTGGCTCCTTCCAAGCAAGGGTTTTGTATGCCCTTTTGTTTTTGTCTGTATCCAAGCAGGACCTTGCAGGTGGCGGTGTAGAATGGGTTTTCATCAGCCTTTTCAGCTTTCCACGTTTGCGGGACCACCTTCATTGTTCAAACCTGTTGTGAGGAGATTTATTGAAAGCTTGGCATGCAGGTTCTATCCCATGCCTTTTATGATGGCAATTGGTCTTGATACTCGCCCACCGGCTGATTACTCCTTAACGGCCCGCTTTTAATACCACAGGCCTAGATTCAAAAGGCATCCTGAATTGCTTTGATTTATTATCTTTGAGTCTTCTTGAAACCACCAGATATTTGCCAGCCTTCAGCCAGCGAGGTATTCTTAAGGGAATTCACCCCCATGATGGGCTGTCATTCATTTTATCCCTTGTCCTGAAGAAGACCCGCCATGACACTTGTTTACTAACACTTTGTTAGGGTTGAAAGAAACGTTGACGATAGTTTATGGCTCAGCTTTATCAAGTCTCCTGGTCCCAAACCAATAAACAATTGTGCTATTCACTAGAGACGTTGTCTTTTCTATTATTCTGACTACTTTTAGCTTATTTTCTCTTGAAAACTTGTACATAATCTATTTCACCCTTGAATATATGATACTCACTGCACCACTGTCACTGGGCACTCATTTTCACTATATTATATGTCACCACCGTTTTGCTTTGAATATTGACAGCCTTATAACATAAATTCATTTTAAGAATGCTTTATTTAACAAAAAGTAAAAATTGTGTTTGCAGACGCATATTTGCCTGTGTTTCTATGTTCCAACTGAATTGAATAGACTTTATGATGTATTTGTTATTTGTGAAGTAATTGCTCCTTCCCTACAGAACCATTGTAGTTTTTCATATATATACAACATCATCAGGCAACAAACCTCCAAGCCCGCTACTTCTTCAATACAGGTGTCCAGAGAACTTTGCGACAACTTCGTCAACTTCTTTAATGACAAGATCACTAAGATCGAACTCTCACTAGACACCAACATCATCTCCCTCACAAAGAACAGCACGTATGAGGTGGATGACATCGCCCTCTTTCCCTCTACCATACCCTGGCTAATCTTCCGCCCCGTTCAGGAAACCGAGATAATCAATCTCATCTCCACCGCCAAACCCTCATCTCATGTCCTAGACCCCATTCCACCCCAACTGACCAAAAAGCTGAAGCTCTCCCTTGCACCGCTCTGGTGCTCGATCATAAACCACTCCAGGAAAAATTGAATCGTTCCAGATTGCCTTAAAGTGGGATAAGTCACGCCTTTGTTGAAAAAACCCAGCCTTGATACAAAGGATCTAAATAACCTTAGACCGGTCTCTAATCTCCCTCTTCTGTTCAAAACCCCCCAAAAAGATACGTACTTCAACCACTAACCCAACACTTGGACAACAAAAAACTTCTCATCTGCATCTGCCATCAGTCTGGCTTCAGAAAAGGCTGCAGCATGGAAATCGTGATCCTTAACATCATCGACGACATCCACAATTCACTCTACTCGGACCAATGCTGCCTTCTCATTCTCCTTGACCTATCGGCAGCATTCGACACGGTACACCACAAGCTTCTCATTAGGGCTCTCAAAGAAAGAGCCGGTCTTGGCAAGGTGGTCCTCCAATGGTTCTCATCTTTCCTACACAACCGTACCCCAAAAATCAAAATCAAAAACTTTACGTCCGACCTTCAGCCAGTCAACAAGGGAGTCCCGCATGGCTCAGTGCTCTCTCTGCAACTTTTCAACATCTACATGGAACCTCTCACCAAACTACTCAAAAAAGCCAACATCCGCATCCATCTTTATGCAGACGATACTCAGATCTACTTGGAAACCGTCTCCATAAGGGACATTCAACGACTCAATGACGTATTGAGAGATGTTCAACATTGGCTGTCAAGTAACCACCTTAAACTAAATCCAGACAAAACCGAAATACTCATCTGGAATAAAGAGGAGAACCCCCAAATTGCTGAATGACTAAAAGCTATTGATGCTCTCAACAGCAACCTCACCTCTGTCAAATCACTAGACAACACGCTAGACCCAAAACTGGACATGTTCATACACATCAAGAACTCAGCTAAGAGGGCCTTCCTTAACCTAAAGCTACTGAACAAAATAAAACCTTTCATCCCTCCCAATAATCTCAAACAGGCCACCCAAGCATTGGAATTGTCAAGACTAGACTATGGGAATGCAGTCTCTCAGGAATAGCAAAATCACATCTTGCTCCCCTCAAAACAACGCTCAACGCGGCAGCCAGAATGGTCACCGGAATCAAGAAATGCAACCACATTTCTCCTGCACTCAGAGAACTCAAGTGGCTCCCAGTTGAAATGAGGGCTAGTTTCAGAACACACAAAGCCATGCACACAGACAAACCCGAATATTTGTCGGCTAAACTCAAAAAAGCTGGTCAGGCCAGGAACCTCAGAAGCTCGAACTCTCTTCTACTCATCCCGCTGAAAACTCGAAAACAAAAAACTGCGGCTCGATCCTTCGCTGTGTGCACCCAAAATCTGTAACTCCATTCCCCCTCACATCAGAACTATCCCCTCCTTTGTAAAATTCAAGAGTCAACTCAAAACCTTGTTCCTCGACCGCTCCCTAGGGAACCGAAAGGAGCAGTCGGAGCCCGGAAACAGGCTCTGTCAGCAAGACCTCGAATCAGAACTCTCTGCCGCCGACCTTCCCTATTATTGTTTTATGTGATTATCTGCATTGTACATGATGTAAAGCGCTCCTATACCCACGGGTCCGGCCAGCGCTATATATATATATATATATATATATATATATATATATATATATATATATATATATATACACACTGCAAAAACCATAGGTTTCACACCAGTTATAGTTAACTGGAAATTTTACTGACATAAAACCATTTAAATTCCCACGTTATAGTTAGTTGGACTCACTATAACTTGCGCGTGTAATGCACTGCTGATGACATATATTACATCACTCATGACATGGTCGGTGACATCACTCATGACATCACTGATGACACCATCCAGTGAATGTGTGCCTTTCTGAAAAATAAACATGTTTTGTATATGTATATGTAAAGGTCCATGGAAGAATAAATGTTTAAATAAGTGTCTTAATGGATGTTTTAAAAAAAAAAATGATTGGTTAACTGGCTTATTAAGTGTATCATAGTGAATACATATATTAGCGAGTATTGTTTCAATATTTAAATGTTTGTATCAGTGTTTCACTTTGTGTATAAGTGGGTGCATGGGTTGGTGAGTAGCTACATGTGTGTTTCTATGGGTTATTAGATGTTTTTTTTAGTATCAGTATAAATGTCTGTATGATTTGGTGGGGGTGTTACTTAGCACACAGATGCATCAATGACTGACTCACTGTTTGTATGTGTTTTGAAGACAGCATATGTGCCGGACTGTATGGGTGAATGAGTGTGTATATGTGTATGTTAGTAAGTGAATGACGGTCTTACTAGTGTCTTTATCAGTAACTTCATATGTTTTTATCTAGTATATGTGAGTATTGGTGTATATAAGTGAGTATATGTGAGAATCAGAGATTGAAAGAGTTCTTGTTTAAATAAGTATGTGTTTCTATAAGTGATTGTTTAAGAGAGTAAGTATGTGTAAGTTTCCTTAGAAGTAAGGTGGTAGTTTGTGTATAGCTGTATATGCCAAAAAATGGATGTTCAATATTTTACTTGCATGTGTGAATATGTGTGTGAGCAACTTATGGAAGACTGTCGGTGTGTTAACGGATGTATAGGTGTCTCACTACATATGATGAGTGAGTATATGTATGACTGACTATATAGAACTGTTGGTGAATGTGTGCATGTGTATATAAATGGTGGAATTACTGAATTGGTTGTTGTAACTGGTATAGGTATCTCCACTTTTTTGAAAATGTTAGTTTCTATTTTTTAATATGTGTTTCAAGGGTTACTTTACAGTGAAATGAGGTCAGTCTCTCTGTCACAAGGATGGTGTCATCAGTGATGTCATGAGTGATGTCACTGACCATGTCATGAGTGATGTAATATATGTCATCAGCAGTGCATTACACGCGCAAGTTATAGTGAGTCCAACTAACTATAACGTGGGAATTTCAATGGTTTTATATCAGTAAAATTTCCAGTTAACTATAACTGGTGTGAAACCTATGGTTTTTTCAGTGAATTTAACAGGTTTTTAAATGCTAATTCTTAACTATAACTGGTGTGAAACCTATGGTTTTTTCAGTGAATTTCAAAGGTTTTTTATTGCTAATTCCTAACTAAAAGTCTCACTTTATAAGTAAGACTGTTAGCGCTCTAGTTGGTCTTTAGAACACTCTGGTACATACTATCATTGGGCTATACTTGCGCTACATCTGGCTGATATTTGGCCTACACTTGTATTTTTTTGTCTGTGGTGGCCATCTTTGGGCTACATTGGGCTACATTTGGGCTACATTTGGGCTCTAACATATATAAAGCCCAAAGTAGGCCAATATATTTTTTTTTAAAGTTAATTTTCTTAAAAACAACTGGAGCATATATCTTGAGACATAGCAAACGCACATCGGGCTACCAGTCCTTACAATTTTTCAAATATTTTTTTTTTTATATACTTTTTTTTTGTCTTGGAGCGCTCCCAGTGCGCGCCCCGGTGAGCGCCCCGGAAAGCGTAGTATTTTGAAGCGCCCCAGTGCGCGAACCGGGAAGCGTCCCGTTAGCGCCAATGTCGCAATCGAAAACAACATCGTGACGTGTCGCGTAAGCGTGACGTATCGCGTAGTCGCGTGATGCGTCTTATGACGCGCTGCGTAAACGCACCCGCAAGCGCTCCGCGGCGCGTCCCGGAGCGCGTAACGCAAGCGCGCCGGAGCGCGTAACGTAAGCGCGCCGGAGCGCGTAACGTAAGCGCATCAGATCATGTGACTTGAAAATAACACTTTTCATTGGTTCTCATAATTTTTTTCTCCAAATAATGAAAGCCCCCTCCTTTTTTCCTCGTTCTTACTTTCTTCATTGAGAGAGCAAGAGCTATTTTGGAGGAAACAATGGCTTCACTTGTTGCTGCAGCTGGTGCACCCCCACCCCCACCACCAAGAAAAGAAGGTCCACCACCACAGTTTCTTGGAGGACAAGAAGAAGAGGAGGAAGAAGAGGAGGAGGATCAACAACGAAGGCTCTTCCTCCCATAACAACCCAGACAAAGGCACGTTAAAGTGCACTTCATTTGGCAATTTTTTTCTTTTCCAGATGACCAAAAAAAGGTGAACGCCCCCAAAGTCAGCTGTCTTATTTGTGACAAAGTTCTCTCCAGGGGCAATCCCTCAAAGAAATATTCTTTTGGTAATTATACCATGATCCGCCACATGGAGAGGTGGCATCCCAATAATTTAGCTCAGGCTGAAGTCCAGGAACTTCGTACCTACCCACCCCCTGTGGCCAGCACTTCCTCTTCAGTACCCTCACTTTCTGGTCCTGAAGAACGGCAAATGGTGCCAAATATTCAGCCAAAATTTGGCAAGGTCAAATTTCTTTGCATTTTCAGTGGCAAAACTTTATGCTATGGTGAACTTAGCGTCACCTTAATAAATAATGCTATAGACAACCACAAATGCAGCAAGGAAAGAAAACAGTAATTCTGTTCTTTTTTTTGCTCCTGTTGAGCCATTTCGAATTCCCTGTTTTTTGTTTGTTCCCTTAAAAAACCCCCAAAAAATATAAAATTGTTCAAAAACACAAAAAAATAAAAAAATGTTCAGAAAAATAATAAAAAATATTTAAAACTACAAAAAGAATAAAAAAAAGTTCTTTTCAGAACTACCTTCCATTTATAAAATATTGCCAACATTTTTTAAACTCTGGCATTCTTTTTTCTCTGTTGTGCGCTTCCCGGTGCGCTCCCCGGTGCGCGTACCGGGCTCTCCCCCCGCGCAAATCAAAAAAATATATATATATTTTTTTTTTGCTACGCGAGGCCTTTTTATAGCCCCCACATAAAACCTAGGGGATCAGGGGGGTCTACCCTGCCCCCTTATGGTCATTTCCCCCTTTGTTTTGGCCACCTCTTGTGTCTCGATCCTACCGAGACACAAGATGGCGGCCGTTCCGGACTGTTTCGAATGTTTACAGACACCCAAGAACCAATCAGCTTTCTGCACGCAAGTCGCGTGGCGCGCCCGGAGCGCTCTCCGGAGCGCTTACCGGGGCGCTGTCATAGATATATATATATTTTTTTAACCTAAATTACTCAAAATCCACTGAAGCACATATCTTGAGACATAGCAAAGGCACATCAGGCTACCAGTCCCTACAATTTTGCCAAGTTTGGTGGAAAACCATTCCTAACTAGAACTACCTACTGGCGACCGCCAGTAGGTAATATATATATATAAATATATATATATATATATATATTTTATTTATTTATTTATTTATTTATTCATTTTATTTTTATTGTATTTAAAGAGTTTTATATAGCGCAAACAGGACCCATGGGTATTAGAGCGCTTTACATATCATGAGGTAGTAAGGAGATACATCTGATACTGAAGATATGTATCAGTATATATGACATATAAAAGACAATTAATCACAATATCTACAGTATTCTTTCTGTGGCCTGAGGTAATCGGATTTTGGTAAGTTCATTAGTCCTGAATCTTGACCTGTCTTTTCCATCTTCTCCACCCATGTAGTATAACTCTGCTTCTAAGTTAGAGAGAAGCCAGCTAGAGTTATGGCAGGAATTTGCTCATTAGAAATATTTTCGTTCCTTCTTGAACGTATATATATATATGTCTGAAGGAGTTTCCCAGTAGATGTTGCTGAGATAACACAAAAGACTCGCACTCCAGGGTCCGTGTGTGAAAGATGTTTTATTGGCGACACGTTTCGACCAGGCGGTCGTCCTCGTTAGCCAGCCACATAAACAAACAATCACCATTATAAAGTGCACATAGAAGGGTGAACATAGAAAAAGGACCACTGTCCGAGAGGCACTACAAACGAGCTAGAGAAAAGACTCCATTATTTAACTGCTCTGTAAATGCATGTTGCTAATAAACAATCAAAATTCCATTTAGGCAAGCCCATAATTGCATATTGGTATTCATTAGGGTGGATATTCCACTATGATTCTTAATAACATAAATTGGAATCAATAAAGAAAATAATAAATGTTAAATTTCATAACACAGTAAGGAATACTTCAACATCAGTTCCGGCCAAGTGGCCTTTTGTTTCGACTCTCGGAGAGGATTACATCAATTCAAATAGTAAATTAGGATATAATTTCATAAGAAAACTGTCCGGGCCAAGTGGCCAACCACAAACTCTATCAAAATTACATATTGGTTGAAGTGGTTTATATCATATCGTGATCAGGTTAAAAAAAAATACAAATTGTTCTTGCAAGATTTGTAATCCGTTGCATGTAGTGCTTTGTCCTTAGATGGTGGGAACGGTGAAAGGAAATAATGCTGATCAACAGATATAGCTAAATAAAACCTGCAGCACTGAAATAACTGTTTCAGTGCCGTGATTTGTGCAAAAAAGTGAACCCTATACTATCTGTTTATAGTCTCCTCAGACCTGCACCAAAGAGTACAGTTGTGGGTGTGATTGTGTTGTGAAAAAAGTGGAGTGTTGGTTGTAAGCAAAAAAGGAAATAACCAAAAGTGAGATGGGGTAGGTGTATCACGGAGAGTGTACTCTCACACGTGCGGGACCAGATGGGTTGTCCCAGGGTAGTGGTGTCTAAGCCATACTGTGAAATTCCTAAATCCAAAAACTGTCACAAGAGAGAGCCCTCTCCAGTGTTACAGCATGGTATAGGAGGTTGCGATCACAACAGCAGAGAGGGGGGGCGGATAGAGGGTGGGGTACAAGGGCTGTGCAGAGGAGTACCAAGGCCGCATGTGGGGCACTTATCTGATGTGCACATGTAACTCCTCATCCTCATTCATGCCAAAGGGGTTTCTTGAATCCAGACGGATGATGTACTGTGATTCCAGGACTCGTAGCTGTTTAAGTCTATTACCCACTCTGGGATTTGCAGGAACTCTGTCAATGCCAAAATACGAGAAACAATTAACATCATTGTCATGGAATCGCATCCAATGGCGTGCTGTGGCATAGCTCATGTCGCCATTTTTAATAGCCCTCATATGTTCCAATATGCGTTTTTTGATTGGGAAGATGGTGCTCCCAATATAGAACTTTCCACATGGCCATGAAATCACATATACACAGAAATCCGTGTTGCAATTCATGAATTTACCAATCTGTTCACTTTTGCCAGTAGGAAGGGTGATACGATTTGACATTCTTGCTAGTACCACACGCCTTGCATTTTCCACACTTAAAAAAGCCTTTCTGTTCCTTAAGCCAAGTCATTTTCTTTGGGGCCCCAAAGTAACTTCTCACTAACATGTCCTTGAGTGAGCATGCCTTCCTGTAAGTGATCTGAGGCTGTTTGTTAACTGTGTTCCCTATGCTCGGATCACTCTTGACGATATGCCAACATCGCACTCTCAGACCATCTCTCGCGCACTAACGTTCTGGATGATACACAGAATGGATTTCGAGCTGGCCACAGTACGGAGACAGCTCTCTTATTCATGGTAGAGCATCTGCGGGCGGTGCTCGATGCGGGTCAAACGGCGGCGCTTGTTTTATTAGATCTGAGCGCCGCCTTTGACACCGTCTCGCATGGGATCCTTCTGCATTGACTCGAGGAGGCAGGCGTGACTGGCAGTGCATTGCAGTGGTTCCGATCGTTTCTGGCGGACCGTTCTTTCTGTGTGGCTGTCCCACCCCATCAGTCCAAATTCCATCCCCTGACGCCTGGGGTCCCGCAGGGATCCTCGCTGAGTCCCACGTTGTTCAATCTCTACGTGAGGCCGCTGGCTGAGGTCGTAAAGCACTGCGGTATGACCATGGTGTCATACGCGGACAATACTCAGCTAGCGGTTACGATCAGCGGGGATTCTGGGGTGGAGGCCCCGAGATTCCGGGACGGACTACGGGCGGTGGCCAGTTGGATGACGTCCAACTGTCTCCAACTGAATGCCAAAAAGACAGAGATTATGGTCTTTGGTAAACAGACAGAACTCTGGGGCGATACATGGTGGCCCCCTGAGTTGGGTCCCACCCCTACTCCGGACACGGAGATAAAAAATCTTGGGGTGTGGTTGGACCCTACTCTCAGCTTTGTATACCACACTAAAAGGATCGCGGCCTGCTGCTTTGGCATCTTGCGTAATTTGAGACCTGTACTCAAATTTTTTGACGCCTCGCCCCGTCAACTCGTGGTACAGGCGACGGTGTTGTCTCGGCTCGATTATGCCATTTCCCTTTTTATAGGGTTAAACCAGACCGAGCTCACCCGTCTCCAGCGAGTGCAAAATGCAGCTGCCAGAGCAGTTGTGGGCCTTCCTAGGTTCTGTCCTGTTTCCCACACCGTGCGTGCTCTTCATTGGCTACCAATTAGGCAGAGGATCCCCTTTAAAGTGCTATGTATGTCCTTTAAGATCTTAAAAGGTTCCTCGGCCCAGATCCTTCATAACCTTTTGTGTCCCTATATTCCTGGCCGTTCTCTACGTTCTTCGGACCGCGAATTAGCAGCAGTCCCACGTTTCAAACGCAGTCGAGCTGGGGGACGCTCCTTTCGTGTGCGTGCTGCTGCCTTGTGGAATGCCCTTCCATTTGAAACCCGGACCCTCGCTGACCTGCTTTCATTCCGTAGGGCTGCCAAGACTCTTCTGTTCCTGTAGTTTTCTCCCTTCCTAATGTCCATCTCATCAGTTATGTTGTGTGGCTTCCTTGTCAGGCGCCGGGACGCTCCTTTGCTGGAGCAGCTGTGCGCACAATAAATGCCAATAACATAACATAACATAACATTTTTTGAGTATCTCACGTACTTTGCCCGCTTCTACATTGAAAGTGGTTATCAACCTGACATTGTTGGACTTGTGGCTTTCCCTGTCCCCTTTGTCAAGAGTGTCGCTCTATGCCTGGCCTTTGCTTTCTCCTTTGCCGCCATCAGTACCTGGTCGGAATAGCCCCTGGCCTTAAATCTCTTGGTCATTGAAGCCTGTTCTTTCTCAAATGCTGTCTGTGAGCTTCAATTGTGCTTGGCCCTAAGGAACTCCCCGTCCGGGATGCTATCCTTGAGACTGGTAAGGTGGTGACTTCTTGTGTGTAAGATAGAGAGGTATAGATGCCTTCAAGGGAGTTTGTTTAAATACCAATTGTCTATTCAAGCTGATTTAAAAGGATAAATTAATAATCCTTATATGCAATCAATACATCAAAACATGTATGCTTAATTATTTAGATAGCCTCTATTAGGTGTTGACACATGGACAACATATAAACAACAAACACAAAGCTGTATTAGAAAAATAGAATTTATCAAAGAATCAGAAGGTAAATAGTCTTTTGGAAGCAAAAATACCTAAGGATGAAGAAAAACGACCCATTTGTGTGACAACATACAACACTAGTTCTAACCTGGTGACGAAAATCATAAATAAAAATTGGAAAATTTTGAACAGTGGCGGACTGCAGATACCTAAACCCATGTTCGCACACAAAAAAGCTCAAAGCATAAGAGATGTCTTGGTCCACACGAGACCCAAATCGAATAACATCAATGTACAAAGAGATCCAAATTTTGTACAGGGCCATCACCCGTGCGGAGGATGTAAAGTATGTTGTCTTACTAAGAAGAGTAAAAAACTAACCTTCAACAATGGCACGGTCTGGGAACAGAGAACCTTCAGCAACAGCAACAGTGCTAATGCCATATACCTGATCACCTGCCCCTGCAAACTTGAATATGTAGGAAAGACAAGCAGGGCAGTAAAAATCAGGATAGGCGAACATAAGAGCACTATAAAGTGCAAAAAATCCAGCACGAAACTCACTAATCATTTTCTGGAAAAGAACCACAAACCAAAGGAAATTTCGTGGACTGTGATAGAACTGGTCAGCAACGAAAAATTTATTTTAGAAAAAGAACAAACATGGGTGTTTCGCATTCAATCCCACAAAACTGGGTTGAACGATGACATACCCTGGGGACAGCTATAAATGAATTCATCTTCATCTGTAAGAAATAACCCTGATATCTGGCTACTACCATCTGAAAATACTCTCCTTTCTTACCCCACCATGTGGCATGTGTCGTTTTTTGATTTTCTTTATGACCCTACCAATGACTTCCTTATATCACTGTTTAGATGTCTATAAATATTAACACCCACTATCCGATACTTTTGCCATTCCAATCAAAAGTGTAGAAAGACTTCCTAGTTTTCTCTCAAACCGCGCCGAAAAGCGGCAGCCGTCTTAAATGTTTAGCGCTCCAGTTTTTTTTGAGTAAGCCGCACCCACACGAATGACGATGCGGAAATGAAGTGTTTTTAACAATGCCGAACACACGAGACCGGCAATCCTCGGAGCAGCACGGTGGTAGGAACAAGAATTCTTTCTTTTGCCGGTGATGTGAGTAATAGACTCCGACCTCGAGTCTTTAATAAATGGGTCTTAGGGGCTAGTAACAGCATGGAAAAGTCCCGTAAATGACACATAGGTGCGGTTTTATTTTGCAGTCAACCGTGCTGAACACCCCTCGCCTGCAAGCTCATGGGGCATTGAAAACTATCAAAAAGAGTACGTATATTACCAGTGTTAAGGTTCTATAAAAAACGCCTACCGTTTTTTACTTTTACAAATAATATGCGAACGAGGGTTTCCTGATCATCTTCCATTTGTTTGTTTGGGAGAGTGCATGGAGTCACGATTGTGTGTATGTGTGATGAGACATGAGTGGACCCTAATATCACGTGGATCCCACTATACAAATATGGCGATGGGTGGCCAGTTATGAGAGGAGCACTGTTTTTGTCTATCACTTACAGGCAAAACAACCGTCTTTGATCTTCAAGGCGCTCTCTCACTACTGTGCTTTACGACCACCTAAGTATTGTGTATCAACAGTCAGTTCCATGTGTTCACCACGGATTTATGTTGTTTTTTCTCTCTTTTTCTCCTTTTCTTTGCAGTGACCGCAATAGGTCAATATTTTTGGTACTCATTGTATTTACCTTGCTTCACCTGGGCCAGCTCATGCCCTGAAGCCCAAACAGTCAGCTTATTTTTGCTGCATTGTTTGTAGGACAGTAGGCATACCTCTGTAGAACTGAGTTATTAGTAATAGGGATCACTATACGGTCCTGATGAGTAAGCAGTAGGGGACTGCTTACGAAACATGTCGACTAGGTAGCAAGCTAATGCTCTACCTCACAAACCCCTTCTTAATGTTCCCAGCTAGAGATATGAATAAATAATTTTTTTCTACTAAGCCAGGGAATTTTTAACCTTTGTAATTTTTCACACTCACTTTGTTAGGTCCCTACACTTTCACTGACACCCCTACACCCACACATAGCCTCTGTCACAATTTAAGTGCTCCCGCGTAGTTCGTTTGGTCGTAGCACGCCCCGTCCCGTTATAGGGGCGGAAGACCCCTATGATGAAGCATGACACTAAAGGACTTTTTAGTGTGTGAGGGATATTTTAACAAGCACACTGTGCTCTCATCTTTCTATACCTAAGAGAGAGCCTAGTATCACTCAGAAAATTAAATATATAAAAATTATCACTTTTTTCACTTTTTTGATAGAATCTCTCTGTTTATACAGTTCTGCTAGGAGGGTGATTCTATCAGTACCTCTACGCTTCCTCTTTTTGTTTTGGAATTATTGGCAGCGCACAGCTGCGGAGGCTTACCTGAGAATTAAAAAACCCTGCTCTCTACTACTACAAAAGTGATTCTGCACTCTACGATAAGCACTTGATAAGACTGAGGGACCCCTCCAAAAGATTCTGTTCGCTATCAAAAATGGCCGATCTAGGCCTCGCATTCACTGAAGATGAGATTTCCAACCTCATGGCAACCCTGGGAACTTTTGAAGGTCTGAACACCGCAGGCCCTTCAACAAGAAATAATGACTGGGATGAACTAGAGGAATTAAGGAGGGGAAACATCAATAACAACGAAGGCAGTACTACGCGTAACGTTTACAACGAGGCACTTACCACGTAAACGTCTTTCCAACGCGTATGCCTTCAACGATCGTATTTACCACGAACAAAAAAAAACCGAAGGATTAAAAAGGGGGGTTGGGGGTCTCCCCCCCCATAAAAAAACGATCCCGCCGTGCCGAAGAAAACAGTGTCATAAGAGAGGAAGCGGAATAAACTTCCGCTTCCTCTTTATGACATAAGAACGACGTGGCAAAGAAGATGAGGGGAAAACGAATTCCGTGGTAACGCATGCGTGGAAAAGGCATGCGTTGCAATGGAATTCGTGGTAACAACATATAACCTTAAGGAGAACCCAGATAAAAACGGCAATCCATGGCCTATTGATGTCCGAATACCTCAAAGTAAACACTGCACCATCAGGCCTCGTAGTCCGTAATGAACCTTTCATTTTCCTACATGATAAGACCTTCAAAATCGACTGGTCCAAAATCTCGTGGCGATGCACCCGAGACTGGATCGTTCTCATTATAAAGACTGCAAGCAGGTTGGCTAGTGAACTCAAGGTAGAAATACAAACCATAGAAGTCGCCTAAAGAGTTATGAATCTCCTGCCGACATCAAAAAATATCTAGATGAAATGAACAAATCATTAAATGAGTTTGAAACCACTCTCAAAGAGAGCAAATATGAGAAATTGAAGAAAGACACCAGTCGGTGGACAAAGGAGAAGATCTACCCCTATATAAAAGATGACTATAAATCAACCAATGAAAATACCACTGATGAAGAAGTATCTGATTCAGGATCCAATAGCTCGAATTCTAGTCGGAACAGAAGTCCAAGATACCGGGGTAATAGGAGGAACTTCCGCAGACCTAATTTTCGAGGTTCAAGAGGATGGACCAATTTCCATCCCCACATGATGTACCCCCCGCAACAACAATATGGTCCAGCCCCCTTTCAACACCCGCAGGGGCCTTTTCCAACTTGGGGATACCAACAACAAGACTATAGCTATTTTGACCCTTCAACTCCTTTTTTAGGGGCGCGCCAAGGACGGACGAAGGGAAGGAACCGGAGGGGCACCACGGTGCATTGGAACACCGAAGAAGAAGAAACCCCCCGGGTATCAACAAGGAGCATGACAGGCGCCACGAGGAACCAGAAGTGAGTTTGGTGGTGAACCTTTCTGACACTGAATTAACAGACCCACAGAAAAGAGTTTTGGAGAAGGGCCTAGGCTATGTGCCCACAGCCAACATGGATACATTCCATCTCTGCAAAGAGGTACAAGAATTCATGCGACATCTGAAGTTGCAAGTCTTTTTCAAAGACAAGGAGGATGAAACGGAACATGGAGACACCAACTAAAGACCTACATCTAGGTTTACTCCTATGGACAACGCTCTCCCAATTGAACTACTAACATTTGAGAAAGCGGTAATGAGGGAGCTTGAGGATATAAACCCTCTAGAAAAACGCGTTTTTCATAACATCACCAATGAGGAACGGAAAGCATTGCGAGACCTGAGTAACAACAAGGGAGTCATAATTAAGCCAGCCGACAAGGGCGGTGCTACTGTTATACAGAACATAGAAAAATATGACAATGAATGCATGAGACTGCTACAGGACAGAAGAAACTATGAAGTCCTTCATACAGACCCCACTGAAAGAATAAAAACCAAGATCGGCACAATGGTAGAGGAGGCATTAGCACACGACTGGATCACGAAAAAAGAAGGTGAATTTCTCTGTCAGAAGCATCCCAGAATCCCTTATCTATACACCCTACCCAAGATTCACAAAGACCTGCAGAACCCCCCAGGACGACCTATCGTCTCTGGCATCGGGTCTATTCTGGAACCTGTCTCTAGATTTACGGCGCCTTCCTCAGACCCATGGTTCAAAAAACATCTACGTATTCTAAGGATACCAAAGATGTATTGAATTTGCTAGAAGAGGTCACTTTTGACCCAAATACGCAGCTATTAATCAGCTGTGACATGAAGAGCCTCTATACCAGTCTGCACACACCAAGCTACCTTGGAAATCATTGAAGATGTACTCTTTGAAGACTTTTGGGAATATCAAACACCACGTAACGTGGTGATGGATTGCTGCTCTCTGGCATTAAAAGAGAATTTTTTTGAACACAAAGGCACCCTATATTTACAAAAACACTGTACCAGCATGGGAAGCACATTTGCTCCTAGCATAGCTGGACTCTATGTGCACCATTTGGAGGTAACGAAAATACTGAATCCCAACAATCCTTTCAGATCCAACATCAAGTTGTGGAAACGATACATTGATGATATCCTTATCATCTGGGATGGAGATGAAAGGAATTCCGAACACTTCCTAACATGGCTGAATCTACAAGATGATTTCTTGAGATTCACGAGCATAACCTCTAACAGCAACTTGGTTTTCCTTGACTTGAATATCTTTCCTAAAGATGGAAGATTAATGACCACAACTCACTTCAAAAACACCTCAAAAAATTGTCTCCTTATGTACAACAGCTTTCATCCGAAACATCTACGGGATAACCTCCCCTACGGTCAGTTTCTGCGCCTCCGCAGGAACTGTACAAAGATTAGTAACTTTAAATCACAACCAGAGGATTTGAAAAAGAAACTAAAAGCACGGATGTACCCAAACCGCATCATCGACCAGGCATACACACGAGCCAAAAACAACTGCCGTGTGAGTCTTTTGGAAGCAAAAATACC
The DNA here is from genome assembly GCF_964263255.1 of Lissotriton vulgaris. NCBI lineage: Eukaryota > Metazoa > Chordata > Amphibia > Caudata > Salamandridae > Lissotriton > Lissotriton vulgaris. The sequence continues at coordinate 114,821 of NW_028255037.1, read as the reverse complement.
TAAGGATGAAGAAAAACGACCCATTTGTGTGACAACATACAACACTAGTTCTAACCTGGTGACGAAAATCATAAATAAAAATTGGAAAATTTTGAACAGTGGCGGACTGCAGATACCTAAACCCATGTTCGCACACAAAAAAGCTCAAAGCATAAGAGATGTCTTGGTCCACACGAGACCCAAATCGAATAACATCAATGTACAAAGAGATCCAAATTTTGTACAGGGCCATCACCCGTGCGGAGGATGTAAAGTATGTTGTCTTACTAAGAAGAGTAAAAAACTAACCTTCAACAATGGCACGGTCTGGGAACAGAGAACCTTCAGCAACTGCAACAGTGCTAATGCCATATACCTGATCACCTGCCCCTGCAAACTTGAATATGTAGGAATGACAAGCAGGGCAGTAAAAATCAGGATAGGCGAACATAAGAGCACTATAAAGTGCAAAAAATCCAGCACGAAACTCACTAATCATTTTCTGGAAAAGAACCACAAACCAGAGGAAATTTCGTGGACTGTGATAGAACTGGTCAGCAACGAAAAATTTCTTTTAGAAAAAGAACAAAGATGGGTGTTTTGCATTCAATCCCACAAAACTGGGTTGAACAATGACATACCCTGGGGACAGCTATAAATGAATTCATCTTCATCTGTAAGAAATAACCCTGATATCTGGCTAGTACCATCTGAAAATACTCTCCTTTCTTACCCCACCATGTGGCATGTGTCGTTTTTTGATTTTCTTTAGGACCCTACCAATGACTTCCTTATATCACTGTTTAGATGTCTATAAATATTACACACCCACTATCCGATACTTTTGCCATTCCAATCAAAAGTGTAGAAAGACTTCCTAGTTTTCTCTCAAACCGCGCCGAAAAGCGGCAGCCATCTTAAATGTTTAGCGCTCCAGTTTTTTTTGAGTAAGCCGCACCCACACGAATGACGATGCGGAAATGAAGTGTTTTTAACAATGCCGAACACACGAGACCGGCAATCCTCGGAGCAGCACGGGGGTAGGAACAAGAACTCTTTCTTTTGCCGGTGATGTGAGTAATAGACTCCGACCTCGAGTCTTTAATAAATGGGTCTCAGGGGCTAGTAACAGCATGGAAAAGTCCTGTAAATGACACATAGGTGCGGTTTTATTTTGCAGTCAACCGTGCTGAACACCCCTCGCCTGCAAGCTCATGGGGCATTGAAAACTATCGAAAAGAGTACATATATTACCAGTGTTAAGGTTCTATAAAAAACGCCTACCGTTTTTTACTTTTACAAATAATATGCGAACGAGGGTTTCCTGATCATCTTCCATTTGTTTGTTTGGGAGAGTGCATGGAGTCGCGATTGTGTGTATGTGTGATGAGACATGAGTGGACCCTAATATCACGTGGATCCCACTATACAAATATGGCGATGGGTGGCCAGTTATGAGAGGAGCACTGTTTTTGTCTATCACTTACAGGCAAAAGAACCGCCTTTGATCTTCAAGGCGCTCTCTCACTACTGTGCTTTACGACCACCTAAGTATTGTGTATCAACAGTCAGTTCCATGTGTTCACCACGGATTTATGTTGGTTTTTCTCTCTTTTTCACTACAGAGACCGCAATAGGTCAATATTTTTGGTACTCATTGTATTTACCTTGCTTCACCTGGGCCAGCTCATGCCCTGAAGCCCAAACAGTCAGCTTATTTTTGCTGCATTGTTTGTAGGACAGTAGGCATACCTCTGTAGAACTGAGTTATTAGTAGTAGGGATCACTATACGGTCCTGATGAGTAAGCAGTAGAGGACTGCTTACGAAACATGTCGACTAGGTAGCAAGCTAATGCTCTACCTCACCAACCCCTTCTTAATGTTCCCAGCTAGAGATATGAATAAATAATTTTTTTTTACTAAGCCAGGGAATTTTTAACCTTTGTAATTTTTCACACTCACTTTGTTAGGTCCCTACACTTTCACTGACACCCCTACACCCACACATAGCCTCTGTCACAATTTAAGTGCTCCCGCGTAGTTCGTTTGGTCGTAGCACGCCCCGTCCCGTTATACCTAAGAGAGAGCCTAGTATCACTCAGAAAATTAAATATATAAAAAATTTTCACTTTTTTGATAGAATCTCTCTGTTTATACAGTTCTGCTAGGAGGGTGATTCTATCAGTACCTCTACGCTTCCTCTTTTTGTTTTGAAATAATTTCATATACAGATGAAGATAATTCAAAAAGCGATTAGGCCTGCAGGTACATAAAAAAGCAAATTAATAAGTAACACAACAGAACCTAAAGACACCTATCCCAAGTCAAAATAAATAAGACAATGCAAGGATAAGATGAAGGTCGACGTTTCGGTCTCCTAAAGAAAACTTTTCGAGACCATCCTCAGGACTGGTGTCAATGATGCACTGTATAGGACCAAATGTAATCTGAAATATAAATATTTACAGTTACAAATCTATTATATATTTACACATTTACTACACCTTTGTGACAAACCGATGCAAACAACAACAAAAAACTAGTGTCAGAAACAAAAACATTTACAATACAAACAAACATCTGATATGAATAGATCTCAATTGACCAGATGATACTGTGATTATCGTATTTTAAACATTGAAAGGTTGTTAAGATTCTCTGTTTCCTGTTGAAACCCAAACAATTCATGGGAGAAACAACTTAGTCGACATTTTAAAGAATTACATCAAGAATCATTTACTGACTAGAAAAAAACCATAAGGGAGAACATTTAATCAGAGAAATGGGTACAACATGACCTACTAAATGTAATTTTGCCTTGAAAAAACACAATGGATATTGTCAGATCATATCTGTTGACAACCAATGAGCATGCAGCTTTCTCGGAAAGGTACGCGCACCGTACGCGTACGTACGCACGCGGACCTGTCTGCGCACGGTACGCGCATCCCGCGATTTTTGGGAAAAAAAATAAATAACATTTTGCCTGGGGGTCCTTGTGGGACCCCCTGAGCAGGCCTAGGGGGTAAGGGTGCTTCTACCCAGCCCCCTTTTTCAGTTCTACACGTTTGTTTTTCTGCTTTCTTGTGCTTCAGTCTACTGAGGCACAAGATGGCTGCCAACCGTTTCTGTTTTGGAGTGTTGACAGACATTGGTAGCCAATCAGCATGCAGCTCGCGCACGCGAAGGTCCACATACGGTACGCGTACAGTGCGCTCTTATAGATTTATATGTGTTTTCAAATTCGATTTTCTCAACAACTACTGGAGGGATTTACACCATTTAAACAAAAGGGCGATCTGTGAATCAGACTCTAACATTTTGCCAAATTTCTTGTAATTCCGTTAGGCCGTTCGGGCTGTAGCCGTGTCTAATAGTCCTATGGAAAATAACACGGGGAAAACACGTTTCGGGACCCCCCTTTTTTCTCAGCCCCCAATTGACGAATCCCCACAAAACTTTCAGGGAAGGAAAGTTGGTCCAACAATGGACCATGTCAATCCCCACTCTTTCAAAGGGTACCCCCACCACAGGTAGTGGTATAAGGGGGGTCTTTATTGTGCCACCTGATTTGCTACTTGCTAGACAGGTGACACATGAGCGACAAAACTCTTTGGTGTCTTCAGACATAGGAGGCCTGTGAAAGTGAGGGACAAGCCTGTCCCAAGTCTTGTTCTGGCCTAAGTGACCTGCAAGGGGAATCTCATGGGCTAAGGTAAGAAGGAAACCTCTGAGACAAGGGGATGACCAGCCTCCTGGTAGCACCAGGCTTGGGGTCTCTTGCCTCAGAGTATAGGAGTCCATCATCCCAGAACACCTTGTGGGTACCTGTAGCATTCCCTGCAGCCTCAGCAGCAGCCTGCTGTCTGAGGGGTTCAAGAGAGGAACAGTCTAACTGTGCCTGCCTCAAGTCTGCCCTGGAAGGTCCCCCTGTCCCAAGAAACTCAACCTGTTCAGGTTCAAGCTCTTCTAGGACAGTTCCTTCTGGGGTCTTTGGGTCAGTCTCCTGAGAGGGCTGATCCTCACCTTGAGGCAGGGGGTAAGGCACTGCCTTAACCCTACTGCTCTTTCTCTTGGGTAGTGTCTGGTCCATTGTTCCTGGATCCAGCACTTGTTCAGCTGGGCATTTCTTGGCCTGTGACCTGGTCACAGCAAGGACATGTGCTGACAAACCTAACATTTCCACATGAGTCCTATACTCCACGTCTGACTACAAGGAGGATTCGAAATCATTGCCCAAAAGACAGTCCACTGGGAGGTCTGAACTAACTACAACCCTTTTGAGGCCAGTTACCCCTCCCCAGGAGAAGTTAACAACTGCCATACTGTGATTGGTAGTGGCATTGCTAGCATTGGTCACTAGGTAGTCTGAACCTAGTATTACCTGATCAGGGTCCACAAAGTTTGGTGTCACCATAGTGACACTGGCACAAGTGTCCCTGTAGGCCTGAGCCATTTTTCCATTGATTAAAGGCGTTTGCCTGTATTTGCCCAGAGTAACGGGACTTACAGTAGGGGTCATATCCATGTCCCCACTACAAACAAGAACAGCCTGAGAAGGTATTCTGACTAAGTCAGAAACCACCGCAGTTCCCAGGGTTAACCCAACTGTAGCCTTGGGGGGTGCACTACCACTACTAACTGTACTGGGGGTACAGGTGCCTTAGGGGCAGTAGTGGTAGGAGCTGTGCCTTTCTTGGGGCACTCCCTAAACCAGTGAGTCTTACTTTTACAGTATTGGCATCATGGTTTTCTTGGAACATCAGTCGTCTTCTTTTGGGAATTCTGGGAACCACCCTCCTTAGATTGTTGGGGCCCTGTTGAAGACTTCTGGTCATTTTGCTGATTCTGATTACCCTTTTGGTCTGCTTTCTTCTGGCCACCACCCTAGTTCTGGTTCTGCTGCTTGACCCTCGTCCTGACCCATCTGTCTGCCTTCTTTCCCAATTCTTGGGGAGAGGTCAGATCTGAGTCAATCAAGTGCTGATGCAACTAATGGTTCTGACAATTATTTAAGATTTGCTCTCTCATAATTAGATTATACAATCCTGTGTAATCAGTAACTTTACTTCCCAGTAACCAGCCTTCCAAAGCCTTAGTGGCACAATCAACAAAGTCAGTCCCATCCTGAGACTGAGTTTTCTGGGTGTCTCTGAACATCAACCTGTACTGTTCAGTTGTTAAGCCAAACCCATCAATCAGTGCATTTTTCAGGACTTGGTAATCATTAGCATCCTCAGCTCTAACAGTGAGGAGCTTATCTCTACCTTTACCTTCAGAGGAGAGCCACAAGATAGCTGCCCACTGACTCTGGGGTACCTGCTGTACTGTGCAGGCCCTCTCCAGAGCTGTCATCCATTTGTGATGTCAACTCCTACCTTATAGGAGGGCACTATTTTACAAAGGTGTCTAGTATCAAAACTCCTGTCTTTATCTCTAGGGATAATGCTGCCACCAGTGGGTTCTAACCCACTCAATTTCTGCTCTCTGGCAAAGGCAAGTTTCTATTTGGCAAGGGCAAGTTCATCTCTTTGGATCCTCAGATTCACTTCCTTCATCTTTGCTTCGTGTTCTCTTCTCTGAGGGGAAGTCATCCCTCTCTGGAAAGATGCCTGAGAGACATGGGAGTGAATAGATCTGTTAGAGCCTCTGGAGTGAGACCTAACTTGTCTATTCCCAAGGTTAGGCCTGCTTGTGGATAGGTCTGGGGCTCCCCCAGCTCCATCCCCATGTAGGCTTAAGTTGGCCCTGGTAAGTCTACTGACTATAACTGGACCAGTGTCTACCTCTTCCCATCTGCCCTACCATCTACATCTTCTGTTTCAGGGAGGTTAGAGGCATCTTTTAAGGGGGGGTATGCTTCCATCTGCTGGATTAGAGGGGCCTGGGTTAGAAGCCCTTCTAGCATCATATGTCTCTAAGAGACCTAACAGAAAAGGAAGGGTAGGGTTAGAACCCTGTTTCAATTTCCTGGAGATACACAATTGTCTCATCTCCTGGAAGTTGAGTGCTGCATATCTGGAAAGGACCTGTGGAGGGTCACTAATCACAGGGGGAGCCAGTGCGTTCTCTCCTGTGAGAGACATGCTTTCTAGTGAGGTGTAAGTGGTGCACTTACCTACACTATGGGTTTTCCTACTGATCCCTTGCTAAGAGTTGTAGTCAGGGTGTGCTACTCCCTTTCTACTACAACAGCTGGTTCAGTAGAACTCAGAGTATTTCTAAGCTTGTTATATGTACCTATGGTACCTTATGTGATCTTTCAAATGATATCTCAAGATTATATTTGGTAAAAACAACAGCAAGCTCAAATCCCAACCGCTGCACACGAATGTGAGAAGTTGGCCTGATATATGATGCTCACTAGTTCTAGTGATCACCTTGTATCAGTGCAAAAAACCCCTATGGTGATTGGTTGTAAGTCAACCTTATAGACCAGCTATCCTAATGGTAGCATGGACAAAGCAGTCTTAGGCTAAACTCTTTTGGCATGTGAAGCCAGCTGTTTTACCACATATAACCCCTTGAATACCAAATGAAAGGACACCTCACAGGTTGTTATGAAAATAAACAAGATATTTATTACTAACAAAACACCTCTGAACTCTTTATGAGATCAGAAGGCTAAGCACATGACAAGACTCTTAAGAGAAATACGTTAAGTTGCACAAATTACAATGGTGCCCTAGGGGCACGACAAACCATATACTAAGTAGATGGTATAAGGAAATCGATAGAAGGAATGGAACTGTCCGGAGGCTGTAGGATCGCTGGGACTACACTACCCTAACTTTAGGTAAGTAGCAGGAGGCCCACGGAACGCGTGTGCAGAGTGTGAACTCACACGCGAGATGCGGGACAAAGTCAATGAACAATACAAATTACGAAAAGGTAAGTTAAAAGACAGTTCCGACTAGCTAGGACTTACACGACTGGATACCTGGACACTAGGAGAGTCCATCTACCCTTGTGCACCAAAGTGCTCTCGTTACCTCACCCATGGGCTGCAGGTGCATAGGTGTGAAAGTGTGTCGGGTTTCCGCGTTGAATTCTATGGAGCCTTGAAAAAGATGCTGCCGGCGACCAGGAGGAAGCTGTCCGGAGCAATCCAAGGGTGGATCGAGGAAGATGAAGACCTGAAAGCAGAGGGGACAATGTTCAAAGTCACTAGCCAGTGACTGGAGTGGAGCCAGGAAGGAACCAGATGCTGTCGTCGCGATCAGGTGAAGAGTGGACGCTTGACTCTTCAGCCACGTGGACCAGGAGGTGTCTTCGACCAGGATGGAGGTACGAGCTGTCCCACGCAGGCTCTCGCTGTCGGCGGTGTTGGTTCCGGATTCAGCGTCAACAGGCCTTGGCAAAGGCAACCTACGCGGTGAGTGGAAAAGGCGTCTGGTACGGACCAGGAGGGTCCGGGGTGCTTCTCCTTTGCAGGGAAGCAGGGGCCAGTCTGGAGCAACCAGACCAGCGATGTAGATTTCGTGGATCGTGGTCTACGAGGCCACAAGCCAGCCGGCAAGTGACCAGACAACGCGTCGAGCAGCAATCGAGCAAAAGGGCCCCAAGCAGATCTCGTGGATACTGGAGGGCTGATCTTCTGTGCAGGAGCTGCTCGGGGCTGGGGCTTCTCAATCCCCAAAGTACTTTCTCGAGGATGCCTCTGAAGTCGTGCTGGAAGCGAAGTGCAGTTTCTTCAAGGTGGCCGGTCCCACGTGTCTCGTCGCACCCACGGATCTCAGCTGTGCTGCAGATGTATGTAGAGGTCGGAGAGGTCTGGAAGTCCGGATCTCGTCGGGCTCTGAAGTCTGGTTCCAGGCAGGAAGGACAACAAAGTGAACCGCTAGGACGCTTGATGGTGCCTGCTTGTGCAGGGTGGTCACTCCTTGGCCACAAGGGAGATTTCTTCAGTCTTCTGTGGAGCAGAACGTCGAAGTCCAGAATTTCTTCTTGTAGTTTCAAATTAGGATTAATCTAATTTGGAATGGGACCAGCACCTACTTTTATTCTCCTAAAGGGGGCTGTACTATGACTAGGTCCCTCCTATGGGTGGGACCAGGAAGGGGGGTGGTTACACCCCCTATCCTTTGTCCGGTTGCGTGCCAGAGCTGGGGCTGGAGTGCCCCAGCAACTGGTTTGAACCGGGGTATGCACAGGGACACCCTGTGTTCCCCAGGCATGTCTTATTCCTTTCAGCCTATCCTACCTCAATACACAAAATCCTGTCTGGGGTGGTGCTAGCACCTCCCAAGGCAGGAAACCCTTTGTCCAGGCCTCCCTCGCTGGAAGGACTCCCAGCAGCAGGAGGTCAGACTTGTGTCTGTGGTGGCAGCATCCATTTTGTGATGCTGAGACTCGAGTCAACTTTAACCGGGGTTCACAGTTACATACATGTCGTGTCCCTCTAAAAGGGTGGAATGCTACCCCCGTCGCCAGAACTAGCGAGGGGGTAGTATTCCAATTCGTATGACACCTTACTCGACATGTTTTGATAATGCTATGCCAAAGTTAGCAATAACCGCAAGGATTATAATGCACTTAAGAGTATATGGTATAGCGTTATCATGAAAACAGCTAAAGGACTTGGTTCCAAAAGCTGCAGACAGGCTCAGCTCATGCTAGAGCACCATCTCACATAATTCCAAGCACTCTGCCTCCAGGATTGTTAAGGCCTGCCATAGGAGTGACTTATAGGAGTATATGTGTCCATTTTAGGGTTAGATATAGGTATACTATATCTAAAGCAAAGGGTGATTACCCCACCTTGCCCCAGCTGTGTTACCAGCCAGTTGTGTCTGTTTAGATGGCCAGCCAGGGGTGGCACAATACATGCTGCAGCCCCTGGTAGGCCTTTGGTGCACTTATGCCCTGGGTACCTATGGTACACTGTACAAGGACTTACATGAGTGACCCAATACCAATTGGTAAATGCACCTAAGGTACATGGATGTAAATTTAGAGAGAGAACAGCTAGGCTGTGGGTCTGATTAGCAGGCCCACAGCCATGGAAAGTCGTAAACCAGTGAAGCAAAAAGCAAAAATCTGGGGTGACCATTGGATTGCAGACCCTACTCTCCTACACTCCTTTCGGGGCCAAGGAAGGGGCGCCCCCACACGTCCTGCCAGCCACGGCCCGCAGACTAACATCCAGTACGGTGACGGACGTGGTAACCGCCATGGCGGCGGTCGGGGACAACGTTCGAGGTCAGTTCACACCTACCCCTGCAGCATCCGCCTCGAAACCCTCCTAGTCCGAGCTTTCAGGCCCATGTGACGCCAGTGGGGGGCAGGGTTCGCCATCACCTCCTCCACTGGCGCACCGTCATATCGGACAGGTGGGTGCTGAAAATCGTCCGAAGGGACTACTCCCTCCCCTTTGACGCGACCCCTCCAGCCATGCCACCGCGTGTCCGGGGATCACATGAGTCTTCTGCGAGAGGAAGTTACCGCCCTCTTGGCCAAGGAGGCCATTGAGCGCGTTCCTGGTCCAGAAGTAGGGTGTGGTTGTTACTCCCACTACTATCTGGTTCCCAAGAAGGGCAAATGGAGCCAACGCCCTATCTTGGAACTTGCAGAACGTCAACAGCTTCCACAGGAAGGAGAAGTTCAAGATGCTGACTTTGGTTCAGGTCTTAGCTGCCCTGGACCCGGGAGACTGGATGGTAGCGTTGGACTTGCAGGACGCTTATTTTCACATCCCCGTCCTGCCGGCCCACCGGCGTTACCTGCGGTTCACGGTAGGCCACAAGCACTTTCAGTTTACCGGGCTCCCCTTCGGCCTTACCAGCGCCCCACGGGTGTTCACGAAGGTGATAGCGGTGGTTGCAGCTCATATGCGCAAGTTAGGGGTTTCAGTCGTCCCCTACCTCGACGACTGGTTGTTGAAGGCGGGCTCGCCCCAGACAGTCGTCAGCCACCTCCAGACTACGGCCGACCTCCTGCACCTGCTGGGGTTCTCCATCAATGTGCTGAAGTTACACCTGTTTCCCTCTCAGAAGATCCTCTTCATCGGAGCGGTTCTAGACCCGGCGCAGTTTCGGGTTTATCCTCCCGAACAGCAGGTTCGGGATATTCAGGCTCTGATTTCGATCTTTGAGCCGTTATCCCGAGTCTTGGTCAGGTTGACGCTGCAGCTTCTGGAGCTGATGGCCTCCTCCATCCTTCTGGTGTTTCACGCCGGGTGGCGGATGCGGGCTCTGCAGTGGGACCTGAAGTTGCATTGGGCACAGCATCAGGGCAACTTGTCCGACCATGTCTTGATCTCGGAGGCCACTGCAAGACAGTTGCAGTGGTGGCTCACGGACCGCGATTGGGTCAGCGGCAGATCCCTCTCCCTACCCCAACCGGAGCACGTAGTTGTGACGGACACGTCCCTGAAGGGCTGGGGGGGCCACATGGGAGAGGTGGAGATCAGAGGCCTCTGGTCTCCGGCGGAGTCCTGGCCCCACATCAACCTTCTGGAGCTTCAGGCGATCCGGCTTGCACTGAAGGTATTTCTCCCCTCTGTCCGGGGGTGTGTAGTGCAGGTGTTCACGGACAACACCACCGCCATGTGGTACTGCAACAAACAGGGCAGGGTGGGGTCGTGGACCCTATGCCAGGAGGCTGTGCGCCTCTGGCAGTGGCTGGAACATCAGGGCGTGACCCTGGTGGTTCAACACCTGGCAGGTTCCCTGAACACCAGGGCGGACGAACTCAGCCATCGGTGCATGATGGATCACGAATGGCGTCTGAATTCGGACATGGCGCAAGGCCTCTTTCAGCAGTGGGGAGAGCCTTGGTTAGATCTATTCGCCACAGAAGAGAACACGCAATGTCATAATTTCCGCGCGTTGGAATTTCCAAGGTGCACTCGCTCGGAGACGCTTTTCGTCGTGAGTGGAGCTGCGATCTGTTGTGCGCCTTTCCGCCTATACCACTTCTGTCCAGAGTGCTGAAGAAGATCAGTCGCGACCGGGCCCAAGTTATCCTTGTGGCTCCGGACTGGGCACGAAGATACTGGTATCCCGAGCTACTCATCATGTCTGTCGATCCCCCGATTCATCTGCCTCTTCAGGAGGACCTTCTGTCGCAGCAGCCGGGGACGGTCCTCCACCCGAACCTGTCCAGTCTCCACTTACATGCGTGGAGATTGAGCGGCGACAGTTGAGGCCATTTGACTTGCCTCCTGAAGTCTGTAATGTGATTCTGGCAGCCAGGCGTCCCTCCATAAAATCTGTATACGCCTGCAGGTGGAACACATTTGTGGCATGGTGCAAAGCAACGGCTGTGGATCCCCTTTCTGCCCCTCTTTCAGAGGTGCTCCTCTTCTCTCTCTTGCCCAGCAGGGCTCTGCTCTGGCACTATCAAGGGCTACCTCTCTGCTATTTCCGCCTTCTTAAGGCTCCCTGATCAGCCCTCTTTGTTCAAGTCCCCAGTTATAAATAGGTTTTTGAAGGGCATCACTCATATGTTTCCTCCTGTTCCTTTCGTGATGCCTCAGTGGGACTTGAACCTTGTTCTGACCTATCTGATGTGCGCTCCTTTTGAGCCACTTCATAACTGTTCTCTTTGTCTCCTTACTCTGAAGACTGCATTCCTGGTTGCCATCACCTCTGCCAGGAGGGTGTGTGAGCTCCAGGCTCTTTCCTCTAAACCTCCCTTCCTTTCTGTCCATCCGCACAAAGTTGTGTTGCGGACGCGACCCTCTTTCCTGCCCAAAGTAGTCACAGCCTTCCACATCGGACAGTCCATCACCTTGCCCACCTTCTTTCCGCCTTCACATCCCTCGAAAGAGGAAGAGAGGCTCCACCATCTGGACCCAAAACTTGCGCTCTCATTCTATTTGGATCGCACATGGCAGTTCCGGGTGGATGACCAACTCTTTGTTGGTTACGTGGGCGCTAAGAAAGGTCGGTCGGTGCACAAGCGGACCATCTCTCGGTGGGTTGTGTTGTGCATCAAGGTATGCTACTCCTTGGCTAAAAAAGAGCCTCCTGTTGGGCTGAGGACCCATTCCACTCGGGCCACGGCGGCTTCTACTGCCCTGAGTCGGGGAGTCCCCTTGCAGGACATCTGTCAGGCAGCTACGTGGGACCGCTGCACACGTTTGCAAGACACTACTGCCTGGACAGCCAAGTCCGGAGAGATGGCTTCTTTGGCCGTTCCATTCTCCAGGACTTTCTGGTGCGATCATTGGTTCGCAGACCCACCACCGGGGTTGGTATTGCTGGGGTATCTATTCTAAGGTAAGGAATCTAATACTAACCTGTTTCTTTCAGATGCACAAGTTATTTATCTTCGGTAACGATATATCTGTAAGAAACAGGAGTTAGTATTCGATTCCTTACCGCCCCAACCATCCTCCCCGTTCTGCGAATCGATATCTAGGGTTAAGGTCATCTCCTTTCAAGGGCCCTAGTTTCATGTCACCAGTGTTGGTTTTTAACATGGCTCTGCGTTTCTGGCGCGGAAAAGCTATGTATAAGAACTGACGTCAGCGCGCGAGGGCGGCGTCTAAGTACTCCGGCGACATCATCCCGGCGCCAAGGACGCCGACGACGGACGCGGAGCCACAGACGACGCCTACCGACGTGCAAGGGTACTGCTACGCAAAAGTTTCCGGATCCAGTATGACACGTGGGGATATTCTAAGGTAAGGAATCTAATACTAACTACTGCTTCTTACAGATATATTGTTACCGAAGGTAAGTAAATTGTGCTTCCTGCACATCATTTGGGAGTGTGAACAAATCACCACATCCTGGTGCAACATACATGATACTATGCACAAAGTCCTTGGGATCCCCCTTTCACTGGAGGCTAGGAGGTGCTTACTTAACATCTGGGAGCCTACTGATTTGAACACCTCACAGATGTGATGGGCTACTTTGGGATTTATGATTGCCAAACGAAATATAGCCTAACTGTGGGGAGCTGAGCAACCTCCCACCCTGGAGGTGTGGGAATACAATTAGAACTGGTGCATGTTTAGGGAGAAAACTACATACCTTGCGAGGGGATGCCCTTGAAAGTGGTCATTGGTTTGGGGGCCCTGGAATAGCTACCCCGAAATGCTGCTCCGGATGATCCCCCTTCTCCGTGAAGTACCCTTATATGTATGACCATTGTTTAATCTGCTGACCCTAATATGTGCTCGACTGCTTTATTTGACCCTCTGTACTGTGATTTTGCTGATGCTTTTGTAATAAAAAGAGTTATAAATAAAAAAAAAAGTGCTGGATGGAACACGGCGGCAACCAGGGAGCAAATTGGTGTGTTTTTTTGCGGGTGCAGTATTCTCTCCACTTGCCAACTACAAATACAGGTCCAACAGGCACTGCACTTGATGCTTTTTTCCAGTGGCTCAGGATTACCACTAGCACTAGGGCCCCACGCCATCACGACTTCTGTTTCAAGTAAATAACGATGTATGTGTGCTGTAGGAGCATTGCAAACACCAGTTACTTAAGTACTACTTACCAATTTCAAGTCCAAAATGTGAATATCTGCAAATTGTAGTGGGTTGGTCCGAAAATGTGATGTCACCTAACAAGCCAGCACCTTAAGGGGGTTAGTCACAGCAGCCAGTTGCTGAACAGAGCTAATCCAACGCATCTCTCTCATCATAGCAAACCTGGGGTCTTAACAGAGATGTAAAGGGGTTTGTTGCCAATAAAGCCTTTTGATGCTTAATGAAATATCTCATTTTTCTAGCTGGAGATTGTGTTTTTTGAGAATGTTTAACACAGTATTTTCCCAAGACATTTAGAGAATAAGCATGTAAGAAATTGTATTGTAAAATTAATAATCTGAAAGAAACACGTTAGTGTTAGATTCCTTACCTTAGAATATCCCCAGGCGTCAGTCTGGATCCGGAAACTTTTGCGTAGCAGTACCCCTGCGCGTCGGTAGGCGTCGTCTGCAGGCGTCCCCTGCGGCTCCGCGTCCGTCGTTGGCGTCGTGCGCCGTGATGACGTCGCTGGAGTATATAGACGCCGCCTCCGCGCGCTGACGTCAGTTCTTCTTTTTTCCGCGCCAGTGGACGCAGATCTGAAGAGCAGTACTCCGGTCTTTGACCAAGTTTTTTCGAATTATTGTCACTTTGTGCCTGTTAGGATGCCTGGGTTCAAGCACTGTGATGACTGTGAGCGCACGATGTCGGTCACAGACCATCACCGCCTCTGTCTCCGGTGTCTGGGCCCCGACCACGACGTGGACTCCTGCGTCGACTGCCGGGCCCTCACCAGCAAAGCTAGACGGGAGCGGTCCCGCAAGCTACTGGAGCTCCGGGTGTCGGCCCCACGTCGGGACCGGGAGCGGTCCCGGTCCGGCCGGAGGTCGAGAGAGCGTTCGAGGGAGCGGTCGCGGGGCCGCGCCGAGCGTTCCGGAAGTCGACACCACTCGTCATCCTCGTCAGGTAAGAAACACAAGAAGTCGGGGCGTCGTCATCGTACCCCCGACTCCCCCCGACGCTCGCGCGATGCGGCCGGGGGTTCAGGTGACCCCAAAACCGCGGCTCCGCGAGAGTCGCCGGCGCGGCCTGCCCCATACCCTCAGGTCCCTGGGCACGGTGCGACGCCTGAGGAGATAGAGGCTTTCCTCATGGCCATGAGGGCCCTGTCTCCTCCGGCGGGTTCCACGGCGCCTACGGGCCCAGTGAACCCGTCCGGGGGCCCTAGCGGTTCTGCTGACCCTACCTCGACGCCGTCGGATGCTCCGATTCCGGCGCCGCCGGCGGCGCCGATCCCGGCGCCGCTAGGGCCTTCGGGGTCGACGCCGGATGGACGCCCATCCAACCCGGCGCCGATTCCATCAGGGTTGCCCGCGGCTCCGCCTCCGCGCGACGCCGGTTCCTCGGTGCCGGCTTCGGGCGGCACTGGGGCTCCGACGCCGGCTCCGGGCGGCGCCGTCCCCTTACCTTCACCGACGCCGGACGCGGGGCCGGACGGGCGTCGCTCGACGCCGGTCCCGGCGCCGATGGGGCCCATGAACCCCGAGGAGCCGGTCTACATCGTTGACTCCGAATACGGAGAGGATGAAGAGTTCGGTGAAGGTTGGGAGGGGTCCGAGGACCCTCTGTCACGCGAGTGCCAGTATGACCCGGACTGGACAGGTGACTTGGGGGATGCCAGTGATCTGGACGACTCTCCTAACCCTGGTTTGATCTCTCCTCCTTCCGTGGCATCGGTGGAGGGAGCTGCATATTCTGTGGTGCTGATGAGGGCTGCCAAGGCCTTACACCTTGAGCTCCCCGTCGCGGCCGTGAGGCCTAACATCCTCACCGAGGTCTTCAAACCGCAGTCATGCCCACAGGAGCCACTGCTGCCGTTTAATGAAGCCTTGTCGGACGTTCTGTTGGGCACGTGGTCCAGGCCCGCTTCAGGTGCGCCTGTCGATCGGAACGTGGCCAGGCGCCACCGTCCTTGTCCGGACGACCCCAAGTTCCTGTCTACCCACCCCACTCCTGAGAGTCTGGTGATCCAGGCCTCGACCTCCCAGTCCGCATTCCCGTCGGCCCCACCCGACCGGGAATCCAAGAGGTATGACCAATTTGGCAAGAAGGTCTTCTCGTCCATTAGTTTGGGCCTGCGGTCTTGCAACACCGCCTGCCTCTTGGGCCGCTACACCCACTCTGTGTGGGATACGGTCGCGGAACTGCTGCCAGAATGCCCCATGGAGGTGCGGGCAAAACTCGGTCAGGCTGTGGCTGAGGGCCGAGATGCAGCGAAATATTCAATACGGTGTGGTCTTGATACGACCGACTCGCTAGGCAGAGCTATGTCAACGACGGTGGCGATTCGTCGCCACGCCTGGCTGAGATCCGCCAATTTTTCGACCGATGTCCAGAGTTCATTGATGGACATGCCGTTTGATGGCTGTCACCTGTTCGGTGACAAGGCGGACCACGCGCTGGAACGCTTCAAGGACTCCAGGGTCACGGCCAAGTCCTTGGGTCTCTCGACCCAGCGTCAGCAACCGGGTTCGTTTCGCCCCTTTCGTGGCCAAGGAAGGGGCGCCCCCACACGTGCTGCCAGCCACGCGCCGCAACAATCCTTTCAACGCGGTGGCGGCCGTGGAAACCGCCGTGGTGGCGGTCGGGGACAACGGCGGGGTCAGACCACACCCTCCCCCGCAGCATCTACCCCAAAATCCTCCTAGTCCGTGCTTTCGGCCCCATGTGACGCCAGTGGGTGGCAGGGTTCGCCATCACCACGCTCACTGGCGCACAATCACTTCGGACAAGTGGGTGCTGCAAATTGTCCGAAGGGGCTACTCCCTCCCCTTCGAGACCTCTCCTCCAGCCATGCCACCGCAGAACCACCGTGTGTCGGGGGACCACTTGACACTTCTGCAGGAGGAAGTTACGGCCCTCTTGGCCAAGGGGGCCATCGAGCGCGTTCCTGGGCCAGAAGTAGGGCGTGGTTGTTATTCCCACTACTTTCTGGTGCCCAAGAAGGACAAGGGGGGCCTACGTCCTATCTTGGATCTAAGGAACGTCAACGGCTTCCTCCGGAAGGAGAAGTTCAAGATGTTGACGTTAGCTCAGGTCTTGGCTGCTCTAGACCCGCAAGACTGGATGGTAGCGTTGGACTTGCAGGACGCCTATTTTCACATCCCCGTCCTGCCGGCCCACCGGCGTTACCTGCGGTTCACGGTAGGCCTGGAGCACTTTCAGTTTATCGTGCTCCCCTTCGGCCTTACCAGCGCCCCACGGGTGTTCACAAAGGTGATGGCGGTGGTCGCAGCCCATCTGCGCAGGTTAGGGGTTTCAGTCTTCCCCTACCTAGACGACTGGTTGTTGAAGGCGGGCTCGCCCCAGACAGTCGTCCACCACCTTCAGATGACGGCAGACCTCTTGCACGACCTGGGGTTCTCCATCAATGTGCCGAAATCACACCTGTGTCCCTCTCAAAAGCTCCTTTTCATCGGAGCGGTTCTGGACTCGGCGCAGTTTCGGGTTTATCCTCCGGAACGGCGGGTTCGGGATATTCAGGCTTTGATTCCCATCTTTCAGCCGCTATCCCGAGTTTCGGTCAGGTTGACGCTGCGGCTGCTGGGACTGATGGCTTCCTGCATCCTTCTGGTGCATCACGCCCGGTGGCGGATGCGGGCTCTGCAGTGGGACCTGAAGTTTCAGTGGGCCCAGCATCAGGGCAACTTGTCCGACCACGTCTTGATCTCGGAGGGCACTGCGAGACAACTGCAGTGGTGGCTTACGGACCGCGATTGGGTCAGGGGCAAGTCCCTCTCCCTTCCCCAACCGGAGCACGTTGTCGTGACGGACGCGTCCCTCCAGGGCTGGGGTGGCCACTTGGGAGAGGCGGAGATCAGAGGCATCTGGTCTCCGGCGGAGTCCCGGCTCCATATCAACCTGTTGGAGCTGCGGGCGATTCGTCTGGCACTGAAGGCATTCCTCCCCTTTGTCAACGGGAGTGTAGTGCAGGTGTTCACCGACAACACCACCGCCATGTGGTACTGCAACAAACAGGGCGGAGTGGGGTCGTGGACCCTTTGCCAGGAGGCTCTGCGCCTCTGGCAATGGCTGGAACGTCAGGGCGTGACTCTGACGGTTCAACACCTGGCAGGTTCTCTGAACGCCAGGGCGGACGAACTCAGCCGTCGGTGCTCGATGGATCACGAATGGCGTCTGAACTCGGACGTGGCGCAAGGCATCTTTCTGCAATGGGGAGAGCCTTGGTTAGATCTATTCGCCACAGAAGAGAACGCGCAATGTCATCAGTTCTGCGCGTTGGAGTTTCCAAGACGGCACTCGCACGGCGACGCCTTTCGGCGCGAGTGGAGTTGCGGTCTGTTATACGCCTTTCCGCCTATACCACTTCTGCCCAGAGTGCTGAAGAAGATCAGGCGCGACCGGGCCCAAGTTATCCTTGTGGCTCCGGACTGGGCTCGAAGGTACTGGTATCCCGAGCTACTCAGCATGTCAGTCGGTCCCCCGATCCGCCTGCCCCTTCAGGAGGACCTTCTGTCCCAGCAGCAGGGGACGGTCCTCCACCCGAACCTGTCCAGTCTCCACCTCCATGCTTGGAGATTGAGCGGCGGCAGTTGAGGCCATTTGACTTGCCTCCTGAAGTCTGTGATGTTATTCTGGCAGCCAGGCGTCCCTCCACTAAGTCGGTATACGCCTGTCGGTGGAACAGATTTGTGGCATGGTGCACAGCAAAGGCTGTGGATCCTCTCTCTGCCCCTCTTTCGGAGGTTCTTCTGTTTCTTCTTTCTCTTGCCCAGCAGGGCTCTGCTCTGGGCACTATCAAGGGCTACCTTTCTGCCCTTTCGGCCTTTTTGAGGCTTCCTGATCAGCCTTCTTTGTTCAAATCCCCGATTGTAACTCGGTTCTTAAAAGGCATCACTCACATGTTTCCACCTATTCCGTTTGTGATGCCTCAGTGGGATTTGAACTTGGTTCTGACTTTCCTGATGTGTGCTCCCTTTGAGCCCCTTCATTCTTGTCCTCTCCGTCTCCTGACTTTAAAGACGGCTTTCCTGGTTGCCATCACCTCTGCCAGGAGGGTGAGTGAGCTCCAGGCTCTTTCTGTCCAACCTCCTTTCCTGTCCATTCATCCTGACAAGGTGGTTCTGAGGACTAGACCTTCTTTCCTGCCCAAGGTTGTTTCGGCCTTTCACATCGGGCAGTCCATCACCCTCCCTTCCTTCTTCCCGCCTCCGCATCCTTCAAAGGATGAAGAGCGGCTCCATCGTCTGGACCCAAAACGTGCGCTTTCATTCTATATGGATCGCACACGCCAGTTCCGGGTGGATGACCAACTGTTTGTTGGCTACGTGGGTGCGAAGAAGGGACGGGCGGTTTGTAAACGAACCATCTCTCGATGGGTCGTCCTCTGCATCAAAGCGTGCTACTCTTTGGCTCGGAAGGAGCCTCCTGTTGGGCTGAGGGCCCATTCCACTCGGGCCACGGCGGCTACTACTGCCCTGGGCCGGGGAGTCCCCTTGCAGGACATTTGCCAAGCGGCTACGTGGGCCTCGCTGCACACCTTTGCGAGGCACTACTGCCTGGACAGTCAAGTCCGGAGGGATGGCTTCTTTGGCCGTTCTGTCCTCCAGGACTTTCTGGTGTAGTTTTGTATTGGTTCGCAGACCCACCACCGGGGTTGGTATTGCTGGGGTATGTATTCTAAGGTAAGGAATCTAACACTAACGTGTTTCTTTCAGATGAACAAGTTACTTACCTTCGGTAACGATATATCTGTAAGAAACATTAGTTAGTGTTAGATTCCTTACCGAACCCACCCATCCTCCCCGTTCTGCGAACTGATACCTAGGGTTAAGGTCATCCCTTTCAGGGCCCTAGTTTTACATGGCACCAGTGTTGGTTCTCTCATGGCTCTGCGTCTCCTGGCGCGGAAAAGCTGTGTGCAAAGAACTGACGTCAGCGCGCGGAGGCGGCGTCTATATACTCCAGCGACGTCATCACGGCGCACGACGCCAACGACGGACGCGGAGCCGCAGGGGGCGCCTGCAGACGACGCCTACCGACGCGCAGGGGTACTGCTACGCAAAAGTTTCCGGATCCAGACTGACGCCTGGGGATATTCTAAGGTAAGGAATCTAACACTAACTAATGTTTCTTACAGATATATCGTTACCGAAGGTAAGTAACTTGTTCAACAACGCGAAAGGTGGATATTGTACGTTTATGTTGGTAAATACGCAGAGGAATCCTAGCCTGGTAGAGATTATTTAATGTGTGTGTCTGTCACCTAAGTGTCTGTGATAACGAGTATTTTTGTTTTGTTTTTGCCTGTAGTCATTAACTCGCCCTCTTGTGTGTTGCATAAACTTGCAGGCTGAACCCAAAGCTAAACAACCTGCTGATTTGTTGCATCGGACCACATCGTCCACTATGAAAGTGTTAACTAATACAACTATGACCACTAAAGCTGTGTTGCATGCTGTGAGTGATGGACAGTGGTGGAAGAAGTCCCTAACTTACCTGCGACCCTTACAAGTAAGGAGCATCAGGAATGTGTGCCCACACATGGTGAAGCGCAGCCCTAACACCCTGTTTATGTTTGTAATTCAGTTATCTTTGTGCACTTGTTTAACACAAGCTTTTTTTTTCCCAAACATTATCTCTATGAAATAATACACTTGTAAAAATGTTAGTCAGTGGTTTACTGGTTCCTGTAAAATTGATGGAAAAATAGAAGCCTTCAAGCAAAACTCGCAATTGGACATATATTATGTATATAATGCAGCTAAATCGTTATTTGCCCTTCATAATTGTGTTCAAGTGAGATTGATATTCCACTAGGTCAAACATCTCTGCTTGTTTTCTTTGCCCTCTTCCACCCGCCTGTACTTTAGAGATTATTCCACAAGGCGCTGTAATCTTCACTGAGCACAGCTTGATCTTCAGAAGAGCTTAAACAGAATAACAGACAGATAGGCCTGTATTTTATCAATTGATTCACTGCACAAAATTAGAGCAAAGCAATTTGCCACAATCGTAACTGATTGCCAAGTAAGAAGTATGGAACACAACGTTTATCTTGATCTAATCCCATCCTTTCTAATCTAAAATATACAGGAGTCAGAATGCCTTTTGCTATAAAACTGACAAATGCAGAACAAAAAGTGTTTAACCACCGTATTGAGTGCTGAGGTTTGCAGAAGGAGCTTCAAATCTGAATTTCTCTTAAAGTAGGCTATAGGCCAGCTTCCGGCATCTGCCCCTTGCTTGTCTTTTGAACTTTGACATTAATTTAAGTCATGCTAAAAAATACAAAAGTGTATAGGCGTTGGTTGCAATCTTGGGACACGGTTTAGCACATGGTGCTGAAGTACAAGAAAAAAGCAAAGCTAGCCTGATGTCAAAGTACCACACTTCATGACCCATACTCAATCAAGCCAATCTGGGGCTTGAAAAGTGCGGATACTCGCCCGTGAGGGGCTCAAGGCAAGGGTGGGGGGGGAGGCTGCTGGGCCCTCTGGATGTAGGATCATTCAAAGAGCCAGTTTTTGAGGTTCTTCTTGAACTGGGTCTTGAACGCGAATTGGCTGATGTGGAGGGGCAGGGTGTTAGGTCTTGCCAGCATGTGGCAATATTGCGCTTCTAAAACCAGGACAGCCACCAATAGGTCAGCTATTCCCCCTGCTTGTGTTGTCCTGTAGGTCACTCTCACACCTTTCCGAAAATGTACAGCTTCTTCACTTCCTCGTCAGAGGACCTCCTTCCTGAAGGTCCCTTTCTCTTGCCCTCATTCACGTACCCCACCTCTTTGCAAGTCAACCTGTCGTTCATCACCTTCATTCACTGGTCATCCTTGTGAGAAGTTGGCCCGATATGCAACGTTCGCTATTCTAGCGACCGCTATGGATCGTTCCAACGACCCTTATGGTGTTTGGTTGTAAGTCAACCTATAGACCAGCTATCCTAGTAGCGTGGATACGAGCAGTCTAAGGCTAAAGACTCGAGAGGGCGCGTTAAGCCAGCTGTTTACCACACATGTACCCCTTGAACACCCAGTGAAAGGACACCACACAAGTGTTATGAAAAATAAACAGGATATTTATTAAGATTCACAACAGCCCTGGACTCTTTATGAGGACAGGGTACTAAGCACAACCAAATCTCTTAGGAAAATACTTCAAGTGCACAATTAAAACAAGTGTCCGAGGACACGGAAAGTTTAAGGTCTCGGGCGGACCCGATAAGGCAAGTCGGAAGCGAGGGACTCGGGACCCTAGAGTAAAGAGGCTATGCAGGCACCGAAATGCCGAGTTACCTAGCCACGAGGGCTGCGGCTGCACAAGTCTTACAGGCGTCGGGGTCTTCGCTGACGAGCCAGGAGCCGGAAGAAAAGGAGTTGCTGGCCGGCGACCAGTGATGAATAGTTCGTAGAGATCCAAGCCTGGATCAGAGATTGTTGATACCTGAAAGCAGAGGGGACCAAGTTCATACTACTAGCCAGTAGTCAGAGGGTACCAGGATGGCACCGGTTGGCCGTCACCTCGACCAGGTGAGTGGGCGACGCTAGGCTCTGCAGTCTCACGGACCAGGAGGCGTTGTCGGCGACCACGACGGAGGTGCGAGTTGTCCCACGAAGGATGATGCTGTCGGCGTCGCTGGGCCCAGGATGGGGCAACAAGCCTTGGCAGATCTCAGGGCCACGTGGTGGGCCTAAGATGGCGTCTTGAGTGGACCAGGAGGGTCCGGGGTGCTTCTCGCAAAGATGGAAGCAAGGGCCAGTCTGGAGCAACCAGACCAGCAGTGTTGATTGTCGGATGTCGTCACAGAAGGGCACAAGCCAGCGGCTAGTGACCGGACAACGTGCTGAGCAGCGAGCAGAAGGGCCCCACGCAGATCGTGGAGATGCTGGGAGACTGCACTTCGGTGCTGGAGCGGCTCAGGGTCGGGGCTGCTCGGACCCCAGAGCACTCACCAGGGAATCGCTTCGATGGTCGTGCTGGTTAAGAGCGTGCAGGTTCTGATGATGGCCGGTCCCTCGAGGTCTCGTCGCACCCACAGATCACAGCTGAGCTGATGACGTGGGTAGAGGTCAGAGGTGCCAGGGAAGCCGGTTCTCGTCGAGCTGGGCCGTCGGATCCTTGAGGAAGGACTTGCAGCAAACCGCAGAGTTCTTAGATGGTGCCCGCTGATGCAGGGTGACTACTCCTTAGTCACAAGGGAGAAATCTTGAGAAGAGTCTTGAGTGTCCTTTCGTAGAAAGTAGTTCTTGATTCAAAGATGATCTAATTTGGAAGGGTCCCCGCTCCGGCCTTTATTCTAAAGAAAGGGGTGGGTACATGACTAGGTCCTGCCCTAAGGGTGGGACCAGGAAGGGAGGTAGTTACACCCCTCTCCCCTGCCGGACTTTCCCCAGGCCAGGGCTGGTGCCCCTGGAACTGGTTCTGACCGGCAGATGCGTAGTGAGCACCGGGGTGCCACTCCGCAGTCACCTTCTCGCAAAAGCCCTACCTACCCAGAATACACAAACCCTGTCTGGGACGGTGCGAACACCGCCCTCGACAGGAAACCCTTTGTCCAAGCTCTCCTCGCTGGAAGGACTCCCAGCAGCAGGAGGTCAGACTCGTGTCTGTGGTGGCAGCATCCATTTTGTGGAGCTGAGGCTTCAGTTAACTTTAACCGGGGTTCACAGTTATGTACATGTCGTGTCCCTCTAGAAGGGCGGAATGCTAACCTCGTCGCCAGCGTTGGTGAGAGGGCAGCATCCCGATTCGTATGACACCTTACTCGACATGTCTTGATAACGCGACACCGAAGTTACCGATGTGGTACGCGTTATCATGGAACAGCCATTGGGTCTGGATTCCGCAAGCTGCAACCGGGCTCGGCTCGGGCCAGAGCCTAGTTCACACGAGCCCATGCACTCTGCCTTCAGGATTGTCAAGGCCTGCCATAGGAGTGACTGATAGGAACTCGAGTGTCCATTGTATGGTTAGATATAGGGCTACTATATCTAAAGCAAAGTGTGATTACACGACTTCGCCCCAGCTGTCATGCAGCCAGTTGTGTCAAATTTAGGAGGCCAGCCAGGGGTGGCATAATACATGCTGCAGCCCCTGGCGGCCCTGGGTACACCTATGCCCTGAGTTACAGGGTCTGATAAGGTGGCCCAGTACCAATTGGTGAATGCACCTAGGGTACATATCGTAATTTAGAAAGAGAACAGCCAGGCTGTGGGTCTGATTAGCAGGCCCACAGCCAGAGAAAGTCGTAAACCAGTGAAACAAAAGCGAAAAATCTGGGTGATCATAGGATTGCAGACCCTACTCTCCTACATGACCCCCCCCCAAACGTCGGAACAATAAGCTAACCTTGACCAGGTGAGTCTTCTTGTTCTAAGTGGAAATATCTGGAGAGCCCATCGGCATTGCCATGATCAGTACCAGGTCTATGTTCCACTGTAAAGTCCATCCCCTGTAGGGAAATGGACCACCTTAGCAGTTTGGGGTTTTCACCCTTCATCTGATTTAGCCACAAGAGGGGCTTATGGTCGGTCTGAATCTTGAAGTGAGTGCCAAACAAGTATGGCCTCAGCTTCTTCAGGGCCCAAACCACAGCAAAGGCCTCCCTCTCAATAGCTGACCAATTCTTCTCTCTAGGGGTCAGCCTTCTGCTTATAAAAGCAATGGGCTGGTCTTGACCATCAAAATTCAGTTGAGAAAGAACAGCTCCCACACCCAACTCAGAAGCATCTGTTTGGACAATGAATGGTTTGGAGTAGTCCGGACTTTTGAGGATAGGCGCCGTGCACATGGCCTGCTTTAGGTCATCGAATGCTTTTTGACAGCTCGCTGTCCACTGAACCTTCTTTGGCATTTTCTTGCTTGTCAGTTCGTTTAATGGTGTCACGATGGAACCATAGTTCCTGACAAACTTCCGGTAGTATCCAGTCAGGCCCAAGAAAGCTCGAACCTGAGTCTGGGTGGTTGGAGGAGCCCAGTCCCTGATTGACTGTATCTTGCTCTCCAGTGGCTGAACCTGGCCTCCACCTACAAGGTGGCCCAGGTATACAACCTGTGTCTGCCCTATCTGGCACTTGGTGGCCTTGATAGTGAGGCCTGCTGCTTGCAGAGCCTCTAACGCTTTCCGCAGGTGGACCAGGTGATCCTCCCAGGTGGAGCTAAAGACAGCAATATCGTCAAGATACGCCGCACAGAAGTCATCCAGCCCAGTAAGGACTTGATTCACCAACCTTTGGAAGGTGGCAGGTGCATTTTTCAGACCAAAGGGCATCACCACGAACTGATAATGCCCACCAGGGGTTGAAAATGCGGTTTTAGGCTTGGCGTCCTCAGCTAACCTGATTTGCCAATACCCAGCTGTCAGGTCAAACGTACTTCAGGATTGTCAAGGCCTGCCATAGGAGTGACTGATAGGAACTCGAGTGTCCATTGTATGGTTAGATATAGGGCTACTATATCTAAAGCAAAGTGTGATTACACGACTTCGCCCCAGCTGTCATGCAGCCAGTTGTGTCAAATTTAGGAGGCCAGCCAGGGGTGGCATAATACATGCTGCAGCCCCTGGCGGCCCTGGGTACACCTATGCCCTGAGTTACAGGGTCTGATAAGGTGGCCCAGTACCAATTGGTGAATGCACCTAGGGTACATATCGTAATTTAGAAAGAGAACAGCCAGGCTGTGGGTCTGATTAGCAGGCCCACAGCCAGAGAAAGTCGTAAACCAGTGAAACAAAAGCGAAAAATCTGGGTGATCATAGGATTGCAGACCCTACTCTCCTACAATCCTGATCCCAGTTCACCCTCACCTCTCGCACCCGCACTCCACTGTTCGTAAATAGTTATTTGGGTGAAGTTGATCAGTCTCATATGTGGGCTCCAGTGACCTATATGCGCTGGACCTATGATGTCCATACCTCTGCATGCATGGTGTTTCCCTAAAACCCCATCCAGGAGAGGCATGTGATTGCTTTGTCTTCACAAGTGGTCTTTCAGTATTTTGGGTAAATTATAATAAAATCTAAATCACCTGTCCTAGCTGTAAAAGAAAAACTCCCTGGGTAAATGTAAACTATGCACTTCTGCACATTAATAACGAACCTAAAAACTTTCACACTAAGCCGGGGAGTTTTTTTCTCCTGTGGATTGGCATCCGGTTTCACCCCATCAGACACAGAGCAATACAAAGAGTAGATGGAATAAAATGTATATGGCATGCTATCTTGGGGACTTCACTGGCCAATAAACTCTGAGACACTGCATACCTTTATGAAACCCTTCTGAATCCTTGTTATGTGTTTCTGTCTACTAGACAAGTGAGAGCTCGCTTACCTTTACTATTTGTTTATCTTCAGGTTATGATACTTTTTCTTACGGGGTTTTATTTTGCCTACATTGGGATTCATTGAGTTAAATTGGATTTGTGGTGTAGAGCTAGACAAATCAGTGCAGGGCTCTGGCTTGTGGTTCATTTCTTGAGTCTTTCAGTTCCATTTCAGGTGTTGTTTGTGCATCCATACAGTAGCAAATCTGATCTGAAGCAAAGGAAAGTGAGTGCCCTCATCTTGTCAAACAGTGTGACTAGTGGAGACAGAGACTGCCTATACTAGGGCCATGCTTCTCCCACATAGATCTGACCGTCCTGCTCTTGTGAGGAGCAGATGAGAGGGGAAGAGTGATCAAAGAGCTAGTATCCTCCCAGGTGGAGCAGGTGGACCTGAAGGCATAATGTTAGGGGACTTGGTAGGGGTAAGGGCCCATCTGGGACAAAACTCCTGAAGGACCTAACTTCTGAGTCTGCTGTAGAACAATCAAGAATCCCAACTAAGCCTTACCTTTTCTTAGGTCTGGGTTTAGTCATTGAGAGACTAGTGTTCCATACAACCGGTTGTACCGGGTGTTGCAATGGTACTTGACACTGAGTTATCTGGTGTTACCAGAGGAGTAATGCCTCTGTGGAGCAGCTTTTTGTCTGCATGAAACATACTCATGGATTTTTGCATTTCTGTTTGTAGGAAACCCACCTCTCTATGTAGTGTACCACAGTGGGTTACACTGTCCAGAGAGGTCACAGAGACCCTATTGGTTTACAGAGGCCAAAGTAGATCATACAAATGCTCTATTTTGTGGTAGTGTGGACGAGCAGTTAGGCTTACCAGCGGGTAGTGCTAAGCATTTGCTGTACTCACAGAGGCAATAAATGGAACACACACTCAAGAATGAAGTCGAGACCAATTTGTACAATAATAGCAAGTCTTAATATACATATTTTGAGCCAACAACTTCAGTTAAAAGTAAGTATGTAATACATTTCAGCAATAAGTAAGGTAAGTGCAAGCAATATACAGTTGTACACAGTTACGCACAATGTTACACTATGGAGAAAAACATAGAATGAAATAGTTCAGTGTAGTAGGGGTTCACTTACTAGCATTCGAATGTTAGGAAGCAAGGGTCCAATTTTCTACCAGCAGTTTCTCGGGAGCATCCCGGATTTGGCTGGGAGCAGGGTTCTGGGAGAGTACATAGCTGGTGTGCTATGAAAAAGGGGGGACACCTAATAACAGGCTGAACAGGGGGACTTGTAGGCAAGTCCGAGGGCACCTACGAGTGCAGAGGTCACAGTGGCCTGAGGACTACAGAAGTACAAAGGTTTTGGAGATTCCCTGGCCGGTGGGGCTAGGTGCAGAGCAACAGGTGAGCCAAGCTCTAGCGCGCAGAGCCTTGCGGTCGGGGGAAAACACCTCAGAGGGGCTGGTGCAGAACGGCTGGGCCCCTGAGCGAGTGGATCTCAGGGTGCTGATGTCCCATGACAGTTGCTCGGTCCTTAGGAAGTTGGAGTCCAGCTTGGACTCTTGTAGTCTGTCTTGAGTTGCATAGAGTTAGGTACCCCTTAATTGCTGCTGCTCAGCTCCGGAAAATCCTGGTGCCTCCAAACTTGGTGAGGAGGCAGAGTTGATCCTTCAGAGCTGCTGTACCCTCTCCTGGGCAGTTGAGGCATCTGCGGGGCTGGGGAGCTGCAAGTCAAGAGTTTGGACTCTGCTGTTTTGGTGCCTGCAGTGCAGGGGATTAGAGCATCTACTAGTTATTGGGCAATTTACAGAGGGCTAGAGGACCCCTTGGGTGAAGGACCCCATCACTGCCAAACTCAATTTCCAGAAAGGGATGCAAGACCTCGCAGTCTGGATGACCAACAGCTGCCTGAGGCTCAGCGCAGAGAAGACAGGAGTCCTCGTCCTTGGAACCTCCCCCTCAGCATGGGACAACACCTGGTGGCCGACCGCCCCCGGGAGCCCACCCACTCCCTCAGACCATGCCAAAAACCTTGGCATCATACTCGACTTGCCATGAACTGACAGGTCAATGCCGTCACCTGCAGCTGCTTCAACACCCTCCGCATCCTCTGCAAAACCTTCAAATGGATCCCCCCCGAATCAAGGAAGACAGTCACCCACACATTCATCACCAGCAAACTGGACTACGGAAACGCGCTCTATGCCAGCATTAACAAGTCCCTACTCCGCAAATTCCAGACAATACAGAACACCGCTGCCAGGCTCGTCCTCGGCATCCCCCGGCACAAACACATCAGTCAACACCTATGAAGACTCCACTGGCTCCCAGTGGAGAAAAGAGTCACCTTCAAAATCCTCACTTACCCCTAACAAATGCCTACACAACAACGGACCCAAATACCTCAACGACAGAATCAACTTCCTCGGACCCAAAAGAAACCTCCGATCCTCCATGCTCGCACTGGCGGAAACCCGCGCATTCACAGAGCCAGAGCAGACGGAAGATCTTTCTCTCACATCGCAGCCAAGACCTGGGACGAGCTACTGGCAGACATCAGATGCGCCCACTCCCTGAACACCTTCACGAAGATTCTCAAGACCTGGCTATTCAGCTAACAGATCTGGGGACACACTCACCCCCCTTCCCCCCCACCCCCCCGGCAGACATCAGAAGCGCCCCCTTCCTGAACACCTTCAGGAAGATCCTCAAGACCTGGCTGTTCAGCTAACAGATCTGGGGACCCACTCTACACTGTTGAGAACTGAGGATACTTTTCTCATTGCTTGACAGGGAAGCCTGGGGGGGCAAATTTTGGTTCAGAGTCTGGAGAACACCTCTGGATATGTGTTATTTTTCAAAGGACCGTTCACACATCCTATATCAAGGATTGTAAATAGCTTTGGTCATTTTTGCTGCAACCTGGTAACACTGCATTCTTTACGATTGAAATTAATAATTGTAGGAGTATGGCAAATACTCTAGATATAGAAGACGATGTAAGAATGATTTTGCTTGAAGTATGATTGTCCTTCATTGCATACCCCAAGTGCCTCATTGCCAGGTTTGTGGAAGGGGCCTGGGCTGCGATCATCTCCCCTCCTGTCATTAAGACTGTAGCTTTCTCAGAGGTAGCTCTTAACAGCATGGTGGCAGCAAGGACACACTACATATGTGCTTGACATAGTGATTTACTTAACTAGATGGATTGGCAGCAGGGGTACCATTCATGCTGCCATAACCCCTGATGGTAAAGCCTAGTTACCATAAATATTTTTCATAAGAGAGGCTTCTCTGAGCAGAAGTTGATATCGGCTTTACTCAGTTTAGGAACCGTAATGTCGCTCTGCCTTTCAAAAGGATCTACAAACTTTTTACTGTGGAAAAATATTCCAGTTTGCTAAACCATGTCCCTCTGAATCAATCCCACTAACTTTTAGGCTGTAACAGCTGCATTGTGCCCCGTTGAAAGTGGAATGGTCCACTCTTATGCTTCAGCCTTACTTGGCTTTGGAGTGCTCTGGTAAAGTTTCAGATAGGGAGATGTGCATTGAAGTGACATAAGTGATTCACATGCTGCACTTGTGTTGTTTAGTTAGAGAGGTGTACAGTCAAATGACAGAAAGCAAAATCCAACTCCTGAGTCCTGTAGCTGGGGATAATAGATTTTACTAGTGCAATTTCACCTTTTCTAGCATTCTTCTTTTGGGCAAACTTGATATATTGAAGTTCAGCAGCAAAATGTGCATCAGTTACTGGTAATAGGGCTTTTGAAAGAGTGTGAGTGGAAGAATAAGGCATATTTTGTAGTACAAGATATTGTCTCTGGCTCACCATTTAATACCTAAGATTCCTCAGTAACTTTCTGCGTCTCAGGATGGCTCAAATTCCTCAGTATATTTCAGAAGGCAACCTGATGGCATTTGTCTCCCCCTTAAATGGCAACTTGCAAATGCCAAACTTTTTAAGCCTTCGTGAAGCCACCTGGATTTTGTTGTGAGGAAAGCTTTTTGATGTGATGACTTCTGGCCAACTGAGCGTACTGTGTATCCATAACCTAGAGTTATTTTTTGTAAGATTGATTTGTCTTCGAAATCTCATGCAACTGAGACTTCTGCCACCTGCATACAGTTCATGTGATCCCATTGCCCAGAGAGAGAGTAATTCCTCAATAGTCACAGCCATAGGAGTCTCCCACCTGGATTATGGGCGCACTTCATTGCTAAGTTTGCCCAAGTATTTGGTTAGTGTGTGCCATCTATACCAAATTGTGGTTGCTCACATATATCTTAGAATCCACAAAATTTTCAACAGTGTCTTGTCCATTTCTATCTTCAACATTGATCCAAATGAACAACTCGCTGACTTCAGTTTGCTCTACACATTGCCCAAATTAAAGCTGTATGTTTCTTGTCATTCTGTTTGATTTGCATTAATTGTAAAGTGGAACACCCTTGTGCCCATCCTTAGGTTGAGGGAAAGTATTTTAAAGTATGTGCCACACAGGGAGCTTCAGATAGTGGCCAGGTGTATACAGGGATTACTAACTTTGTACTCCTCCTCAGGGAAAACTAATGATATCTCAGTCGCCAAAGCAATGACCACAATCAGCTCAGGCTTCCCGCAAGACAAAAAAAGATGTCAATCGCTGTTGCGCTTTCAGACAGTTACTGCAGTGCTATTTGTACAGTCAGAGAGAGTGCATGCCAACCATGAATGTCAGACCAGATTAGGCACAGTGTATCACATACTTTAAAAATGTGTGTCTCGTGTGTAGTGGCTTTGCATGGAAGTGAATCTACAGACTGGATCAGCATGTTGCCGATCTGTCCTACTGAATATTTGTAAGCTGAGGCCAAGCTCCTTCGGATGTTTTGTAGGGTTTGTCTGAAGTAGTGATTGTTAATTCAGGGAAGACAATAGTCATGAAAGCATAAATAGATTGCTCTGTCTTACCCTTCTCTATGTGCTAAGGAAACATTTCTAAACGATGCCGTTTGCTGTATTGCTTTATGTGTTAAAATGCACATTCCCCTTTGTGCTTTTACCACTCCGTGAGACTGAGTCTTATTTAGTTTCCATAGCGTGCACCTAGTGTCGGATTGGTTTAGCCTGTGATGTATTTTGCAGGAGTATCTAACTGAACACAGTTACTAGTATAGCTCTTGAAATACAACTAAGCCCAAAACATTGTTCATTTTTGTAAAACTCCGGTGGGCAGTAGAGCTTGTCCAGCAGCAGAATTTCGTGCTTTGTGACTGTGAAACCTGGCTTGAGCCCTGACTCCCATTTGACCCAGTTGTGTGATATAAGGCATATCTCGTTGCTTCATTGTGCCTCGCTTCCTTTGATTTATAACTGTGGGAGCAGCTTGTGAACTGTGCAAACGATATAAAACTGTGCAAATGTATATCCGCAGTATAAACCAACATGTTTGTTTATTTGTAGTTTAAAATACCATATTGTTTCTCTATAATAGTAATATTGGCTAATTCTCCAGTGCACACCACGCGCAGGTTTGACTTTTGACTTATTTGTGTTGACAATGTCTGGTCATTGGGTAGGTGAGACAGTCTCTGCCACAGAGTCTGAGATGAGTTTGTGTTTTGAAATGGTAAATGTTAACAAATTTCATGTAGTACAGTACTGTGACCTAGTGTACTCAACCGAAACATCTGCAAAACAAAACAGGCCATGTGTTACTTTGAATGATTTGACTGGAGTATAGGGTCTTCCAGACAAGCCCAGGCTGGCGAAGCCTCGTGGGTCAGCACTGGCTGGCCCCTATCTAATAAATAGGGGCATTTTTTAGAGCTCCTGGTGCAAGTCGAAGTCCCTTCGAGGTCGCGGGTCTGTGTGGCATGATTCATTGCTGCCAGCTAGTGCTGGTGTGTCTTTCTTTCAGTTTGTTTCTTGAGACCCACTCGCAGGCGTCGCAGTAATTGCTTTCCCGCCATCTTCCCCACAGACCCAAGGATTTGGAGACGCCCTGAGAAGCATGGCGGGCTCCAACGCAGGGCTGGAGAAGCAGGGCTGCCATCCCTTCTACGAGTCCATCATCGCCAGCCCATTCATCGCCGAGGTGAGTGGAGCTTGTGCGCGCGCAGCCTCGATTTCAAAGAAATCATTAGCACCTGTACAATGACTCGCGCGAGGCGAAGGGGGGGGGGGGAGTCACCTGTATAGAAGTGATATCTAATAATTACTTAATGGCTGCTGCCCATTCTGAGACGATTAAACCGTCTTCAGAAGATGCTATCGCACCGATTGTATTTGCATGTCTTAGGTGAGTAGCTCAATATTTAAACGCCACCTGTGTACAGACAGTAGAACTCGTTTCCACCCTCAATCGCTATTTTTCAGCCGTCCTCTGATTGGTTTTCGTGCAGGATGAAGCGACGTATACCACGTACCAGCACAACACTCACGAGAGCTTCGCAGAAGTGCTGCTCCGAACTGGCAAATTAGCGGAAACCAAGAGCGACGGCGACAACCTGTTTCCAGCCACGGAAGGTAAAGTCGCGAGGCCCACTTGGACGAATTTACTTTGTTTTGCGCATTATGCATGCCTCACCAAGCCCTCAGTTTTACAACCGCACAGATGCATTCTGGATGCGTGCAAAGTAACTAGTATGCTTTGCGGTAGCCAATTTATGATTTTCCGCATTTGATAAATGGCAAAATAATGTGCCGCCTCCCGCGTTCAACATCATTTCCAAAGTTAACTGCACTCAATTTGCTTTCAATAAATCCACACTTAGCCCCGGGTCTGAACTGCTCGCGAGGCACGATGAAGTGCCGCGGAGCTAAAAGAAATGAGTCACAAAGCGCAAGGCAACAATTAAATGTAAATGTGTTTGAGCGCGTGCAGTGTCGGTGGTGGTGGCATCTCGAATGCTCGGCACGTAAGAGGGACTTGGTGCTTCTGCAGTAACTGTCGTGGAGAATTGTGGCTCTCTGGCGGGGGCACCGGCTTTAAAAAGAGAGGCCTGGGATCTAATCTGTATTTCGCCGAGAGACATGTTGTGCTCTGTTTAAACAACCCCCCTTGTCTCAGTTCTCTAAACTCTCGGGGGATATTAATTAACAGTGCATCTTTTTATCGCCTACCAACCAAGTCAAAGTTAGCACTGATATTTAAATGAATGTCCTAAAAGCAATGGTTAGGGAATAATACACCTTTTTTTGCACTTTCTTTCGAACGTTGAGAGCAGGAGAGCCTATCAGCAGAGCCGGTCCAAGGACTTGTGGGGCCACGGGCGGAATAGGAACATGTGAGGCCCCTATAATTTGCATAAAAATTAACCTGATAGGAAGTGACATTATAGGAGGTAATATCAATTGGCCATTAATTATATGCAATTGTTTAAAGCCGCTTTGCAAGAACCTACTTACCAACTTTGGATATCAATAAAATGGTTAAAAATAGCATCAATAATCCTAATAAAATAGGTATATATATTATAAATCTCTAATGAGTGGAAATATATTATATTCATTGAACTTAGTTATTGTTGTCTTGAATGGGATGAATGAAAATGATATGCAAACCAGGCATCCTGGCACTAAAAAATGTCCAATGGAGAAGTGCAAACCATGCCAAAGTGGAGAAAGTACCGTTTTAAGTGTTTTCCGAAAGATTAGACTCACACCGTAGCTCAAGAGGGAGAGAGTTCCAGTCCTGCACAACTAGAATGGAGAAGGATTTGCCTCCAATCAGGGCTATCTAAATTTTGGATGGCACAGAGTATAGGATTCTGGAATGAACAGTATGGAGTGCTTTAAAAAGAGAGGACCGTTTTAATGCATGGCACAGTGACAAATGGATAGTGCCTTGCAGATAAAGGGTGTCAGACCAAAAACCCAGCAGACAGCAGAAAGGTGGGAAGAAATGGCATGGCGATGCAGCCTTCTCAGATGAGAAGCCTAGCACTGTTCTGAGTGATTTGAAGGGTACCGAATACTAAAAGGTGGGAAGTCCAAGGGAGAGGGCATTTGCGTAATCTAGCAAGAAGATTATTGACTGCGCAACACCTTCATGGTAGTGAGAGGGGAGAAAAGGGATGATTTTGTGTTGCTTATGAATGTAGAAAAAGCAAGTGGCTGAAACATGGTTAATCTGTTCCAAAAAAAGGGAAGATGCTGGCAAATGAATCCAAGATTTTTTTGCTGCCTCCGCCAATTTAGGCTCTTGGCCCAGCTCCACCAGCCACACCATATGGTATGCACTTCTTTAAAAATGAGAACTCTTGTATTTGTCTTCATTCAGAAATCAACTGCTAGCATACAAGTTCGAACATATTCTTGAGCAAAGACCAGATTGTCACTGTGGGAAATGATGTTTGGGTATCAATATGCGCAAGATATCAGCAAGAAACTAAAGGTCTGTATAAGTAAGACTAACTGGGAATTATATAGATTGAACAGTGGAGACCCAATACATTCCACAAGTCACAGGTTTAGTACAGAATAGAAATAGGTGGTGAGTGGATTGTTTCAGATTTCCCAAATAGGATAGAGATAAATTCTAGGTCGTACTAGTTGCTTTATAAGCACTGGCTTGGAACAAGTGTCAAATGTGGCAGTAAGGTTTAGTAATATTAAGGCTGCTCTAACTCCATGATCTGAAAGAGA
The DNA here is from genome assembly GCF_964263255.1 of Lissotriton vulgaris. Classification (NCBI taxonomy): domain Eukaryota; kingdom Metazoa; phylum Chordata; class Amphibia; order Caudata; family Salamandridae; genus Lissotriton; species Lissotriton vulgaris. The sequence goes on along the minus strand of NW_028255037.1, from coordinate 80,471 downwards.
CGCGTTCGTGATAGATTCCTTACGTAGAATATTCCCCAGGCGTGAGACTGGATCCGGAAAGTTTTTTGCCTAGCGGTACTCCTGTGCGTCGGTAGGTGACATCGTGCGGCTCCGCGTCCGTCACTGGTGTCGTAAGAGCCGGTATGACATCACAGAGACTATTTAGGCGCCACCCATGTGCGCTGACGTCAGTTCTTTCTTTTTCCGCGCCGTAAGCGCAGATCTGGATTGAGCACGTACCTCAGTCATTTTTTGACTACTTTTTGAGACTTTTGTCTCCTTCTCTTGTCTCCTGGTGCACGTAGGGATGCCGGCTTTAAGTCTTGTGGGTCGTGCCACCGTAACATGTCGGTGGCGCACCCCCACAATGTGTGCCTCTACTGCCTGGGGACCGACTATGACTCCCGGGACTGTCGAGCCATGGCCCGAAGGCCTTGTGGGAGCGGCGCAGAAGTTGCTGGAGGTCCGGTACTCCTCTCACTGCCGCTCCGGATCTAGGGGCCATTTGCGGGACCGTGGCCGTTGCTCCTGGGAGTCTAAGTCTTCACCTTCAGATTCCATAAGGCACGCCATAAAAAGAAGTAGAAGAAGCGTGTTCCCTCTCAGACATCCCCCGTCGCTCATCGGAGGTGGACGAGGGGGACAGGGGCTCTGTCCCTGCGGCTCCTCTGGAGCCTGGGAGTCCCGCAGCCTACCCGCCATACCCGGGTCCGTCGGCGACTCCCGAACAGATGCAAGGGTTTCTTGCTGCCATGGCCTGTCTTTTTAGGCCTCTGACTCCCGCCTGCGGGCCCTGCGGTCCTGTGTCCAGATCCTGTTGGCCAGGCGGCACCGCCACCGGCGCCAGCCCCGGCGCCACAGGATCCAGCCCTGTTGGCTCCGGCGCCACAAGGTCCAGCGCTGCTGGCTCAGGCTCCGAAGCTGCCCATGACTCCGGCCCCAGTGACGCCCCTGGCTCCGCCACAGGCGTCGCAATGGGTGCCGTTTATCCCACCCCTGCTCCGGTTCTCGGACCATTTCGTTCTGATCTGGGTTCTGCATTGGGATATGGTTCTGGCTCTGCACCGGCCGGCGCGGTTTTTGGCACTGTACCCGACGCCGCGTGACCTCTCTCCTGCTCCGGCCCTGTTGCGGCGACCAGCTCCCTCTACTCCGGAGCCGGACGAGGACTGGGACGGCAACGAGGACCCCCTTGCACGGCAGTGTGACTCCGAGCAGGATTGGGTAGACGACCTTCAAGATGCGGGCGAACTTTGTGTCTTCTGACCCGGGATTTACCTCCCCTCCACCTATTATGGAGGAGGGCGCTTCCTGCACTATGGTGCTGCGGCGGGCTGTGGAGGCTCTCCATCTCGACCTCCCTATGGTGGCCCTTGAGACCAACCTCCTTACGGAGGTGCTCCAGACAACGTCTACGTCGTCGGAGCTGCTGCTCCCTTTCAATGAGTTCCCTAGTGAAGTCCTCTTGGACACTTGGCTGTGGCTGGCCTGGGGGCACCAGTGAATAAAAACGTCGCTAGGCCTCACCTGGCGCCTGTTGATCCTGCCTTCTTGACCACTCACCCCACGCCTTAGAGCCTGGTCATTCAGGCCTCGATGTTGCAGATTGCCTTTCCCACAGCTCCACATGATAAGGACTCTAGAGGCTGGACCAATATGGCAAGAGGTTGTTCTCCTCAGCCAGCTTGGGGTTGCGGTCGGTTAACACCGCCTGCTTATTGGGCCGTTACTCCCACACGGTGTGGGATTCGGTAGCCGAGGTCTTGCCTCAGTGTTCTGAGGATGTCCAGGCTGTCTTTTCCCAAACGGAAGGCAAGGATGCGGCGAAGTTTGCCATCAGGTGTGGTCTGGACACCGCTGATTCGTTGGGCAGGGCAATTTCCACGACTATAGCGTTGCGGTGCCATGCCTAGTTGCGGTCTACCGGGTTCTCGCCCGATGTCCAGGGCTCGCTCATGGGCATGCCCTTTGATGGCTCCCGCCTCTTTTGCGACAAGGCTACAATGCCCTGGATGGCTTTAAAGACTCGCGGGCCACGGCCAAGTCTTTGGGTCTTTCCACGAAGAACCCTGCCACGCCTGGGTTTCGTTCCTTTCGTGGCCAGGGCAAAGACACAAAAGCACGCTCCTCCACAAAGCCTGTGCAGAACCAGCCTTAGCGTGGACATATATTCCGCAGGCGTGGGTCTGGTAACCAGCGAGCGGGTCAATCCACCTCCACCCCCTCTGATTACACCTCTAAGCCTTCCTCATCCAAGCTTCAGGGAGATTCCCCCTCCGGTAGGTGGCAGGGTCTGTCACCACCTCCACCACTTGCGCGAAATCACATCGGACGAGTGAGTACTGCAAATAATCTACCAAGGTTACTCGCTCCCCTTTCTGTCCTCCCCTCCAGCCATGCCACCTCTGTACCACCGACTGTCGGGGGATCATTTGGCTCTCCTCCACCAGGAAGTCACAGCCCTCCTGGCCAAGGGGCCATCGAGTGCGTTCCCGTTCAGCAAGTCCGGAGCGGTTGTTATTCCCACTACTTTCTGGTCCCCAAGAAGGACAAGGGGAGCCTGCACCCCATCTTGGACCTCCGAGAAGTCAATTGCTTCCTTCGGAAGGAGAAGTTCAAGATGCTAACTCTGGCACAGGTCCTGGCTGCCCTGGACCCTGGTGACTGGATTTTAGCATTGGAATAGCAGGACGCTTCTTCTCTTATTCCCGTCCTGCTGGCCCATCAGCGCTACCTGCGGTTCATGGTGGCCCAGGAGCATTTTCAGTTTGTCATGCTCCCCTTCGTCCTTACCAGTGCCCCTCGGGTGTTCACAAAGGTGATGCCGGTGGTCCCAGCTCATCTGCGCAGGTCAGGGGTGTCAGTCTTCCCCAACCTCGAAGACTGGCTGTTGCAGGCGGGCTCGCCCCAGGCAGTTGTCACCCACCTCCAGACTATGACCGACCTCCTACATTTGCTGGGCTTCTCGATCAATTTGCCGAAGTCGCACCTGAGTCCCTTTCAGAAGCTCCCTTTCATCAGAGCAGTTCTGGATTTGATGCTGTTTTGGGTTTATCCTCCCGAGCAGCGAGTCCAGGATGTCCAGGCTATGATTCCGCTCTTTGAGCCTCTATCTCGGGTTTCAGTCAGCATGACCCTCCGGCTTCTGGGCCTGATGGCCTTCTGCATCCTGCTGGTGACACATGCAAGATTGCATATGCGGGCTCTGCTATGGGACCTGAAGTTCCAGTGGGCACAACATCAGGGCAACCTGTCCGATCACGTCCTGATCTCGGAGGGCGCTGCACGACAGTTGCAGTGGTGGCTCACGAATCGCGATTGGGTCAGTGGCAGATCCCTCTCCCTTCACCGACCGGAGCACACAGTGGTGACGGATGTGTCCCTCCTGGGATGGGGAGGCCACCTGGGAGAGGCGGAGATCAGAGACCTCTGGTCTCCGGCGGAGTCCCAGCTCCATATCAACCTTCTGGAGCTGCGGGCTATCCGGCATGCACTGGAGGCATTCCTTCCCTCTGTCCGGTGAAGTGTAGTGCAGGTGTTCAGGGAAAACACCACCGCCATGTGGTATTGCAACAAACAGGGCGGGTTGGGGTCGTGGACCCTATGTGAGGAAGCTCTGCGCCTCTAGACATGGCTGGAAAGTCAAGGCATTACCTTGGTGGTTCAACACCTGGCAGGTTCTCTGAACGCCAGGGCGGACGAACCCAGCCGCCGGTGCATCACAAATGGCATCTGAACTCTGACGTGGCTCAAGGTCCCTTTTTGCAGTTGGGAGAACATTGGTTATATCTATTAGCCACCGAAGAGAACGCGCAATGTCATCAGTTCTGCGTGTTGGAATTTCCAAGGCTGCACTCTCTCAGATACTCTTTTCGTCGTGAGTGGAGTTGCGGTCTGTTGTACGCCTTTCTGCCTATACCACTTCTGCCCAAAGTGCTAAAGAAGATCAGGCGTAACCGGGCCCAAGTCATTCTTGTGGCTCCTGACTGGGCTCGAAGAGTATGGTATCCCGAGCTACTCAGTATGAGCATTGATTCCCCGATCCGTCTGCCTCTTTGGGAGGATCTTCTGTCGCAGCAGCAGGGGACCTGTCCAGCCTCCAACCATGGAGATTGAGCGGCGACAGTTGACAGCTTTCGATTTTCCTCCTGAAGTCTGTGATGTCATTCTGGCAGCCAGGCGACCCTCCACCAAAACTGTATACGCCTGCAGGTGGAACAGATTTGTAGCATGGTGCGCAGCAAAGGCTCCGGGTCCCCTTTCTGCCCCTCTTTCTGAGGTTCTTCTGTTCCTTCTCTCTTTAGCCCAACAGGGCTCTGCTCTGGACACTATCAAAGGGTATCTTTCGTCCATCTCTGCCTTTCTACAGCTTCCAGATCAGCCTTCTCTTTTTAAGTCCCCGATTGTTAACCGTTTTCTTAAGGGCATTATGCATAAGTTTCCACCCGTACCCGACTTTTCTGATGTGCACTTCCTTTGAGCCCCTTCATAACTGTCCCTTACGTCTTCTCACTCTAAATACGGCCTTCCTAGTTGCTATCACCTCTGCTAGAAGAGTAAGTGAGCTGCAGACCCTTTCTTCCAAACCTCCTTTCCTTTCTGTTCATCCTGACAAGGTGGTTTTAAGGACCCGTCCTTCTTTTCTGCCAAAGGTTGTCACGCCCTTCCATATTGGGCAGACCATCAATTTGCTCACCTTCTTTCCGCCTCCACATCATTCAAGGGAAGAGAAGAGGTTCCACAGTCTGGACCCAAAACGTGCGCTCGCATTCTATCTGTAGTGTACACAGCAGTTCCGGGTGGATGATCAGCTTTTTGTTGGTTACGTAGGTGCCAAAAAAGGTCGGGCTGTGCACAAATGGACCATCTCCCGGTGGGTCGTTCTGTGTATCAAAAAAGCATGGTACTCCTTGGCCAAGGAGGAAACTCCTGTTGGGCTGCATGCCCATTCGACCAGGTTGACTGCAGCCACTACTGCCTTGGGAAGTAGCGTTCCATTGCAGGACATTTGTCAGACAGTACTCAACTGGAGTGGAGTACTTGTTTTTTGAATGATGCAGATGGCGGGTTGATTCTGACTTCCTGTGGAAAATTGATAAGTAATACTAAATTGTACAGAAGCTCTCAATTGTAAGAGATTTACTTGGTAAGAAAATGTTGTAATCTAGTCCTCCGAACAGGCAAAAACAAGTGTTTATTGTCATTTTTAAATAAGAACTTTTTGTTTTGAGATATTAGATGTATGGTATCAGTAACCACAGATGACGTGGGCATTAACTGGGAGAAAGCACCCTGGTGGTGTTAAGCGATGTCTACTGCCCCATGTGCCCTCATGTTCACCAGTCAGGGCAGAGTACATTGTAACTGTCCAACTGGCATACCATTATCTTGGACCAATGGGTGCTACACGTTGTCGGGCATGTTTACACACTTCCCTTTCTATCAGCTTCCCTACAGTTCCTACTGTTTTCAATCAGACCTCAGTATAGCATACCTCCATTTTTTCCAAATAATTTGAGCCAGTGCTGGACACATGTGCAATAGAGAGAGTTTCCTAGAAGGAGCAACAGGTGCTACTCCCATTACTTTTTGTTGCCCCAAAAGATGGTGGGGTCCTACCAAATGTGGCACTTTAATTTATGAACTCTTTTTTAGGAAGCTGGCTTAGTATATGGTGCACCCTTATTTAAATGACAAAGGCAAAAAGAACAATTGATGGACAGAACGCAGAACAATGTCATACATTTACCCCAGTACAGAGATCTAAGCCTAAATCCATATTTTTTTATCTCCCCATGCCATTCCAGTTTGAACCCAGCCATATGCAAATCAGTCTTGACCCTGCTCCCAATGGGAACCGTCCAGCCCGAACTGCCAGGCCAGATCCTCCCTTTATGGAAGCAAGCATCTTGGGATCGGTTTTGGGGTGACATCCCTCATCAGCCAGGTTAGCTTGACTCCAGTGGCAGGAAGAGCATGGGACCCACGTCTGGGCATAAACGTCCCACTCTCGGTGACACTGGACAGAATGCAGAATAATGTCATACAGATCTGTGACTTGGGGTGAGTGTCTGAAAAGATTCAGCGCGCCGTCCATTATCTTGTGTTTAATTTATCTGTCCTAAGTTGGCAGGGTGTGCCCAGACATGGGTGTTTTGCTCACTTTGCCACTGGATTCAAGCTAGCCTGGCTGATGAGGGGTGTTACCTCAAAACCGGTCCAAGGATTCTTTTTTATGGTCCAGGGAAGACCTGGCTTGGCAGTTCGGGCTGGACTCTTCCCATGAGGCACTGGGTCAAGACTGATTTGCATATAGCAGGGTCTGAACTTGGGTGGCGAAGTGAGCTAAAAAACGATGATGGATTCAACCCAGATCTGTGACTGGGGGTGAGTGTCTGAAACGTTTGAGCGCTCAGACCATCATCTCTTTGTGTTTGCTTTGTTCGCCCTTATTTAAGTGAAGCACCTTGCACTAATCCAGGCAACCCTTATGCGATTTTAATTGTCTTTGATAACCGTAGAAATCTCTCAAAGTGGTAGCTGTGGAGAGCAGCCTTCAGGCTTGTCTTGAAGGAGTTTTAAGAAGCTTGTTTTCAGTGTGATGGAGGGGCAAGTAGGGAATGCCGGAGATTTAAGGAGTCGGAGTCTGAGGGGTTGACCAAAACACTTTGCCTGGTGGAAATTAGTGTTGTGTTTCCCAGTGCTTTTTTCCCCAATCCGTAATTTATTTGCAGACTCGGGTAGTTTACTTTTCTCCTTACATAGATCCTTTGACATCTGTTCTTCTCCACTCCTGGGGTACGTTTGTCGTCTTCTAACACTTCCTATTGTAATGTACACTACAAGTTTTATCTTACATCTTCTTTTTTACTCTGTGTTGGTCTCCCAGCAGCCCCAGTCTTGTGCCGCAGGCCCTGTTGAACTCCATCTCCAACCAAGCAATCAATTGAAAAAAGCAAAGGGATGGTTTGCAATGGATCGTGTCCTTCCGTCACCATCAGTAAAAAAATACCTTATTTTGTCTATAAACCAATTCGGTTATAGCCAATTCTCCCACATAACCCATTTTCCCTCACATTTATGTCCAACAAAACCAGAAGATCCCCCTGTCCTCATACTCAAGATGGTCCCTAGCTCTTAGTATTTGAAATTAATGAAACGGACCTTGATGAAACCTACCTACACTCTAGGGTTCATCAGATTCAGCAGAGGTGTATGGAATCGCTCAATACTGCCTGTGACTCTACAGTTAGATGCTATGTGAATATTAAGCATTTGCATAACCCCTTCCCACTCATTGCTTAGAAAGGTTTTTAGGTAGCACACTGAACTGGCAAATTAGAAGAAAACGGTAGCCTGAAAGATTTGGGAGTAGAGGAATAAGCCAAGAAAATGGTCAGCTGTGTTGGCTATTGGAAGCCTTGGGACAAGTTTATTTGTTATGTAGGTCTGTCAAATTAATTTGATTGTTTATATTGAAATTGCAGTTTCAAATTAAAGCAGTTTTTAATTCTAAAAAGAGAATTCAATCTACACCTTTCTCAGACATCCCTGTCAACTGCCACTTTCTGGTTTAAGATGTTGAACAAATATCAACCACTTTCATATGCCGGAGAAGGTCAAATCAGTGTAGAAAGTACACATTCAAAGTGGCTATTAACTTTGTAAACAACTTCAAATATAGTGCTCTGCATGCATTTACCTGAACCAGTGACTAAAACCTCAACTTGATTGACATCATTTTTATGTCTGGCTGGAGACAGCCTTACCTGTTTATGAAACTTACACCATCAATGCACACAGATAAGCATGTGGCAGCCCCTTCAGTTATTGGTTCTTGTGAGAGTCATTCTTAGGTTGTTTCGCATACATTACAAATACTGATTGTTGTAACTGTCACTAATGCAACAGACTTTTTTCCTCTTCAGAGACATGCAGCCATTTCAGTCGAACAGTCCCTGTAGAAGTCCCCTGTGGGCGTTGGTTTGGCACACCAGTCCTCAATATGCAAGTTGATGAATGGAGCCTCCTCCTTCCTTAAACCTCACTCAGTGTCCCACTGCTCGCGTCCCGTTTTGTTCAGATCTTTCGGTCTTCTGTCTGTGCTCTCTTCACTATCTCTCCTGCTCGCTACTGATGCTCTTCCTTCTGGTCCCGCTCGTTAAGTCTTTAAATTTCCAGAAACTCCTGCTCTCCCACCTCCATAATTTCAAAATGTTCGCTAAAACATCAGACGCACGTCTATATATACATGACGACTCGCTTTAAGACTCCATGGTGAACGCATGGCAGGCACATAAAGGTTGAAAGGAGGCTTTCTGTGGTGAAGACCTAAGAAAAGCTAAATGTTATTTTGAGGGAAGAAAAGCTGCCTTCTAGATGTGGAAACAGAAACACGTACCAATGATACCCCAGTCGCTGTAAAATCAAACTATTTTATTTTTGAGACTGCATGAGAGAGGTGAGCTGGAAACATGTTCTGAAGGACAGAGCTGAAACCGTTCTTCGGGAGCCATGCACTTCGGATGTTTAAGAAGAACAGCCTTCACCACAGTGCAGGAGCCAAGACTAGGCAATGGGACACATGTGCTAAGAGACACGGAGAACACCGTCTCACTCGGGCAAGTTTCCAGCAAGCGCCACAAAAAAGAGAGAGCGCATTATGGAGGTCACTTCAACATAAGCTAGTATAACTGGACAAGACAAACATACATACCATTTTTGGAATAGAAGACTGCACTGCTATGCATCCCCTCTACTCACCCTACCCCATTGGAACATCCTGTTTCTTTTTTAGACCGATTACTTCTGTACCCGTTGCACTCAGACCTATAATGGCAAATGTTCTGTTAGTGAGGAAAGCTTGCACTTCTCATGTCCATGTGGTACTTGCTCTCTGTCCTACAGAAGCTGTACAATGATGGAGCTATGCACGTCGACCCCTTCATCCATTCTTGCAATCTCTCAGCCATCCATTCATCCTACAATTGACTCATGCATGTATCGCCCATCGACACACACAACTCGCCGCCAATCAAGGAAGAAGCACTGTCACTTAGAAGAAAAGCCAAAAAAGCAATCTTCATCATAGTTTCCGCACCTGAATAGCATCGCTTCTCTGCAGTAAAGTCAATGCATTTCTTGGGTCTGGGAGAATCTTTCATCAATTCCTTTGTAGTAAAAGTGAGCAGCAGTTTCTTTTTTTGCATCTCGTGGTCATTACTGTTTGAATGGGAAGATTAGCCTTTGCCACATCTGATTACCATATCCGAGGACATCAATTTTCCTCCAAGCTGTAGTCTCCTTTCGGTCAAATCTTTCACAGTCGAGTTACTCAGTGGCAGATAGAAACTGTCACTCGCAGTGATTGTTAATCTCATCTCCCTCAATCCTGACATTACTGCACTAATATTGACTGAAAGGTGAATTTGACTGCTCTGAACTGTTATAGGGAAAGATACAATTAGGTCGGTGACGAGCAGTAGGCTTCCATAACAAGACGGCATACCAAACAATGGTGTATAATAGCAGTTTTTGTACTTCATCTTTGTTTCAATTTGTGTTTTGTAATTATGGCAAAACCAAGTCGTTAGTATTAGAGAGTGAAAATTGTACAGTTTTTTTTCCATTAAACATCACAAAAAATCTGACTTTAGCAAAAGGCATTATTTAATAAAATTCACAACTTTTAAACACAAACACAAAAAATGTAATGAAGATTTGTTTTTGGTTTATTTCACAAAGTACTTGTGCTTTTTCATTAATTTTGTTGATTAACATTTGCCAGTCGAGTTTGCCCTTCTGTAAATATAAATTAGGGACGTTATACAATTTTGTAAGAAGACTACGATTGCAAACCAGGTATCCAGTCTGCAACCTAACCCAAAAAATCTATAGCTGATGAAACCTGCCCCCCAAAATTCCATGGCTCTCAGTAAAGCGCAGGGTAATAGACAATTTTTTTCTTGCCCTTGTGGCGCATAGATACCTAGAGAAGCTGTGCCCCAGTACATACAGACCAGAAAATTAAGAACAATGGAAACAATGAACAGAAACTGTAGATCATGAAATAGATAGCGTGTCAGAGGCTTGTTGAGAAGAGCCAGATAGGATGACTATGTCTCAGGAAATATTTAGTTGCATGAGAAAGGCAGGCAGTCCTAGTAATGGTTCTCTCCAAGACTTGCAACGTATAGTTCCTGTAATGGGAACAATTTCTCTATGGCTGGATCCTTCACTGTCTCCTTAATTCTCCTGTCCAGGTACCACATACATGCATTTCTACAGGGGCTGAAAGCTACAGGGGAGAAATATGCTGCTGTGACCAAGCAATGGAATGTGCTTAGCCCCAATATATTTTTTTTAAAGATTTAGCTGCATTTTATGAGGGATTGAAGCCCCTCCACCCCCCAAATAGAGCAGGCCAATTTCGCTCATTCTCATGTTGCATTGTAGGGCTGATTTTAAGGTTGCTGTGGCTGGTGTCTTGCCTTCAGGTCTGGTAAATGCTCATGCCAGACCAAACAATGAATATCATAGAACTGTTGCCTCACAAAAATGAGGTTCTACCATTAACCTCTGGGATGGATGAGCCTCACTGTGATACGGATTGGCCCAAAATAAGGCGTTGACCAGAGGGCAGATGACTCCATCATTAATGACACATCTTGAACAGAGAAACAAAGGGCTGCAAGTCATAGTGTCAGTAGTAGTGCCACCTGACTTCAGAGCAGGAAGCCACCTAGGCAGTCCAGGATATCCTGACTTACATCTCTTGCTGTTGCTGAAACGTATGGCAAAGGCGCGGGAAGCATCAGGAGGGGATTATGGCTGGGGTTATCACAATGGAAAATAAAGACTCATCTGCTTGTAAATAGCAATATTTTGTGCATGCACACCAGCTTGCATCTGTTGGTATATCACTAATGTAAAACCTTTGTTTAAAGTAAAAAAATAAGGTAATGGTATTACTTGCACCACTATGATGCATTCAATCAATCAGGATTTATAGAGCCCTGCTAATCCTCCAAGAAGGTACTCGGGTGCTTGCAGATCTCAAAAGGCTCATTCGAACACCCTTCAGAATTCTGGAAGAGAGGTGATGTCTGGAGCTGTAGGGGGAGGCTGTTCCCGGTCTTTGCTGCGATGTAGGAGAAGGAGCATCTTCTGCTTAGGTAGATGCGCGGAGTGTGGGCCAGTGAAAGTACTTTGCGTATAACATCACATATTACATCACTGATCACATCTGGAATCTATAGGCGGTGCAAATTATACTTAAATCAGTTACGTATAAGTAGTGAATGTCAGTGTTTTTTTGTTTTAAACCATTTTTTTTATTATTAGAAGACCTTCATATAACTCCACTTAAATATTTTTTTCCCAGTGAATAAATATATACATCAAATGCAAAAAGTTGCGACATAAACACATTTATTTATCTGATAGAGACTACTAGCCGTATATTCCTTAACTTAGAATTATCCCCAGGTGTGACACTGGATCCAGAAAACTTTTCTGCCACAGCATCCCTGCGCGCCGGGGGGATGGCACCACGCGACTCCGCCCTGAAGTCGGCCGCGTCCGTGACGTCAGCGGGGATATATAAGTCCCACCCCAGCGCGCCTACGTCAGTTTTTTCTCCTTACCGTGTGCAACGCAGATCCGAATTGAGTCCTGGCCTGTTTTCAGGCCTTCTCTTCTTTTTCACGCTTGTCATTAGTGGAACAGTGTGCGAATGCCTACGGGATTCATGACGTGTACCTCCTGTGCACGTCCTATATCGGCGACGGACCCTCACCCAATTTGCATTTGGGGCCTAGGTGAGCACCATGACTCGGAGAACTGCGATGCCTGCCAGCACCTTAAGCCTAAATCGCTGCGGGAGCGCCGGATGAAGTTGCTGTCGGCACGCTTGTCCAGGTCATCCCAACAACCTTCCCCTACCTCGGAGGCAAGGAGCCGTCGTTTTCGTCTGCGACATCATCTCGCGTCACGGCCACAGGGGCGTGGTTCACCAGCTGGTAGGTCATTCAGTTTGTCTCCGAGGCCCTGTCCTCCATCTGTGATGGGTGCAGGCTCCCCCCGGGACATGTGCCCCCGCCTGTCGTCTTCCTACCCGCCGTTTCCAGGCGCAGAGACGACTAGGGCCCAAATGACAGCATACGCTGCGACTCTGCAGGCTTCTTTGGCCCTTCCTCCACCTCCTGAGACGTCTGCAGAGCCCTTGCCTTGTGCGAGGCCTTCCGTGGAGTTGCCGGCGGCTCCGGCGCCAAATGTTTCGGCTTCAGGTCGTAGGAGGGTGGTGTCGTTGAGGTCGAGGTGTGGTCCTTTGGGGCTCCCCTCTTCGGCGCCTGGCGTCCCTGCCTTGCCGCAAATCCCTACGGGGCTTCCTGTGGCATCGCAGGAGATCGCCGGGACTCCGGGCTTGCCCCCGAGTTCCCCTTGGTCCTCTGAGCAGGCGGCTGCCTCGCCAAAGGTCGAGTTGGCGCCGGGAGCCTTGCTCCCCGGCTACAGTGGAGTTGTGGGTGGAGGCCGGGACCTGGGGCGCTTTCCCGAGCCCCTCACACTCCGTGACATGGTCGGCTGCTCTGTCTGAGACCGAACCAGTGCCTTTTCGGCGCTGCTCCTTTGCCGTTCCGGTGACGACCCGCCCCATTATCCCAGAAAGCACGTGGGGGCAGAAGTCGACCCGGTGCCATGAATGCCGACTCCGGCGCCAGTCGACGTCGATCAGACGCCGATGGCGGACTCCAAGGAGCCCTGCCTGGATCGGATTCTTGATTAGTCTCCTGAGGTCCCTTCTTCTCCAGAGGTCTGTCATCTGTTGGTGTGTTCCTCCCCGGAGACGGGGTGCCGTATTGTTGCCTTTTCACCAGCATCTTCCAGGGAAGGCTCCTCACCATCCCCACAGCCTTCCGTGGCTGGCTTTTCCACCGGCCTCACCACATTCCCCTGAGGCCCCTCAGGTTCCCCATTCATCTGTGGATCCTCCACTATTCCGGGGCGTTTCCGACCCCCCCCTGGACTTAGGGATGGACAGCTCAGTCTGCAGCTGTCGCCCACGAAGGAATTACTTTCCCCTCCACGGCACCCAACTGAAGGCTGTGTTAAATTTGTACGGGTTATTTCCACAGCCGCTGGTATTCTGCGGCTGGGTGAACCTGTCACTCCATTTGCCACGGACAACTTTTTGGAAGTTATCCACCAGGGCTCTGGTGGGCGGGAGTTGTTCCTTCCTTTTGAAGAGTCACTCCACATTTCTCTTATGGGGTTTGGGGGTGTCCTGCCACGGGCGATCTGGTGCCTCAGGAGCTCCTGCATCGCCACCGTTCCGCTCCACACGACCCTGTCTGTCTTTCCTTCCACCCTTCTACTCAAGGCTCTCTTCTGTGGAAGGCCTTTACATGTCTGCCTGTGGTGTTGTTTCCTCCGTCTCGAGAGGCCCGGTGGTTGGATTTGTGGGGGTGTAATGTCTTTGCTTCTTCCAGCGTTGCCTTGCGGGCGCTTAACACTGTGTGTTGACCAGGGCTACTGCCAGCCTGTGGGACTCTGTTGAGTCCCTTCTTTCTCATGTCACCAATGAGGGTGCCCGTGCTGATCTGCGGGGCCATGTGTGTTGGATGGTAGGGAGTTGGCCGCGTTTATTCTTCGTGCGGCCTTGGATGTTGCTGATGCTCTTGGCCGTGCTATGGCCACCTCTGTGGCTCTCCGTCACCATGCTTGGCTACGTGATGCCGTTTTTCTCGAAAATATTAGAGTGTGTCTGGTTGATCTGCCCTTCTGTTTAATACTCATGCAGACGCCGCCATTCCGCATCTTCTTGCAGGCCTCCGTCCTCCCCCGCCTCCTCCTAAGTAGGTTGGTTTGTTGATCCTCTGGGTCTTGGTGGGAAGTGTTATCCCACTTGCTCCTGGAATCTGGGGCTGGCGTGACCGTTACACTTTCTGTGTGGACTGCTGTGCCCTCTGGGTCCCTTGGTTGGCCCGCTTCTTCAGTTGGCTGCTGGCTCAGCCCCCCCTTTTTTGGTAAGAGTATACTTTTGGCTGATTACGAAGCCTTCTGTGGTTTCTGCCGCAAGTTTATTGTTTTATTCTCTTATGCAGGATTTCTTCCCTAAGAGTGGTTCCCTTAATTTTCTTGGGACGTGTCATACCCCATGTGAGGTACTTGTAGCTATTGCATAGCTCTATCTTTCGCTGGGAGGGTGTTGTTATATTCCGCTGGTGCGGTTTCTTGATCATTACCTGGAGGTAGCTGGCGCTGCTTCAGTTCTGTCTTTCTAGGTATCTGATGTATAGACTGACTGGCTTGCCATCTTCGGTGTTGTGCTGCAGTGTTTCACCCTCCTGTCTGCCGTTTCGGCCTGGTCCTCTGTTTGGGGTTCCAAGGGGGATGATTTCCTGTATTGACGAATGGGTCCGTCCTCCTCTTATCTTTCAGATGGTTCCACTTTTTCAAGTATGAGTTTTTGTCTGGAACGGTCCCCTTCTTGGGGTCGTTCGGGGTTTCCTTGCCCTTGTTTGGAGCTCGATGTGGTCTGGCGCTAGGCTCAGCGCTTGTCTGCGGTCAACTGTAGTGCTTCCTCTGCTGGTCTTCGACCGGGGCCCTTGACGTGGGTCCTTGTGCTCCTAACTTTTATTTTCGCTGGGGCTTTTGGAGACTGCGTCTTTCTTTCCTCGTCTGCCTTGTTGAGTGAGGCGTCATTCCTGCCATGCCGTTAACTTCAGGCTGTGTCAGGTTCAAGTGTCCCTTTCACTGCGTGTGTGTTCCAGTGGAAGGCTTTGCCTCCATTCTGCCTCTTCTCCTAGGAGTCTTGGGGTGATTCTTCTTCTTTGGTATTCCTCTGCTGTTGTCTATTCCTCTGGTCTTCTGGTGGGAGTTCCTGGTGCCTTGACAGGGCTTGGGGTGTACTGTCCTCCCTTCGTCTTGTCTTGCTTTCTTTGCTTAGTGGGGGTTGGGCCACCCCTCTCATCTCCTCTCCTTAACACATCCCCTGTATGGCTCTGTGTTTTTCTGAACTGGTGAGGTCATCTTCTGCCTGGAGGGGGACTGGGTTTCTCCCTGTCCCTGTGACTCATCCCCTGTGGGGCCCTGTATTCTTCCAGGCTGGGGGGGTCCTCTGCCAGACCCTCCTCCCCTTTGGGTATGGCTAGGGTATCTATTCTCTGTTAAGGAATCTGCGGCTAGTAGTCTCTATCATATGTACAAGTTACTTACCTTCGGTAACGATGTATATGGTAGAGACGATTCTCGCCGCAAATTCCTTCACAACCCTCCCTTCCTCCCCATTCTGCGAGGTCCCTTCTTTGGTCTTCTGCACTCGCCTGCCTCCGGGTGGTTGTCTTCTGTGAGTGCCTTTTCTTACTCCCTTGTGGTTTGCGCCATTTCTTCCCTTCTAGGGATTGGTTGATGATTTCATGGGTGCTTCTGTGCCCCTGTACCCTGGTCTCCAGTGTGAAGTCTGCCCGTGCTCTGCTTCCTTGTGTGGCTTGCACGTCTGACTCTCGTAGTTCTTGGGGATGAGGTCCCTTGGCTGGGTCTCGACCCACAGTTTCTTTTAGGGGATCCTTCCTGCTGGTGTTGTCTGGGGTGTATTGCCTTTGCTCTTTCGTTCTGGCCCTTGAACCCTTCTTTGTTCTGGGCGGTGGTTGCGTACTTTTTTGTCTGTTGCGCATTCTTTCATATGCTTCCTGCCCTCGGGGTGGCTGTTGTATTTGTCTGCAGGCTTGCTTTCAGTAGCTATGCTCTGTTCTTTCATTTCGTGACTTGGTGCCTTAGTACCTGGCACCGTTCTGGATGGTGCTGTTCCTCACCATGCGTTTCTTTCCCTTCTGTTTCCTTGGTTTTCGCACACTGTTCCAGTATTCTCACAGTTTTGTTTGTGATGGCTCCACATTTGGCGTGGAAAAGTTCTTCGAAGAAAACTGACATAGGTGCGCCGGGGTGGGACTTATGTATCCTCGCTGACGTAACGGACGTGGACGACGTCAGGGTGGAGTCACGTGGTGCGGTCCCCCCGGCGCGCAGAGATGCTGTGGAAGAAAAGTTTTCCGTATCCAATCTCACGCCTGGGGATAATTCTACATTAAGGAATCTGTGGCTAGAATCGTCTCTACCAGATACATTGTTACCGAAGGTAAGTAACTTGTACTTCAATGTTAATACTTGCTTTTTCTTACCTGTGTCTCTACCAGATACATTGTTACCGAAGGTAAGTAACTTGTACTTCAATGTTAATACTTGCTTTTTCTTACCCGTGGAATAATGTCTCTTTGAATGCAGTGATCCCTGATGTGAATGTAGAAAAGTCTCCTGCAATGTAATGACTCCCACCTGGTGTACACTGTGTGCGATGTTGCGAGCTCCCCTGATATTATTTCAGCACTGTTGTGGGGTTCACCGAGGAGCGTCAATAGAAGTTTGTGTTTTCTTACTACATGGAGAGTAGCAGCATTCCAAAAGGACTTTCCCTTCATTATCCATCCCTGCTTTTCGAGTAAAATTGAGTCAAGCCTTGCCCCTTAAACAATTACGGAGTGACAGCGATACCCGCACAATGCACGTGACGTGGGGCACATGACGTATTGGGGGAGTCGTAAAGATTTGTTTTTTTTAAAGCGGATGAACAGTGTTCTACGGTGCCCGCGCCTAGTGAAGCTTTAAGAAAATGTAAGGTAGCATTTGGAAATGCAAAACTGGAGTTTCGTAGCACTGCAAGTCAAAAGTGTTGCTGTTAGTGAAGTGAATGATGTCCACTTTTGGAAGACGAATGATAGACGGACAGCCTTGCTGTGGTTTAAGTCTGTGCGCTGCATGTTGCGCGAAGATGTCGCAGTGCGCGTTTCATCCACCGGATTTATTTAACAAATCGATGATGTTACTTCAAGCAATGCAGGGGGCCCTCGAGCATGACTGAGTAATATGTCCCCTGCGTGCCAAGCTTCTATCAACATTTGTGAGTTTAGGCGCTTCGCACTGTTTAAGAAAATAATTACCTGAAAAGAGGGTGGTAATCTAGAGAAAAACGTTTTGCAAAATAAACACTTTGTAAGTACTTGTCTGGCATGAATTTTCCCTTGGGCGCCCGTTCACTTTTAGTATCCGCCCTAAGTCACAAAATCATTTAATGTTCTTCTCTAGATGTGTGCTTTACTAGGTGCCTGCAATTTGTCCTGTAGCCCAGCCCATGATGCACACAGTCCACCATCTCCTCTGTTTGACCCCACTACTTTCATGTTTTTAGGTCTCGCCTAGGCAGTGCAGTGCGCATGCGCTGTCTAGAAGAGGGCCTTTAGTAATCGGTCTTCACTTTTCAAGTACTCGCGCTTGTGGCGGCATCCACCTTGCAGGAGCGAGCAGCGGCGTGCTGTTTGTAATTAACGTGGCCGCGCTGCTGCTGGCTCCTGCAAGGTGGATGCCACCAGAAGCACGAGTGTGAGTGCTTGAAAAGTGAAAGCAGTGGTCTTCCCTTACCTCCTGTGAAATGTAGCCTTGTACCTAATTTGTTGACATTTAGATTATGAAATGTTGTAACGATAGCTTCCGCACGCAATCATCATGCGTGATTAATCAATAAATCACACGCGATTATCATGTGTGATTAATCAATTAATCTCCCCATGGTCCCCCTGTTTCCTAAAAACGGGGTGCTAAGGAACGTTCACATGCGCTATAAGAAGGGACCACCCCGTTAAATCTGTTTCGTGTTCTATCTACTTGCCTTTTTTTGTTTCTAATATTCGGCCTCTTTCTGCTCTCCCATGTGCCCCCTCGATATCCTCCCCTTCCGCATTCTGCCAGAACCCTCCTACCCCAAACTGTCCTCTGACTGGGAATTTTGTTGTGTGGTGGGCGGTGGGAATCGAACCCTGGGAAGGTGGAATCTGGGCGAAAACAGAACGACCCGCCATTTTAGTTACGGCGCGGTCTAGTTGCTCACCCTGGGGAATTTAAAACGGGATGCTGCGCGATAGCGCATCAGACGCGCCGCTGGCGGGCCAAAGGCAAGCCCGTCTGCACCCCGTCAGCGTCCCGGAGGCGACCAGCGCCGGAAACTCTGGTTCATGTACACCAAGAACCTTGTATCCAAGGGACAGCAGCGTATGCTACAGTAGGAAATGTTTGTTGGCAATTGGTAAGTGTGTGAGTTGCCACCCCTATTCATCCTCTGTGGCCGGTACGAAGGAGCTCAAATGTAATGTCTGTAATTGGGTAGCTTTGTCCCCTTCAGACGCCGGAAGGTTAGCGAGCATTCGAACTCTGGGCACACGCCTCCCTTTGCTGCAGAATGCTCTGGCCAATAACGACCTTAAAGTTATGCTTTTGAACACACACTCTATGAAACAACACAAGTTTCAAATCTTTGACGCTCTCACTGAGCTTAAACCTGATGTTATGTTTCTGACTGACCAGTACAAGAAGGAGGTGGTGCGAGTTACAAAACAATTAATTTACAGGATTTATTCTGTATTGCATCATACAGACAAACGCCACATGTTCATTTCAATAAATTTAAATAAACGATTCTGTGGAAGAAATATACAGTGTTCAAGTTTGAATTGCATTTATTTATGCACTCATTTACTTCTGTTCTTTGTTCAACATATTGTGTATCATATATTCAACAACGTTATTTCAATGTAATTGTGAAGTCATTACATTTAAAGTGATCTCAGTGGGGAAGGGAAGGGAAGTGCAAAATTTGTGAGGGACTGGGAAAGGTGGTGTGACATTAAGAACATTGCGTTGAAAATTAGAAACGCCTTTACAATCAAGCTAGTATGAAAGTTCCCAAATAGCATCACACATAGGGTAAATGTATTTTTCCTTTAGATCCTATGGTGTGTTTAGGTTGGTGTAGTCTACGTTTCGACCCCCGTGTGGTTAAGGGTTATTCCTGCCTCATGTTGGGGTCTTCATCAGGACCGTAGAAAGAGAGCCTGTGGGATAATGCGAACGCTAAAATTAGATTTTGTGTGGTGATATGTCTCAAAAAATGAGAAAGGGGGGAGGAGCTATGACACCAACCAAGATGGCCGCATAGTCTGCCAGCTCCCCTGACCTCCGTCCTCCGCTCGCTTATCCTGTCGAATATCCTGATCTCCTGCCCTGGATCCGTGTGGGTGAACTAGTCGGCACCCTGATGGTGTGATCCCGGAATTTTTCTGATGTTCTGGGGCGAAGTAACATCGAAAATGTTTTGAGGCCTAACCCATACTGGAAGCCGGGGTCTCGATTGCTGGTCTAGCCGGGTCCAAAGTGAACAACAACGGACTGCTGAGGGCGGTTGGGTCCGGTCCTTGGAACTTTTGAAAATTTCTCTGGACTACTTTGCAACCATCTGCTGCCTGGTGCTGTACTGAGGTGAGGTGACGAGTGACGCACGGTGCTGCGTCGCGGGGGGCCCAGGCCCAGAGGCCCGGCACTAGCACCGCCGGTGCCCCGGGGTTGGGGTCCCAACGCGCATTACTGCATGCTGCTGGCCCGTCCCTCACGGCTTGTTTCTGCTCCGGCGTATCCTTCCCGGAGAAGGCGCCTCTCCGTGGGGATCGTTATGCCTGCGGACGTATGGAACTTGGCGGAACGGACTCAATGTGGCCCTTCCTTGCGGGTGGTAATGGCGGAACTTGCAGCGCTTCACGCGACGGTGAAGGCCCAGGCCAATCACTTGCTGTCGGCAGCAGATTGGATCATAGGACCGGGAGCAAGCCCTGACTTGATTTTTGGGACCCGGCAGCCGGCTTGCCTCCTGTTGGACGCCCTAGTGGCGCGTTTAGACCCGGTGCTAGAAGCTGTGCCTGCCCCCGAAGAAATGGAACTCATTGTGTGTGCTGAGATTGGTGACTCTTTTACGTTCTCTGAAACATCGGTCCTACAGTTATCGGAACATTTCACTGCTTCCCTCATCCTGGACACTGTTGGCCCACACTATTATCTGTATCGGAACGAGTCGCACCCCCTCCCCAATCGGTCTCCCAACATGGCGGATGTAACGATGCTTGGCTTCGGAGACGGGGAGGGGCATTATTGGTGCAAGCCGTGTACTTTGGGATCTGCTATTCCTCTCCCATTTGCCGACTCAAGCTCCGGCTGCTTCTGTGTGACTTTTGACTCTCCGGGGATGGGGCTTTACTTATCCGAGGGACTCGGCAACTTTGATAGACGGGGCCAAGGCTGAGATTGTGGGTTGAATTGTTTACGGTGGACCTATCGGTAACGGGACTGCTTCATTAACAGACGGATTCCGGGGCGGGGGGTTTGTGGTTCCCCCCGGGGTATTTTTGTATGGTGGACAACTCTATTCGTGTTGGCTTAGGGGGGCCCCCTTTGTTAGTGCGGGGGGAGAGACCGGGAGCGCGTAGACTATTGCCCTCCTCCACTTCCCCGTTGGGTGGGGTTTCCTTTCTTTATCTTTTTTCTCTGTTTCTTCTATATTTCGGGTTCGGTTCTCGGTCGACAGGCACACTGCTGGGGGGGGGGCCGTAGTCATCTGCAGGGGGAGGGGATTTTTCGTTTTTATTTTGTTTCTATGGCCTTTTCTTCTCTTCTCTTATCTTTCTTTGTCTTTTTCTTTTTCTGGGTCAGTGCAGTGGGTTTCCTTTGGTATCAATCACTGCTTACCTACATCAATTGACGGTCGGCATCTGTACCGTCGTCTGGTGGGTCTTGGCGTGCTCCTTGAAATTCTACAATACACAAATTAAAGGAAAGGTCTCAAAGGACTGTCGTTGGCTGTGGAGCCAAGGTCAACATAAATGAGTAAACCGGGGATGACTTACTTGGACAATATTCCTCATAGAAATGTCAGCAACACCATGTCAGGTGTGGTATCCGTGATCATTCTTTGTGTTCAGTGCAGAGTACGCACCGTTCTGGGGAGTTAAAAAAGGGGGGGCCAGTCGATCAGAAGTCAATTGCAGGTACTGTAATTTATCGTCCACCTGGGCGGGCGACCCGTTTCCTGGAGTTACTAGGTAACGCGATTGCACCTATGGTGGCAAACTACAAACAATGTCTGGTACTAGGAGATTTTAACATTCATATGGATCAATGTACTGACCCGAGCCTTTGAAACTGTATGAATCTCTTAGCATGCTAAACCTGACCCCATATATTTTCTCCCCCACGCTCGAAAGGGGCCACATCCTTGATCAGGTTTTTTCAACAGATAAGATTGAAATGGACCTACCCTGCCCTATTGTTTGGTCAGACCATTGCTTACTTACTTTCAGAGTGAGCAAGAAATCACCTCAGTCTCAAACACACTGTAGGCCTCGCACCAGAGGTTTTAGATCTTTTAATCAGATGACTGCGGCTGCACTTGATAGTGCACTGAAAACTCATCCTATCTGTTATAGTGGCAACTTAATGTACGACGTATGCTCATTAGAAAGTTGACTGAAATCTCGTGCGAATGAGCTTGCCCCTCGTAAGTCCCGTGTAGCTAAGGATGGTAGTCTCTCAGCTCCATGGTTAACTGAGACTCTAAGGAAAAGCAGAAGTACATGCAAACGTCTGGAGAGAGTCTGGAGGAAGAATTTCAGCTCCGGAGATAAGTTAGTGTACGAAGCAGCATCAAAAGCCCATTATGTCAAAGTCCGCTTGGAAAAGAAGAACTTCCTGTCTTTAAAAATAGATAAAGCAGCCAACAAAAGCAAGGAACTGTTCAATATTGTTAAAGACTTCTCCTCCCCCTGTGCTACCAAGAGTCTTTTTACTCCCACTAATGAATGGACGACCCGCATTGCACATTATTTTTATACAAAAATTACTACCATTTAAGCTACGCTTGGGGAAGCACCTATTGCCTTAGCAGCCACTACTGGTAAGCTCCCCCTTGCCTTGCCCAACGCTGGCGGCTCTCTATTGCATTTCTCTCCAATCATGTTGGATGACTCCCTGAAAATAATGAAATCATTAAAATCAGGCTCACCCTCAGACCCCTCCCCCGCTAAAATATCACTATTGCAGAGGTGATAACCCCAGCTGTCAACAGGGTCCTGAACCTTTCTCTAGCTGACGGAGCGATGCCGGATTGATGGAAGCATGGAAAAATTCTCCCCCTCCTAAAAAAATCTTCTGCCAACCCTTCGGTAGCCAGAAACTACAGGCCAATATTGTTGCTGCCTTTTTTCCTCCAAGGTCCTGGAGAAATACGTAAATAAAGTTGTTGCGCACTTTGGTGAGACCAATTGTGTATTACATCCCAGCCAATCAGGATTTTGAGCCAATATCAGTACCGAAACAGCCCTTCTGGAAATCTCTGAATCTATTAAAACCACACTTGACAAAGGAGGGAAGACTGTCTTGATACTGTTGGACCTCTCAGCAGCTTTCGATACCATGCCCCATGACCTCCTTTTGGGTAGACTCCAAGGATGTGGCATCAGGGGCACGGTTCTGCGGTGGTTTACATCTTACCTGGAGAATCGTCAGCAAACAGTCTGGTCTCCCCCTTTTGCAGCTCCCATTCTACCGCTGAATCTGGGTGTTCCACAGGGATCTATTTTAAGCCCTACTCTTGTTTAAAGTCTTTATGGCCCCTTTGGCGCAGTTGGCAGAACAATACTGTGCTAAAGTCATATCTTACGGCCATGACACACAGATTGTTGTTCACATGCGGTAAGGATGAGGCCCTGCATGGGAATGAGATAAACACCTGCCTGTCAGCAGTTTTTGAATGGTTTAAACAGAATCAACTACTGTGCAATTCTGAAAAATCAGAAATGATCTTTTTTAGTTATAATCCGGGGGAGGAGTGGCGTGATTGGTGGCCACAGAATATGTCCCCTCCTGCCACCCTAGCTACAACTGTTAAGAATCTTAGGGTGATAATGGACGCAGACTTGTCCATGAAATCCCAGGTCCAGGCCGTGGCAGGCACGTGTTTTGGCCTACTGAAAATGTTGAGAAACATCCTCCCATTACTCCCGGTTTCCCATAGGAAAACAGTAGTACAAGCACTGTTTCTGTCCCGCCTAGATTATGTGAATGTTCTCTATTTAGGCCTTCCTGAATATCTTATTGGCCGCCTACAGGTGGTGCAAAACGCCGCTGCTAGAGCCATACTTATGGTGGATCCTAGGACACACATGACTCCTCACCTGAAGTCCTTGCACTGGCTTTCAGTACGTAAGTGGACACATTTCAAAGCCTTGATTCTGGCTTTATCTGAGAAACAGATGCCAGCACTATATTCCTCCCAGAAGTTTGAGGTCCTCAAATCAGCGGCTTTCGCAAATCCCTAGGTTCTCCCGCTCTCGGATGGGCGTGCGGTCCTTTCAGGTGGTAGCTTCGCAGCTTTGGAATAATCTGCCGCCAGCCTTACGTCAGGTGCAGGACCTGCTTCACTTTAGACGTGGATTAAAAACTTGGCTCTTTTCACAATAGGCCAGCAGCCCTCGGGGCGTCCTGTTTGGCTCTGTCACGGGTTCTCTTTCTTCTAGTGACGGAACACTCCAGGGAGTAGCCGTGCGCTTTATAAGTACCCAGTAACATAACATAAAATAAGAATAGTCGAAACACCACCATCAGGTACTCCACCACCACGTCCTCCACCACCACCACGTCTTCCACTACCACCACGTCCTCCACTACCACTACCACCACGTCCTCCACCCCCACGTTCACCACCACCACATCCACCACCACGTCCACGACCACGTCCACCACCACCACCACGTCCACCACCACATCCTCCACCACGTCCACCACCACCGCGTCCACCACCACGTCCACCACCAAATCCTCCACCACATCCACACCACGTCCTTCACCACCACTTCCACCACTACGTCCACCACCACCACGTCCTCCACCACCACGTCCTCCACCACCACGTCCACCACCATGTCCTCCACCACCACCACGCCCACCACCATTACCATGTCCACCACCACCCCCATGTCCACCACTACGTCCACCAGCACATCCACCACCACGTCCACCATCAGGTCCACCACCACGTCCTCCACCAACACTTCCTCCACCACCACGTCCACCACCACGTCCACCACCACGTCTTCCACCACCACATCCTCCACCACCTCCACCACATCCTCCACCACCACTACGTCCACCACCATGTCCTCCCCCACCACCACCACGTCCTCCACCACGTCCAAAACCTAATCCTCCACCACCACCACCACGTCCTCACCACCACCACTACATCCTCCACCACCACGTCCACCACCTCGTCCTTCATCACCACCACATACTCCACCACAATCAAGTCCACCACCACGTTCACCCACGTCCTCCACCACCACCAGGTCCACCACAACGTCCACCATCACATCCACTACCACGTCCTCCACCACCACGTTAACCACCACCACATCCACCACCACGTCCACGACCACGTCCACCACCACGTCCACCACCACGTCCACCACCGAATCCTCCACCACGTCTGCCACCACCACCGCGTCCACCACCACGTCCACCACCAAATCCTCCACCACCACCACGTCCACCACTACGTCCACCACCACCACGTCCTCCACCACCATGTCCTCCACCACCACCATGTCCTCCACCACCACGTCACCCACCATGTCCTCCACCACTACTACGTCTTTCACCACCATTTCCTCCACCACGCCCACGTCCACCACCACGCCCACCACTATTACCACATCCACCACCACCACCCCCATGTCCACCACCACCATGTCCACCACCACATCCACCACCACGTCCACCATCAGGTCCACCACAATGTCCTCCATCAACACTTCCTCCACCACCACGTCCACCACCACATCTTCCACCACCACCACCACATCCTCCACCTACCACCACGTCCTCCACCACCACTACGTCCTCCACCACCACTACGTCCATCACCACGTCCTGCCCCACCACGTCAATACCTAATCCTCCACCACCACGACGTCCACCACCACCACGTCCTCTACACCACCACGTCCACTTCCACCACCACATTCTCCACCACCACATCCTCCACCACCACGTCCACCACCACATCCTTCATCACCACCACATACTCCACCACAATCAAGTCCACCACCACGTGCACCCACGTCCTCCACCACCCCACCAGGTCCTCCACAAACACCATGTCTACCACAACATCCACCATCACATCCTCCACCACCACCACGTCCTCATCCACCACTACATCCTCCACCACCACGTCCCCCACCACCACCACGTCCTCCAACACCACTACCACGTCCTCCACCTCCACCACCACCACCACATCCTCCACCACTTCCACCATGTCCCCTACCATGTCCACCACGTCCTCCACCACCACGTCCTCCACATTTTATGCACCAAATCCACCACCACGTCCACCACCACGTCCTCCACCACCACCACGTCCACTACCACCACCACATCCTCCACCACCACATCCTCCACCACCACATCCTCCACCACCACGTCCACCACCACGTCCTTCATCACCACCACATACTCCACCACAATCAAGTCCACCACCACGTGCACCCACGTCCTCCACCACGTCCTCCACAAACACCATGTCTACCACATCTACCATCACATCCTCCACCACGTCCTCCACCACGATCACCACCACATCCTCCACCACCACCACGTCCTCCACCACCACTCCATCCTCCACCACCACGCCCTCCACCACCACCACGTCTACCATGTCCTGCACCACCACCACGTCCCTCACCACCAACTAGTCCTCCAATACCACTACCACGTCCTCCACCACCTCCACCACGTCCTCCACCACCTCCACCACCACGTCCACATCCTCCACCACCATGTCCACCACCACCACATCCTCCACCACTTCCACCATGTCACCCACCATGTCCACCACGTCCTCCACCACCACGTCCTCCACATTTTATCCACCACATCCACCACCTCGTCCACCACCACGTCCACCACCACATCCGCCACATCCTCCACCATGTCCACCACATCCTCCATCACCTCCTACACCACGTCCACCATGTCCACCACCTCCAACACATCCATCACCTCCACGTCCACCACCATGTCCACCACCACGTCCACAGCCACCACCACGTCCTCCACCACCACATCCATCATATTCTCCACAACCACCACATCCTCCACCATCATGTCCACCACATTCTCCACCACGTCCTCCACCACCACATCCTTCACCACAGCCACCTCCACCACATCCACCACCACCACGTCCACTTCCATGTCCACCTCCATGTCCACCACCACGTCCACCTCCATGTCCACCACCACGACCACCACCACGTCCACCACCACCACCACCACATCGTCCACCATGTCGTCCACATCGTCCACCACCCCACCACGTCGTCCACCACCCCCACCACGTCCACCACCACCTCATCCACGTCCACCACCACGTCCACCGCCACCACCGCCACAGCCTGGTAAAGCATCACTGGAGGGCAGGGGTAATAGGAGTTTCAACCCCGGCTGTACATGGGACATTAAAGGATGCATTGGGTGTCATGGTACTTATAGAGCGCACTGTCACCAGACTGTCACCTTGCGGTGTCGCCTATTCGGCTTCCTGGCGCTGATACTCATACCGCTGTGGAACTCCTCCTGGCTTTCCCTGTGAAGTGTCCACTCCGGGGCACCCCCAGGGTGAAGCCAGGCATCCTTAGCGCTGTTGGGGCCAGTGTGGAGGCTAAGCAAGCTAGTGATCTTCATATCATAGTCAACCCTAGAGCTCCTTTACAGGTTATGGTGGTTGAGGATACAAACGTTAACAGTATACTTCAAGAAGAGAATATTGTGTTCAGAAAAGAGTTAGGTAAACTCAAAGGCTATGCACATAAAATTATTTTAAAGAAAAATCCGTTACCTGTTCAACCCAAATGTAGGAGAGTTCCCTTGGTTGTAAAGGATGAGGTCAAATCTCTCATAAATTAAATGCTCCAAGGTGGTATAATAGAACCAGTTGAGGCTTCCAGTGGATTTCTCCAGTAGTTATCACAAGAAAATCGGATGGCAAGATGAGGTTCTGTGTGGACTTAAGATCCTTAAACAAATGTGTAGTTGCAGATACTTTTCCTCTACTAATATTGGGGAGTTAGTTTCTACCTTGAAGGGTGCAAATGTTTTCTCGAAACTGGATCTTAAGAATGCCTACCACCAAATAATACTACATGATAGCTCAAAACACCTCACAGCATTTATAACAACTGAGGGCACTTTTCAATTTGCACGCTTGCCATTTGGTTTAATTTCAGCAGCAATTGTTTTTCAGCGAATGGTCACCGAGCTGTTTAATGGTATAGAAAAAGCCATATTCTTTCAAGATGACATTCTTGTTTTTGGTGAGTCCATTAATGAGCACAATCAAGTGCTTAAATCTGCTTTACAAAGAATTGCTGAAGCTGGTCTTACACTACGCAAGGAGAAATGTTCTTTTCTTGTTGGAAGTATTGAGTACCTGGGACATGAGATCTCAGCTTCAGGTATAAAACTAAAGAAAAACCTTGTGGCTGCTATTCAGTTAGCTCCCAGTCCATGTGATAAAGATCAATTAAGGTCTTTCATGGAATTGAATACTACTCCAAATTAATTTAGAACTTCTCTGATAAAACCTTGACTTTAAGACAATTATTAAAAAACAGTATTAAGTTTGTGTGGGGTAAACAGCAACTTACTTGTTATGAGTTAATTAAAAAATAGAATCTGAAAGAGACACCTTAGTGATAGATTCCTTACCTTAGAATATCCCCAGGCATCAGACTGGATCCGGAAAGTTTTGCTTAGCAATACCCCTGCTTGTCAGTAGGTAGCGTCCTTCGGCTCCGCGTCTGTGACTGGCGTCGTAAGCGCTGAGATGACTTCACGGAGAGTGATTGGGCGCCACCCATGCGTGGTGACGTCAGTTCTTTTTTTTCCGCACCAGCAAGCGCAGATCCGGATTGAGGATGTACCTTAGTCACTTTTTGACAACTATTCGAGACTTTTGTCTCCCTCTTTTTTCTTCTGGTGGACGTAGGGATGCCTGGCTTTAAGTCCTGTGGGGCCTGCCGCCGTAATATGTTGGTGGCTGACCCCCTCAATGTTTGCCTCTACTGCCTGGAGACTGATCACGACTCCCGAGACTGCCGGGACTATCAAGCCATGGGCCCGAAGGCCTTGAGGGAGCTGCGCTGGAAATTGCTGGAGCTCCGGCATTCGACACACCGCCGCTCCTGGTCTAGGGGCCATTCACGGGATCGCTCACGGAACCGGAGCTGTCGCTCCTCAGGCTCCAAGTCTACGCCTTCGGATTCTGGTAAGCGACAACATAAAAAGAAGTCGAAGAAGCGTGTTCGCTCTCCAAAGTCCACCCATTGCTCCTCGGAGGCGGATGAGGGGGACAGGGACTCCACCCCTGCGCCCCCTCTGAAGTCTGGGAGTCCCACAGTCTACCCGCCCTACCCGGGTCCGTTGGCGACTCCTGAACAGGTGCAAGAGTTTCTTGCTGCCATGTACTGCCTTTTTAGGCCTCAGGCTCCCGCCGGCGCTCCTTTGTGCCCCGCGGTCCCGTGTCCAGATCCTGTCAGCCCGGCGGCTACTCCAGTGGATCTAGCCGCAGCGCCACAGGATCCTACGCCATTGCCTCCGGCCCCGGCGCCATGAGGCACAGCATTGCTGGCTCCGGCGCCGCCCTCGGTTCCACCCTTGGCGCTGCACTGGGTGCCGTTTATTCCGCCCTTGCCCCGGTTCCAGGACCATTTTGTTCTGACCTGGGATCCGCTTTGGGAGGCGGCGCTGGTCCGGCCCCGGCTGGCGCCGTTCTCAGTGCCGTTTCCGTGGCCATTTTTCCCTTCTCCGGCCCTGCTGCCGCTACTGGCCCCTCCTGTGCCAGATGTGGAGGAGGACTGGGAAGGATCCAAGGACCCCCTTGTCCGGCATTGTAACGCCGAGCAGGATTGGGTGGCCGACCTGGAAGCCCCCGGCCACCTCTGTCTCTTCTGACTCGGGGTTTGCCCCTCCCTCACCTACGATGGAGAAGGGTGCTTCCTACACGATGATACACCATCGGGCTGCTGAGGCCCTCCACCGTGACCTCCCCACAGTGGCTCTCAAAATCTACCTCCTCACCGAGGTGCACCAGACGGCGTCTACTTCGTCGGAGCCGTTGCTTCCCTTCAATTATGCCCTTACCGACGTCCTCTTGGGCACTTGGTCACGGCCAACCATGGGGGCTCCAGTGGATAAAAACATCGCCAGAAGCCACCGCCCAGTGCAAACGACAGCTATTTGTTTTGACTGTTGTTTGCACTGTTCTGTTTTTATTTAGGAGATATGCCTATTTCATGAATAAAAAGAGTAGTTTTTTGGACACATCACTCTATTTTAATACACCACATTGTTATTTTCCTTGAACTGCTTTTTTCACTTACTAGAGCCATCATTGATTAGCTTTTCTATGGCGGTCCATATTTGCTAGTGGACAAGATCCAGTCCATACAGAATTGGATGGTATTCATTCCCTATGATCAAGGGATATACCATATCATGAGCTGGATGACAATATGATATGACTGATCACGGAGTCCATTTGATGGCAATCCACATATAGGTGGTATGGATCTTGTTTTACTTGCACGGTACCTTGTTCTCATGCACTAGTTTTCCTTTTTTCTGTAAGTTTACCTAATTGATTTGGGCATCACATTAAGGCATTGAGGTTGAGGACCACAGGCTAGATTTTGTGGCCTATAGACCCCCGGTTCTGTTTGTGGTTTATACGAACTTCCATATGCTCAACCCTTTACCATTGTGGTCATTGATGTTTTTCCTAAATTGCTAGTTGTAGATTTTGTAAAATATATACTACTGATAGCACCATTTCTTTCTTGAAGGGTTTGCTTCAAGAGGAAGGATATCCCTCAGTGTTAATCACCGATAATGGTACTCAGCTGGTGTCTCACAACATGCGTTCTTTTCTTTCTGAGTGTGGTGTGCTGCATCGTCGCATGTCTTTGTATAATCCTCGTGGCAAATGGCATATTTAAGAGAGCCAACCGGGTTGGTAAAGGCATAATTCAGATGGCTTCCTCCAGTGGTGGAGTTGCTCATAAAATGGTGTGAGAAATGATTTGGGCTTATCGTACCACAAAACACAATCAGAGTGACAGGTCTCCTTTTGAACTTATGCGGGGTAGACTTCCTGGTACTAAACTAACTCCTTCTTGGATTAGAGATTGGGTTACCAAAGATGATCATATTGATGTCGCACACACTTTTTCTTCACAGGGCACTTCCAATCGCATTTCCAAAGGAGATCTTGTCATGGTCAAACCAGGTAGGGTGAATAAGGGTCTTACAAAGTATAAGGGGCCGTTTACTGTCAAAGATGTTTTTCCTTACTATGGTGTGTTAACAAATGGTGAAAAATGTAATCTTCGACGTGTGGCTCTATATCAAAAAAATTCAAAATCTTGTTCTCATGATGTGCTTGAGCCTTCTGTGGGAGTTTCTCAAGCCCATAGTGGCTACATGCTATCTGAAATAGAGGATGTTGTTCACCATACTGTTAGTGACAATAGAAGGGAGGTAGGTGGTGGTAATGCTTGTGATCTGGGTGACAGTGCTCTTGTACCTGTAGGGTCCAGGAGTTTGAGGTGTCACAGACCTCCTGCCTATCTAAATGATTATTGTTGTCAGTAATATCTGTACCACTGTTTTGCTTACTTCTACCAGTAATACATGTACCATCGTTTTAATTTTTACTACTGTATTTAGCTTATTATTGCTACTAGCAATACATGTATCGCCCCGTTTTATTATTTTCTTCATTTGTGTGTAAAGGCGGCAAGGTGTGTTGTACATCCTCTTTTCTCCCAGCATGGCTCTGCGATGTTCAAGTCTTTCCCTGTATCTCTTTTCTTCCCTTCCACTGTCAGAATACCTGCGAGTATTCTAGCATGTGAGAGCCTGTAGGTTCGCTGTTTGTCAGTTGCTCTTCTGTTCAGCTGGCGAGGTGTTAGCCCAGCTGTTTCTCCGATTAAACCTATGGTTCTTACCTTCTCAAGTCTCCTGCTTGCATCTTTCATATACGACACCTTTCTGCTTGCTATCACTATTTTGGGAGACACAAGTGTAAAAAGGAAGTAACTTGATTATTGAATTGAATTGAAATGAAATCGAATTGCACAACGTGAAACCAGAAAATCTCGGACATATAAGAGCACCTGGAAATACATGAGTTCAGGGTATACGCTGTACACACCTCTTGAGTGTGGTTTTATAAACTATAACGTTGACCATGTATAATAACAACCCTGACCACCTACAGTGTTCCACATTAAAAGTTACTTGCCTCTTAGTTCACTACTAGCATCGTTGTCAGGGCGTGAGGAGGAATTAATATTTCTGCTAATTTTTAATAACTATTAGTTTAAAATAAAATAGTTTTGAATCCACTTATGTATTCTGATGTACTAATGTGTACTGCTTATGCATGTTAACGAAGTACAGTTTTTGAATTTTGAAGAGACTTGATCTTATTTTTACATGTTTATTGCAAGATTTATTGAAACATAAATGTGTTTCTAAAGGTAAGTTTTGCAGGGCACCTTGTTTGCTTCGTTTCCTTTAATTCATTTGGCTATAAATAAACGCTTTCCCGTTTATTTAACATATTTATGATAGCCAGTGTTTTCTGCAGTAAACGTAGCCCAGTGCAGCAATTGAGCTGGGGGCCGCATGTGAAGGTCAGGTGGGCTGCATGCGCCCCCCGTGCTGTACTTTGAGTACCATAGAGGTAGGGTAATGATCTGAACTGGGGAATTTAGCATAGAGCACAGATGCCTTCACTGTTAATGTGCAGCTGAGGTTCACTATTCAGCACAAATGCAAAACTGCCAATGCGACAAGTCAAATGGAAACTATTGGAAGCTCCACTGGCGCTAATGCCGATTAAATAGCCACCTTCCTGCGAAGCACTCAATGGGAAATACGATTTTGGATGTAAATGAACAGAGCTTAAGTGGTCCCTACTATTGACTGGAAAAATCACTACCTTTCAGCTACGTGAATGGAAGCAAATTGTCGGCATCTGTCACTCACTCAGTAAAGCACAGTTCATTCCTGGATGCCAAGATTTGCATCTGTTTAAAGGTTTGCCTCAGTATCCTTTTAAATGCTATTCGTTATGGACACTCTTGTGGCTTCTTATACCGTGGCAAGCAAAGGATAGTTGAGGTATATTATAATATTGATGGTGTGTTCATACACTGAAGCCAATGAATCACTGTGCTGCAGGCCAAATATACATAGAAAGTGTTAAGTGTATATGTGTAACTTAATGACCAAATAACATTCTATATATACTCTTATTTAAAAATAAAAAAAAGGCAGTTGAGTCCCAAAACCAGTGAAACAGCACGTTGAACAGGAGTTCGAAACAGTCTGCCAACTTCATTGCAAGAAGAAACTGTAATGTATTATTTACTTTTTGTCAGTCCTGATATGTTATGTTTAAGGCTCCCTGTTTTCCGTTATTACGGATTTTTACAGATAAATACAGACAGAAAACAATGTGATTTCTGTCTGCATTTACTTTTTTAAAGTGGATTTTTTTCATAAAAATGTGCTCTTTTTAAGTAGTTCTCTGTGCTGTCTTTGATAAATTATAGTCAAGCAGCTGAGAATATGGCCAGTATGGGAAATTAAAAAACAGAATGAAGTTACTTTAAATAATGGCTTGTCAACATATATTTATGGTATAATGCTAGTATTACCAGTGGATGTTCTGGTATGTGAATATTTGACAGCATAAACAGCTAAAACACAACAAACATCAGATTATGAGTGCATGCCTATCAGTTAAATAAATATGGAAATGTACAGTTTTTCGACTTCATTTATATGCAAACCACAGAATAAATATGGATAAATACAGACGGAAATGTTGAAAAAATAAATACCATACAACAGGGAGCCCTAGTTATGTTATAACGTTTTGTATAGCACTCGTATACCCGAAGGTGTCTTGGCGTTGTGCTGCTTACGGCGATAAGTGGGACAGGCTGGATACCAAGTGGTCTGGGTTTGGAAGAGCCACATATTTGATGCTTTCCTGACGTGTAGAAGAGTCTGGGAATTTTTCAGTTCAAAAGAGAGGAAATTCCACAATTTAGAGGTAATGGTAACAAAGCTTTTGCCGCCCCAACGGCCAAATCTGAAATTGGGCACCACAATATTTTTCAAGCCTGAGAAATGTAATAGTCTAGGAGGTGTATACTAGTTAAAGTGTTGCCTTAGGGTAACTGGTCTAATACTGTGTAGTGCCTCAAAGGCGGTGCTCAAAGCCTAGAAAGCAATCCTTTTTTTGCTGGTTGCAAGTGCAGTTGATGCCATAGATGCTGAATGAAATTTGGGGAGATTAAAAATGAGATGGGCTGCTGTATTTTGTAGTTTCTGAAGTTTTGATATGATTTTTTGTTTTAGGCTGATATACAATTCATTGCAATAGTCCAATTTGGACAAAGCCCGTACTGACACAATCAATTTTTGGAGATTATTGGGGATAAATGGTAGACATTTTCTCTCAGGCTCTTCAAACAAAAGACGACTGAGTAGGCTATTTGGTTAATCTGTTTCTCAAGAGGGAGAGCTTTCTGTCAAAGATGACCCCCCCGGTTTCTAACGTTTTTTCACTGGGGATGGGGGAGGTCTCATGTCTGGTGGCCACCAGTCTACAGACCCGAAGTTGGTGTTATTTCCGAAGAGCAGAACTTCAGTTTTATCTGAGTTTAAGCTTATAGGCAGCGCCACTTGTGCAAAACACTGCAGTGCATTCCAGAAGTAGTAATCCCCTCACAAAATATAAAAATACCAATGGCACAACCATTACCTTTGACAGGGGAAGAGGATACAGTGTAACTGCCAGAGCTACCAACTTTGGAACTGGGGAACCAGGTTTGAGTCTTGGCGTTTGCTCAACATTTTAGGATTCTGGGCAAATCACGTAATCTCCTGTGCCTACCAAAAAATGAATGTGTCCATCTATAATGCAACTGGTGCTCATGTAAAGTGCTCAGATACCTTCGGTTAAGTTTGCACTATATAAAAACTGCAACAAAAAAAAATTGATATTAACCCCTCCCCTGCTGATGACGGAACCGCTCCGTCATCAACTACAGTTGAGCTGTGCTGATGACGGAGTGGTTCCGTCATGGCCCGGCCGCCGCGCCTGCGCGGCGCTGATTTCGCGCCTGCGCAGCAGGTTTAATGAGCGGGGCGGGTCATGACGGAACCGCTCCGTCACCAGCACAGCTCAACTGTAGCTGGTGACGGAGCGGTTCTGTCACCAGCAAGCGGCGGCCGCGGAATAGCCGCCGCAGCGAAAGGGTTAAACAAATGATAACGGGCATCATAATTTGGGGAGCACAAGTGACTACCATCATGTGCTCCCTGGATTTTTTTGGCCTGTATGAGACAAATGCTTCTTACTGCACCAAGCCAAACAGGAACCTGATGAGTCGATAGATGCTCCTGGAGTTGT
Organism: Lissotriton vulgaris; assembly: GCF_964263255.1. Lineage (NCBI taxonomy): Eukaryota > Metazoa > Chordata > Amphibia > Caudata > Salamandridae > Lissotriton > Lissotriton vulgaris. Next base: position 45,991 of record NW_028255037.1, on the reverse strand, counting down.
CCAGCCCTTGTATACTCCCGATGAGATGGATGCATTGGTGAAACTAAGAGAACAAATCCTGCAAAACCTTGGGACGTCAATTGCGAGATGTCCTTACATTGGGATGCTCCAAGAAACTCTTTAAAGCCTGAGCATTCCACATTGAAGCAGCACTAAAGAGGCCCATAAAAACTGAGCCCGTCAACCAAATATCCAGCGGGCCGGCACTCTGGAGAAGATATGGGGCAAGGGTCACGTAGTTCCTGCTGATGATATGGTGGCCCATTCCCACACACAAGAGAATGTCCTGCCAAGGTGTTTCAGTTAACCCCAGTGCCGAAACACAAATTGAAAAAATCAGTGAACACCATAGAGCCGCCGCCGAGCACTCTGGAAGATGACGTCATGGATGACGAAAAAGGTACTCTATATGTCGTTCAGGTGATGAAGCAATTCTGTGCTCAAGTACCGACAATTCTAAAGTGCTGAGTGCAAGTGGAGGAACAGACCCTGATGGCAGTCATTGACACTGGGACACCTATAAACATCATGGCACAATGCTTCTTTGAGACTACAGCAAACGCTCAAGCTCCTGGCAACCCATGTGAAAGTATAAGCATACAGCAATGCTAGACACGTACCGCCGACTGGCATGCTTGCAACCAATATCAGCTAGAAAGAGTGTTCTGCTCACACCAAGATATTTCACCCAAAGAAGGCAGGGGCATGCTACTTAGTGGTCTGACTGCTGAAAGACTCCAACTAATACATTTTGTGCCCAGCATATGTACACTAAGTTTATACTACTTACTGGTGGAATTCCAGATCCTATTTCACAGAAGAGGGTGGTTGAAACCGAAGATGGTGACGCTCCACGACGACTGATGCAGCAAGCCAGTAGCGCTGCGACACCATCAAGTGGCTTTTCACCTGAGGTCTAAAGTGAAGGAATAGTTTGATCAATCAATCAGGTGACTTGTAAAGTGCAAGTACTCACCTGTAAGGGTCTCGACGGGCTGGGTGGGGGACTGAGGGGGGACTGCTGACCCGCCAAAGGCACTGTACAATGGTTGAAGAATTTGAAGGCAGCAGACCTTGTTAAGAGTGTAAGCCCCTACCCCATGGGCATCCCCAATTGTGGTAACCAGGAAGGTGAAGTAGCCAGGGAAAGTAGGGATAAGATTGGACATGCATATTCAGAACCTAGCCATCAAGTGCCAACGACTCAACTCGAACTATTAATGATAATAGTCAGTGAAGTAACAGACTTCTGTTGTTTCTTGAAGATGGACCTCAGGATGGGGTACCTCTAACTCGTACTAGCCCCAGAATCATGTGAGACCACTGAATTCTCAACTTACCTGAACCTCTGGTGGCTCTTTTTTGGAACATCCAGCACTACAGAGGAGTTGCAGGATACCATACGAGGGGTGTTGGCAGGGATCTTGGGAGTCATGGTGCATGTCCCGACCCTAAAAGAGCAATATTTTTTGCAGAGACCAAGATAGTGGCCTTACGCTTCACAAAGAAAAGTGTGAGTTCTCAAAGAGTAAAATATGCTTCTTTGGCTATCACTTATCAGCCACAAAGGTAGCACCCGTTCCGGCCAAGGTGAAGGACATGGATCTGCCCCAACCCTGACACGAGTGACAGGTATTTGTTGTTTTTGGGGATAGTCAATTACGGCGGACACTTTATACCAAATGTTACTAACCTTTCATAACCTGTCCGAGAGCTCACAAAAGCTCTACCCTATGGTCATGGGGAATGGATCAAGAACACCCTGGTGTTCTTTAACTTTTAAAAAGAGTCAGGACTGGATGTGAATGCCAGCTCTACTGGACCAGGGGCGGTTGTGGTGCAGAAGCAGGCAAGTGGTGAGTCTGAAAAAATAGCGGCTGCTAGGAAATCTTAGTCACTGCACCACCTAAAGTATTCACAAATATATTGTAAACATCAAAATTGCCCTCCTCAAATGGCCAGCTGCCACGTAGTCAAAAATTATACAAATAGATAACAGGATGAGAGGCAACAGAAAAAGACAGCGTCAAATTCCAGATATTATTTATGATATATATGACGAGTCTGGTTATGCTTCAAAGTTCCTTTCATTATTTTTGCTTCAACTTGACAATGAGACAAACGTATGCAACCAACGCATTTCACCCAAACATGGACTTATTCAGGGCAGATCGATTTTTAAGGCAACAGTAGCATAAGTGTAGCTTGAAAAAATCCTGCTGGAGTTTCACATCTTTCGTTCACCACTGGCTGTATACATGAAAGTCCCTAACAGTATATACTGTAGTGTGGTGAGTCTGCTCTGGTGGCCTATGCCTGCCATGCCACAGAACAAAACTGCTCTCATATTGAGAATGAAGGAGTAGCCATCAACCGGGGATGTAGGCATTTTCACCTGTATTTGTATGGACATTCCTTCTTAGAACATACGGACCACAAGCCCCTCTCATTCCACTGTTCAGGGTTCAGCATCCAAGCTGCCATCCCAGGTAGAGAAATTTATTTGGCAACTCCAAGAGTACCAGCTCACTGCTGAGTGCAATCTTGGAACCCAGAACCGTCTCCTCACTTCACAACATATGGCATGAATTAGTAGTATCAGTGGATGGCTGCCTCCTGAAAGGTCAGAGGCTGGTCATTCCTCAGAGTTTGACCCAACTGATGGTTATCTTGGCTCACAGGTCACAACAAGGGATGCTCAAGAACAAAGGCAGAATCAGGAACAAGATCTGGTTCCCATGGCTGGACAAATTTGTTGAACAGACATTTGAAGTTTCAGGAATCTCCCCTGAAGGGAGATTCCTGCAACCTACGAGGAAGAAGGACGGAAGAAGTTGCACAGCAGAGGAGACTACAGAGAAGAACCAACTTGTCTCCAGCCCTACTGGCCCGTATGCAGTTTTTCAGAGATCCTGCGCCAAACGTCGACCTGTCCTTCAACCAACAGCCTCCGAAACCCCTGGGAGGGCTGACTGCCTTCAACAAAGACCCAATCTTCTGCAAACAGCAGCTCTGTTCAAAAGAAACTCCAAAGAAAGACTCTGAGTCTAATGAATGCGAAGAAACAAAATGCCTGGAACCACCACTGCACCCGTCGCCTATGACCCAAGTCGCTCACCAGTCTCAGCGAGGTCCCCCGGTGATCCAGAGTCCGAGTCCACCATGGGTTGACTTCTCCAGGACTCCTTGACGTTGCATGCAGCCTCTGCACAGAGACCCCCCTCCCCGACCGTGAGCAGCCAGGTAAGGTGAAATCCGACCCCAATAGGCTTCCCTGCATCTGGCCGTCCGGCGTCCTGGAGAAGAGGACCTGATGTGCATCTACCTCACGAGCCCTCCAACTTACCTGCCCTGCTGTGGGTTCCGCCTGGAAGACTTCAAGGACTGAGCCTGCATCCAAAACCTAAAACCGTCAACCTCTATTGGATTGCATGGTGCTCCGACCCCTCCTATGCACCCTACACCCGGCCACCCTAGTGCCGCTGGTGGTGTGGACTTGATGCTGACTCAGGACTCCCTTTGCCCTGACCATACACCTAGGTTTTTGGCTCCCGAGACCAGGTGGTCTGCCAGTGAGCAGCCCCCTAGCCCCTTTTGCTAACATTGGCATCCTGCACTCTGCACCCAGCCGTCCTATTGCCACTGGTGGTGCAATTTGAGTGCCTATCTGTACCTTGGTCCTAACACCAAAAACTCACACTTGTAAGATGTTTACTTAACTGTGAAACCGATTACCATTTTTCTCCCATAGGAACCCATGTTAAGAGATTTTGGGCCTAAAATTTTTTAAGTGTTATATGGAGAAAAGAGAACTCAATTGCTAAGTATTAAGTCGTACTTACCTTGTATTGGGAGACTCTAAGGTACGGTATCTAGGTATACCAGACCAAGTACTCAAAGTAATCCAAAGTAATAGAAAGTAATCTGAAAGTACTTACTGTATAATTCAAACTGCATTTTAAAGTGATACAAGCCTGTATCAATTGCAAATTCAACCACAACTGCATTTCCTTGAATAGTCTTGCATTTGAGAATATATTTTACTTACCTGTGCCAAGTCCTACTTGGTTCTTAAATAAAACATAATCATACGTTTTTATACTTACCTAATTGGTCTGGATTCTGTTTCTGAGTGTGTGTAATCAGTCCTTGATTAAGTGAATACAATAAATGCTTAACACACCCTCTGGATAAGCCTATAGGCTTACCCACACAACCACAAACAGCTGTTAGTACTTACCAAATGTTGCCTCTGCTTTACCTCTGGGGACTCTCTGTGCACACTATACCTTACTTTGGTATAGTTTAAACAAAGCCAGCTTCCTACATCATGTGACTGGAAGCCCTGTACCGCCAGCATCAATCGTAAAAGAAGAGATTCTGCAGATCCCCTGGTTTTGAGCTAGTTTTTTCCCAGGAAGTATAGACAAGCACTTATGTGACCTCAGCTGGAGCTCCCAGTTTGAGATACCTGAGCTGCCATGTGACCGACTTGTTTTCCCACTATTTAGAGTAGGCCTTGACAATCTTGACCGAGGATGGCTCCTACCAATGTCGGCAGGCTCAAAATGCGAAATTCATTGAATGGCGAAAAGCTTGTAGGAGATTTGGTTCTTGTAAGAGACAGGTACTTGGGGAGCAAATGTTGTCTCCTTTTTGAGGGTAGGCTATGGGGTATCACCCAACTTCAAGGTACCCGCTGAAAAGGGAACAGAAACGGTTATCTGAAACACCTCCTCCTTAAAGAAGTTATGGTGCCTAGAGACTCAGCAAGAACCTAGAGAAGAGGTGTGTCGAGAGGCCAGACTAGATATTGGCGAGTAGATAGGTGTGAGGAAATGGGGTATTATATGGTGTGGACCTCACCATGTAACTAACACATTATCAACCCTTCTAGGACCAGTCAGGTTTTATTTTTCAAACCTTAGCTCTACCTTGGGTAGCTGTGGCGTCGAACAATCAGGCTTCAACAAAGGAACAACTGAAAAGCATTTAAACGGCACAAAAAGAACTGAAGAAGAAGGAAACACGACTGTTAAGAAACCTGACACCAATTTATAAAAATAGCTTATATTTTTATGCACTTATGGACACCAAAACGGAAAAGTCACTAGAGGATTCTGGTGATGTAGGTTTTACAAGGAATAATTAATCAAGACTTTTCTCTTAGCCGACAACAAGCATTGGCAAATTCCACAACTTTGACACAAAACGCTTTTTAGAAAGGTTTGGTCAAAGTGGAAAGTAGTTATTTGGAGTTACTTTGGGTGACCAGCTCCAGCAGGGAACCAGTCAGTGGGATCATTAAGGTCCAAAGAATCAGTTACATTGACATGAAAAGCAGTCCTCAGTCCAGTTCCAGTATCAGTGGTCCCTTGCCATTAACTTCTATGGAGTGGTCCTGATGCAAAGGCTGCAGGAGGCTGAAAATGCTCATAGTTGCTGAAAATGTTGTGTTGTTGAGGAGGTCTTCCTAAGGCTACTCCTTGATCCTTGGTCCTGGTGGGGAGACTTTGGCCATATAGACCGATGTTCCTTGAATTTATCTTTGGTCCAGCAAAATTCCAGTCACTAGTGGATGACTGGTTACTGGGCAGCAAACTCAGCAGTTTCCTTCTTTTGGTGAAAACTCTTCTTCCTGGCATGTAAATGGCAGTTCTATTACTCTCCTGGTTCCAGCAGACTCAGGTGAGACTTTTGAGCGTCCGTCTCAGTCTCCCGGGCTGCACTGCAGCAAGGTGCGACTGCCCTGTGATCTGGGCTATCAACTCGGTCAAGCAGGCTTCTTCAGCTTTTGTGGCCCTGTACTGCGAACAGGAAGTCCCATTATCACAAATGGGGTCACCCTTTCAAGTCAAAAGGACCTGGGTATCATATAGTACAGAAAAATAATGGTCCCAGACTATCGTAATTTTATACTTCCAAACAAATTCTATGTATAATCAGTAAGGCACATAGGATCATAGGCACACACAGAAAGAAAAAACTTCAAAATGAGGACTGATAACTACGTTTATTCAGTCACATAAAGAAAATATTTCAATTTTAACACAATTCTGTCATTTCAATACATATTGTTTGGTGGTTATCAGCAAGGAAAAAGGTGCACGAAAATTTGGTGCTCGTGAAAGAATAGAGAAAAAGGGAAGGTTGGAGATTCATATTTTCGCGAGTACACAAAGAAGGGACCTATAACAGTTGAAACCCAGTCTCCCTTCTAGGAATCTAGCCTACCCCTGTCGGTACTGTTACGTACAAAACATTAATTAAACTGTTGCAATTCACAGTGTAACTTCATCTGTGGAACAGGAGTGGGGGGTTAGATGTAGGGCGTAGGCTTCTTAGGATGCGTCGAAGTTTCGACCCTGGAGCATAAGGGTGGGTACAATCCTCAGCTGCGGGTCTTCTTCAGGACGGGGTTGGGGGGTATCTGAAAATAACCGGGAAATTAATCTATGGTGCCATGGTCAGATAAAAATCAGCTCACCATGGATCAAAGTAAGGTGAGCGGCAAGGGCTGTAGCCTCATTGAACATTTTTAATCAGGTCCTGTAGATTCATCAGGAAGGGAGGGGGCATGTCCCAACACTAAAGACATAAATGACAAACAATTGAGCAAAGGAGTGCATAAAATGAAATAGTACAATGAGGTGATGCTTGGATTGAAAGTTGCGACTCACCCCCTGCAGTCGAGATGCAGTGTTCTAGAATCGTGAATGTGAGCTGCCTTTCAAGTCTAATCAGACAAAAAGAAAACTACGTGTTTCTGTGGGGGAGAAAGGGCAAACTAATTAAGAACGTGGCACACGAGCTGTATCAGTTCAAAGAGACTCGCGGTCATCTGGGCGCAATAACATGTTAAGGAGAGGGGCCCAGCTTGATTAACTCGCGGTCGAGCTGTATCAGTTCAAAAAGACTCACGGTCATCTGGGCGCAACTACACGTAAAGGACAAAGACCCAGTTTGATGACTAGTGGTCGTGTGGCGCTGAAGGGCGCAGAGGGAGCACAAGAGTTTTTACCTTGTATGAATGGATCCTGAGGTTGTCCTGATTCTAGCAGTGCGCCGTCTCCATCATGCGCGCTGAGTCCGAGAATGAACGGCGGAATGTGCCGTAGTTAAATACCCACGTGCGCGTCGGTTTTACCTTAGTGGACAATTACAGTGTGAAAAGACTATAAACAGATGTTGGAATTACAAAGCCAGAAGCCTCGTTAGCTTGGTTGACAATTGCCCTTATAACTGTTCTAATAAAAACATTAATATCAGTGCGATATATCAGAAATGTAAAAAGGAAACAGATGTTTTCATGAATCTAAACAAGGTGCAGTACACCCTATTTAAATACCAACGTGTGTGTCGGTATTGCCGTACTTAAAAATTACAGTGTGAAAAGACTATGCACAGATGTTGGATGGGAACGTACTGTGATACAAAACCAAGTGCCTTGTTTGCTTGGTAAGATAGACAATTGCCCCTTGAAACATTTTAATAGAAAACTTTTTCATCGGTGCGATACATCAGAAATGTAAAATGGTGTGTTCATGAGTCTAAACAAAGTGCAATACATACAATGGTAGAGTGCAATAGTAGGACACAAAACATAATAGAGAACATATCCATTACAAAACAAAACAAACCAAACAAAACAAAGCGTAATCATCACATGAAGCAAAAAAATGGATTATAGAACATGAAAAACCGTGAATCGCTGCGTCAGACCTGGTGGTGATAACGGAGAACATAAACATACGTCTCAAATTATACCATCCCGCCCTCCGTGTGTGTTCATATCCTGTCTATCTTGTGGAGGACCTGAAAAATCCCTGTGGGGGACTAATGACAACACCCCATGGATTACCAGAATGGGAGGATGTGGTAAACTGACTTAACCATTGTGTAGGGTACTAATCTGCCTTGAGAGTTCCTCTTGTTCTTTCAGGCCCCTATTGACAGTGTCAAAAATGTGGATCCATTTGCATTCTCTAACACTCATTATGTTTGCAAAATTTCCGCCACGTGGCTTGACCTGAACCTTCACTCTGACCCACTACCTGAGACTATCAGCTGAATGTCCAAATGTGGTAAAATGGTCCACCAATGGGGCGCCTTGTGTGGCGCACCTTATCCTGCTGCAATTTTGCAAAATGCAACATTTCACTCTCTCTACTGTTTGTCCTATATATAGGAAATCACAGTGGCATGCAATGGCATAGATGGCCCGACAGAATTTACAGTTGGTGTGTTGTCTCATAGTGTGAGTGTAAGAGTTGTAGGTGCAGTTATTGAGTTCCTTAGTCAGTGGGCAGGCCTTGCATGACCCGCACTTATAGTGGCCCTGAAGGATAGGAATATTTCATAGGGTCGATTGGTTATCTCTGGGTTTTCTTATTAATAGTGATTTTACTATGTAGTCCCTTACATTTTTACCTTTTTTAAAAGCGTTCATGGGTGTTTCAGTAGTGCCAATTTCGTCCGCCTCCAGATGCCAGTGGTGATTGACAATCTTCTTGATGTCACTGCTTTTAGTACAAAATGTAGTGGCACAAACAATCCTCTTTTCTGACGATTGCTCATGAGGTTTGGGTTCCAGTAGGAACTTACGATGGCAAAACCGAATTGACCAAAAGGTAAATCATCCCTAAGGTTGCGTGGATGATGATCCACGAAACCTTAGGGATAATTTACCTTTTGGTCAATTCCTATGGTTGCGGAGGAACTGTAGCAGGAAGGAGGATTTCTTTTAGTGAATCTACAGATTTAATGGAACGTCTCGATGAGAGAGGGTATCCGAGGAGCTTACTTAAGAAGGCACGTAAACGTGCCTGGTTTTGCCATTGTGAGTTCCTACTGGAACCCAAACCTCCTGAGCAATCGTCAGAAAAGAGGATTGTTTGTGCCACTACATTTTGTACTAAAAGCAGTGACATCAAGAAGATTGTCAATCGCCACTGGCATCTGGTGGCGGACGAAATTGGCACTACTGAAACACCCATGCACCCTTTTAAAAAGGTAAAAATGTAAGGGACTACCTAGTAAAATCACTATCACCAAGAAAACCCAGAGATAACCAATTGACCCTATGGAATATTCGTATCCTTCAGGGCCACTATAAGTGCGGGTCATGCAAGGCCTGCCCACTGACTAAGGAAGTCAAGAACTGCACCTACAACTCTTACACTCACACTATGAGACAACACACCAACTGTAATTCTGTCGGGTCATCTATGCCATTGCATGCCCCTGTGATTTCCTATGTATAGGACAAACAGTACAGAGTGAAATGTCGCATTTTGCAACATTGCAGCAGAATAAGGTGTGCCACACAAGGCGCCCCATTGGTGGACCATTTTACCACATTTGGACATTCGGCTGAAAGTCTCAGGTGGTGGGTCAAAGAGAAGGTTCAGGTCAATCCACGTGGCGGAAATTTTGCAAACATAATGAGTGTTAGAGAATGCAAATGGATCCACATTTTTGACACTGTCAATAGGGGCCTGAACGAACATGAGGAAATCTCAAGGCAGATTAGTACCCTAAACAATGGCTAAGTCCTTTTACCCCATCCTCTCATTCTGGTAACTCATGGGGTGTTGTCATTAGTCTCCCACAGGGATTTTTCAGGTCCTCCACAAGATAAACAGGACATGAACACACACGCAGGGCGGGATTGTATAACTTGAGATGTATGTTTATGTTCTCCGTTATCACCACCAGTCTGACGCGGTGATTCACGCTTTTTCATGTTCCTTGATCTCTTTTTGCTTCATGTGATGATTACACTTTGCTTTGTTTTGTTTTGTTTTGTTTGCATTTCTGGTATATCACACTGATATTATTGTTTTTATTAACAGTTATAAGGGCAATTGTCAACCAAGCTAACAAGGCTTCTGGCTTTGTAATTCCAACATCTGTTTATAGTCTTTTCACACTGTAATTGTCCACTAAGGTAAAACCGAGGCACACGTGGGTATTTAACTACGGCGCATTCCGCCGTTCGTCCTCTGACTCAGCGTGCATGATGGAGACGGTGCACTGCTAGAATCAGGACAACCACAGGATCCATTCATACAAGGTAAAAACTCTTGTGCTCCCTCTGCGCCCTTCAGCGCCACACGACCGCGAGTCAATCAAACTGGGCCCCTCTCCGTAACATGTTGTTGCGCCCAAATGACCGCGAGTCTCTTTGAACGGATACAGCTCGTTCTTAATTAGTTTGCCCTTTCTACCCCACAGAACCATGTAGTTTTCTGTTTGTCAGATTAGACTTGAAAGGCTGCTCACATTCACGATTCTAGAACTCTGCATCTCGACTACTGCAGGTGAGTCGCAACTTTCTATCCGGGCCTCACCTCATTGCCCTATTTCATTTTATGCACTCCTTTGCTCAATTGTTTGTCATTTATGTTTTTAGTGTTGGGACATGTTCCCTCCCTTCCTGATGAATCTACAGGACCTGATTAAAAAATGTTCTTGAGGCTACAGCCTTTGTTGCTTACCTTACTTTGATCCATGGTGAGCTGATTAATTAATTTATGTTTAGGCACCTTTTTATCTGACCATGGCACCATAGATTAATTTCCTGGTTATTTTCAGATACCCCGCCACCCCCATCCTGAAGAAGACCCGCAGCTGAGGAATGTACCCACCCTTATGCTATAGGGTCGAAATATTGACGCTTCCCAAGAAGCCTACACCCTACATCTACCACCTCACTCCTGTTCCACAGATGAAGTTACACTGTGAATTGCAACAGCTTAAGTAATGTTTTGTACGTAACAGTACCGACAGGAGTAGGCTAGAATCCTATAAGGGAGACTGTTCCAATTGTTATATTCCCCTTCTTTGTGTGATAGCGAACATTTAAATCTCCAACCTTCTCTTTTTTACTATTCTTTCAAATGAGCACCAACTTTTCACTCACTTTTTTCCTTGCTGATGATAACCACCAAACAATATGTATTGAAATGACAGAATTGTGTTTACATTGAAATATTTTCTTTGTGACTGAATAAACTTAGTTATCTGTCCTCATTTTGAAGTTTTTTCTTTCTGTGTGTGCCTACGATCGTATGTGCCTTACTGATTATACATAGAATTTGTTTGGAATTATAAAATTACGATAGTCGCGAACAGGAAGTAAGCCGACTGACTCTTGGAGTCTCTGCTTCTGGCTGGGCTCAGAGAACAACTTCTCCATGAGCAGGATACAACAGGCACTTTCCTGTTCTTCCCTAGCCCAAGGAATGGCAGATGCAGTTCAACTTCGGTGCAGTTTCTTCTTTTCCAGTTCCAGGGTCAGCAGGACAGTCCTTCTATGGTCCTCTTCTCCAGGCCAAGCGAGATCTGAGTTCTGGGTGCTTAGGGTGCCCCTTTATGCCCAGATAGTGCTCTCAAAAAAGGTCACGGTCAATAGCCAATGGGCTACTAGGTTCCCTCCCTCTCAATGACAATTTCCTGTGAAGTGTGGCATCTAGCTCCCCGAGTGCTCCATTCTGCCCACTCCCAAGATGTTGGGACTCCTCCCAGTGTGTACAGTTTGGAAACCCGCCCTAGAGGTGTGGCTACCTGGTGGCTGCATACCCAGGGACAAACTGATTTGACCAGTGTCCCCAAGGCAACCTATCTTACCTAGACAAAGAGTAGCCCCTCTTGTGTGCGATTACATTTGCCCTTCAAAGGTGACTTCCTCTTTGAATCTTGCCTTTTGGGCCAACATCCCATGTTGCTTCCTGCCAGAAGGAGATAACACCTCCTCCCACAGCAGGCCTCTATTGTTACCTGTCTCCCCCGGAGGGCAGAAGGCTGCCTGGAAGTACAGTCCTTGTGCGTAATTAGAAACTGCACTGGAAACCATGGGCAACCAAAGTGGCATCTCACTAAAGGTGCACTTTGCACATCAGTGACAATAAATCTGATTTAACCATTAAATCGGATTTAATTCACTGATTGTTTTGATACCTTGAAGTAGGCACCTCAGTAGTTCCAGTTACAATCTAGCAAGGCCTACGTGTCAGCCTGTAACTCTGTACTTGCCAATGGGCCTACCAGCCTCTCTCACAGTATAAACAACAACTTAGAGTGTTTACTGTCAGAACCTGTAAAACACAGGTGTTGCATTGTAATATATTGCATCCTGCCTTAGGACTTGAATGGTCTGCTCAAGGGGTGACATATATATTACAATGGGAGGTTTGAGCTTCGCCATTACCTTAAATGGCAAAGTCGAGTTAGAAGTGAAAACAGCTCTTCCAGTCTGCAGTGGCAGTCCGGGAGACATGTTTTACATTGGTATACTTGGGTTAGCACATGATGACAGGAGAAGGATCACCACTAGCAGGACAGGATCCAGGCAGTTTGCCCAAGAGTCATCGCCTAAGATCCCATTACAATGGTAAGTGACATGGTTTGGTCTGGTTACTCTTCTAAGATTACAAGATGGGGTTCCACATTGATACAATTTGAGAACTGGTTCGATCCCACCCTAGAATTGCAAAGCCTTTGTGAGTTAGTAATGTGTCTGTGTGTTTGACGTTTTCCCTTTTTTGTTGGTCCATTTGGTTTGTCTTTTTTGAGTTTGATAAGGGATGTGCTGTTGGACGCTTCCAATTTACATGGAATGAAGGGTATTTAGCAGGGATGCACCCGCGGAGTGTAGAATGATAAAATACTCTGTGGTGACGTTACTTAAATAATAAAAGGAATCTGTCACCCGCATAATGCCAGAGCCAGTTACAGCATCCATTGAGTCTGCGTGTGTTCTTTGGAGCACTAAAGGATATGTTCCACAGCACCACAGTAGCGAATAGCAACAGTAATAGGTGGAGGGATTAACAGGATGAATTTAATACATTTGGCTTCAACCAAAATGTCATATTTAACTATACATTTAGTCCAGGAAACCTCTGAATAATTTTTCATATGTAGCATAACATTTTAGGCAGCCAGAATGTTAACCCTACTGACATCATGTACAATTGTATTCATCAAACTCTCTAGTATGCGCTTTCAAATAGCGGGTTTGTTAAATAATATTACCGATAATATTTTAACAGAGTATATCTAGGTCATTCTCTTGAAGGGTGTTAGTACTTGCTTTAGGCTGTGTTTTTTGTTGGTTTTAATGTAATAAGGAGACTAAAACACAAGTTCATTTCCTACGTTGCTTCTCCTTCTGCTGGCCATGCAGCTCTAAACATTTGTTGCTCACTTGAGCTATTACCCTGAACATTTGTTGAATTAAGTTGGAAAAGGTGTCTCATTGGATGCCTTCATTTCTGTTGTTGATAATCTGTTCATTAAGAAGCTATATTTGTGCAGCCTAATTTTTCAATGCTAAGGGGTATTTCTTGTATCTGCAGTATTGGTGATCATGTCATATAAGGCTTATTGCTTTATGGTACAATATGAGGGGATATGGTTATGCTGCGATGGTGCAGATGTTTCTTTTGTAGCGTTCATCTTTTTAGGTCTGACTTAAACCAAGACCATTTTTTTACCTGATGTAATATGTAATATACATACAGCGAGCATTGTAACAGCCTTTGTAGCACACTTCGCCTGCCTTCAACCTTTTCTTAATGCTTATGGCTTGCAGTCCTGCAGTTTCTATGTTCATGGCCTGGGATTAGAATATCGAAGCGGCCTGACTAGGTGTTGTATGATGTTGTCCCTTCATTGTGCTATGTTTGTTTTTCTGATTTTTTTTTAATATAATGCAAACTTTTCTCATTGCAATTTACTGTTTAACATGAGCTCCCAATTACATCACACTGGTCTGAATTCTCTGGCCATTATGCCACATTTCAATACAGTACCTGTACTAATACCAGACATAATCTGTCACCAACCTGTGGGAGCCTGGCCCCGCAAGGCTATTGCGTGACTTTCACCGTTATGGTACAATATTTAAATTGTTCACACAATGTTTAGGAATTGATGTCTATACACCATCTAATGGGGAAGAGACTATGTTAAATGAACAGTATCTTATATACCAGGTCGTGTATGCCTCCTAGAGATAGTATATCAAGTGTATGTTGGTGCTTGTTGACTCTATAATAATTGAGACCACTTTAACGTAAAATAAATGCCATAGATGATTTAGACATTAAGACTCTCATCAATACAAGCATCACAAACAAATGTCAATTCTGTCACCACATAGTATGTGATTAGAACTAAGAGTGAAAACTATCTGTTTCAGAAACATCATCTTCAGTACAAATACCCCAAACTTGTCTCTTCAAATTTTAATAGCAAACTAACAGTCAATGCCTCTTAGCTATGCTATCCCATCGTAGGACGATCTATATTCTGTGCACTTATCCATCACAAAATTTGAGTGTGTGTCGCTAAACATAAACTACCGTTACAGTGCAGTATTTATAATGTTCAGAAATCCACACAGTAATGTAATGTAATGTAATGTAATGTATGTAATGTATAGGCATTTATATAGCGCACTACTTACCCGGCGGGTCCCAAGGCGCTTCGACCGCTGCGAAACCCTTCCTGGCTTCCCTGAGAGATGGTCCCTTAATGGGTATCTCCAGGGTGAGACCAGGCATCCCCGGCGGTCTGGTGGGGCCGTAAGTGAAGATGAGGCAAGCTAATGCCCAGAGTTGCCGAGTGTGATCGCTGATCAGAGTGGGCACCGAGGCGAGAGAATTATCGAGTCCGCTGACCCGGGTCCAGAAACCTGCCGCGCCGGGAATCGAACCCTGGTCCCGGGCAGTCCTCTTGCTCTCGGGTCTGCCGCCTCTAACCAGTGAGCCACACTACTTCACTGTAGTGAAGTATGCAACATAAAAACACCATTAAACGATGGCGGTACTGACAGTTACAGTATTGTAAGTTTAAATCCCATATAATGAAAAGTCTAGAGAAAGTAGTGGATTGTGGACCATTTCCATATGCTCAATTATATAGGGAGGGGTCCTTTTAAACAAAAATGCTCCATGGGACAGAGAGAGGCATTGTGCTGATTGAAAGGACGATTTCAAAAGGGTAAGATTTATTTATCGTAGACTAGAATTTGGGTCAACAAGTCGATATTGTTTAAACTAACTTGGTGAATATGATTTTGTAGACAAATGATGAAAGAATACGAAGAACTTTGATTTTTAAATCCAGGCAGATATTTAATCCACTAAGGTATAAAATGTTATGTTTAATAAATATTCTAAACTTTACATTTTGCTAAAAATGTTGATATAAATGAATTAAAAACTGTATTCGAAAGGATTCTGTTTAGGCTTAGTAATAATTTAAAATCTTGTAATATGATAGAGATTAGTTCTACCCGAAGATGCTGGTTAACATAGCATGAACAAAATCACCCACAGGATATACCATGCTTCTGCAAATCTAGTATAGTTTAGAAATATGTACTATTAATGTTTCCAATAATGGTTACAGGTTACTAAGACTGAATGTGGTAGTTGCTATTGGTTACAAGTGTTGGTTGATACTTTAAGGATGAGAAGGTTGTCCGAGAGTACCACTGTGAGAAATGCGTGAGATGCAATGGAAGATAGTGTAAATAGCTTTAGATGAGAAACATAGAAAAAGGTATTTTTTATGATTGTAGCCCCAATCCGTTGTAATGGAGCAAAACATTTTTTTTCTTTTTGTATAACATGTTTGAGCTTGACAGAGCTTCATTTAAAATATTATATTAGGGAAATAGCCTGCGGTACCTAATAATTAAAATGATTTCATTTGGTATAGTGTATAATCATTGAATACCAAAGACTTATATACGTATGACGAATCTGTATGTATGAGATCTTAAATTGATTGATTGTATTTTATTTTATACTGTATTATAGTAGTTTACACAACATCACATGGCCTGGGGAAGCAATTGATTTGCGAATCATGTGATGGCAAACGTGTGTGTTTCTTTTAACCCTTTTGCATTTGTAGTTTATAAGCAGTGGTTATTATCACATATTTGAAATTGTGGGTGCCCATGCTAGCATGTGATTTACAGGGTATTTGTCAAAATGACTTCTTTCTTATACACCGTCTTAAATTTGGAAGGTGCAAATGCAGAAAAGACAATTGTTAATAGCACTTGTTCTACTATTGTGTGTTCCCCCAAGTCACCCTCACTTCTGTGGTTAGGCCTTGTGCTGCAACGGTAAACAGCCCAAAACGCAAGGTGGACAGATCATATTTTTCCACTGAAAGCTGAACCTTTTTTCCCAATGTGGGTAGCTCTAGATTTTGGACTCTAGCTCAGCCGGCACCTAGGGAACCCTAGATAATCTGTACATTTGTGAAAACTGTACACCTAGGATATACTGACTTGAGTTGCTCTCATCATTTTTTTTTTTTTTACCTGAATCCTTTGCAAAGCCTTTCTGTTCTTAGTGCGGAAAAGGTTAAAAGAAGAAAATAAGTTCCAATACAGACTATTTCTTAAAAACTGGAAGTGGATGCCTGTTGGCCTCACCCTCTCTGCATGGTCATCCCCAAAGTTTCCATACACCGCTTTGCTAACTCCACTAGCCCATCTTTACAACTAAGTCTTTTGTGTTTTTCTTCTTTTTTCTTTCCCTTGTTTTTGACTTGTCCTTATACTCTTTGTATTATAAAATGTATGTTACCGACCATTTTATTGAACACATGTATTTTTATAAAGGAAATCACCAGAAAAAATGAAGAAAATAAGATAAATAAATTATAAACACTATTCTGTTTACGCAAATCATGTTTAGTCTCTATCAATAATGCTTACATGGAGGGAGGAGCTACGCTAGCAAGCAAGATGGCCGCATAAGCTCCCGGCTCCGCCGACCTCCGCCAGCAGCTCGTATATCCTGCAAGTTATCCTGTTTTCACACCGGACTCCCTTATATATGAGGAGTGACTGACTCTGAAGGCGCAATCCCGAACTTTTTATCATACCGGGTGACAGAGATACGCCGTGTCTTATTCTCGGCCTACCTCGGAGCTGAAGCCGGGGCCTCGATTTCCAACCCATCCGGGCTGGAATTGAACAACATCGGCTGTGAACTTTGGGCTTTTTCCGGTCTCCCGAACGGAGATATCATCTTCCTGTTTTTAACGGCGATTTCGTATCCTGCCTGCAACGCACACGCTACGGCGTGACACATCGTTTGCTGCGGCCCCGTATCCGACGCCCGGAGACACAGTGAGCTTGTCGGTGGGGTGCGGACGGGAGCCCTGATCAGCGGCGAAGGAGTAACATCGTGAGGTGAGAGCGCCCGTTGTTGTTGTCCGCTCCAGATTTGCCTGCTACCCCGGAGAAGCCGGCCTCCGGGGTTTGCATCCTGATCTGTTGCTTGCGAGAGGAGATGGAGGGGACAAAAGACACGCCACCGCTGCACGCCATAATGGCGGCCATTAGAGCGCTCCACTCACAGATCATCGTCAAGTACCAGGCACTGTCGGTAACAATGGACGATCTTTGCCGGAGACCGGCTTTTTGCTATCATCGCAGCCAGCGGTGCCACCAACGGAACATCGTATATCCAACTTCGAGGTCCCTGTGCAGAAGCCGGATCCCTTTGGCGCTGCGGATTCTTATCAGACAGATCACGCGCCCGTGAACATTGTCAGCGTCCCCTGCTTGAGCCCTATCCCGCCGAATATCACTATGGACAACCTTGACTGCCTTAACAAGATCACCTGTGACTATTGGAGAGTTTTATCATCCTTCCACGCTTTTCCTTGCTTGCTTTGTGTAGATCGTGAACTTTTATCCTTTACTTGGCTTGTTCGTACTGACTTGAACTTTCATGAAAGTTTTACCTCTCTCATTGTTGCTGTGGCCTGGGTTATAAGTGCTCCAGTGAACATTCGTACTGGCCAGGGTTAATTTGTGGGGCTTTTCAGGATACGGGACAATAATTTAATCTGCTGCTGGGATTGTGACCTGTGAACCGCGGGAGTCGGGTGGTATGTTTGGTACTTCCCCGGATTGATTGTGTATTTCGCTGCATTTTATTTTGAACTTGTTTCCGGGGGGTCGCATCTGGTGGGGGGTTGGGGAGTCCGGGAGTGTGTTTTTTGTTTCTCCTCCTCCGCTGCTTTCTTCTTTTAGGGACGCTTCTGGGCGACAGGCACGCTTCTAGTGGGTTAGGCCGTAGCCATTGCAGGGGTGCAGGGTGGTGGGGGGGTTTGTTATTTTGCCTTTGTTTTGTTCTATGGCCCCTTTTTTCTTCTCTTTCTCTCTCTTTCGGGTATTCCTCTGGGTGACAGGCACGCTGCTAGTGGGGTAGGCCGTAGCCATTGCAGGGGTGCAGGGTGGGGGGTGCGTGGGGGGTTTGTTATTTTGCCTTTGTTTTGTTCTATGGCCCCTTTTCTTTTTTCTTTTTTCTCGCAGGGTCCGGTAGCGATAACTTTCGGTTTCATCCTGAAGTATATGAGTGGGCGAGGTCTGGGGTGGGTGGCTGTGATGATAGACAGGTAGCTTTGTTCTTTACCCTTAGTGAACTTACTAGCGCTTGCATTTTTACTGTTGGCCAATTTTGATCCACGACTACCTTTTAACACCTGCCCGCATTTTTATACCTCCGAGTGTGTCGTTCCGGATTTCCTGTATCTTCTTCTTTATCTCGTTTTGGAGGGGGGTGGGGGGGGGGGGGGTTTAAATATAATATGAACCTTATGCATATCCTTGATCCGAAATGTTTTCAATACATCGTCTATCCTTTACGGCTGCCGGACCCATGGGTTGTCGGCTGAAGAGCTGTTATTGGCATTACTGATCCGTGTTGCATACATGTGGTACCGGCCCCTGTCGTTGCAGGGCCACTTTTGTATCTTGTAATGAACGATATAATAAAGGTTTTTAAAAAAAAAAAAATAATAATGCTTACATGTCACAATATTTAAGATAATTTATTGTATGCTCCCCCTAGGTTTTGGCTCGTAGATTGTTGTTGTTCACTAATGTTCTGTTTTTCAAAAATAAGTTCCTTTCAATCCCTACTGGTAGTGAATACATTATGAGTAGGGGTCCCCGTACTTTTCAAAATGGATCCCCAAAAGTATTGCCTTCATCCCTTGTATGTCCGATCCTGTTCTTGTTGGCTCTTAGGACTCTGTGCATTTTACTACTGCTTACAAGTGTAAAGTGCTTGTGCTCACGCCCTAAAACATGGTAAAGTTGGCTTACACCAAATTGGCACATTTTACTTACTTTTAAGTCCCTAGCACAGCGGTACTACAGGTACCCACACCTGGAAAGTATATGCTACTAGTGGCCTGCAGCACTGATTGTGCCACCCACTTAAGTACCTATTTGCTGTATGGCGGTGGAGTTTGAAAAACATCCTACTATTAGCACAGGAAGGGCTATAGTTGCTGAATTGTGTTTGTGCTAAATTCACAGTGTGTGAATCACATCTGAGCCTCCCTCCCATAAGGAGTTAGGGACACACAACTCCCATACTGTGTGGCTTTTGAATTATTGTATTAGCCTGTTGTGTCTATTAGAGTTCCACACTAAGTTGACTGGCCTACAGGTTATCTTCGGCAATTAACACTTTTTTATTCTTTTTCCTATCTCAAACCTCCATAATCCAATTTATTGTATTTATATGGTATAATATATATATATATATATATATATATATATATATATATATGTGTGTGATCAAGGCTGTTTTTGACGGCCGAAACGTGTCATGCCGGTGGAGAGGGAAAAATAAAACCACTTTGAAACTCATCCTTGGTGTCGAGAGATCTGTACCTGAAGAACGTGTGGGGAGCCACTCTCGAAGGACTTTGTTTGTATATATATATATATATATATATCAATTCAATTCACAAAAATCAATATTACATTTCAAAAACTGAAAATACCATAAAATACAATAAAAGCAATTTAAAATCAAGTCTCGTGAATAAGGTCTCTGCGAGACCGAAACGCGTAGAGATGTGTGGCTGGAAATAGCTGTTATGAAATAAAATAACGCAAATCGCATGGAGTTGTTGATCGGCCAGTAACACTCCCAAAAGCGCAACAACGCAACACCGGGAAACTGACACTTTCTTCTTCGTTTGGAAAAGCCGGAATTTTTTATTATTTATTTTTCAAAAGTGAAATGCAAGTGCTCCAAACATCCAGACGCGTTTCGGTGAACCCAGTCGCCTTGCTCACTGGAAAAACATTACATGTGACCCAACAATTTTTAAATTAGCATGCACCAATAAAATGTTGAGAAGTCATGTGACACGAGCATAGCCATGGTAAACAGACTTAACAAACCATTCCTTTCATAATACAAAACGTTGTCAAAAGTGTGCAACTTGATAAAAGTTTTTCCTCACACATAGTGTTAATGTTAATGTTAATGTTATTTGACATTTGTTAAGCGCTCGTACGCCCGGGGGCTTCATGGCGCTGTAGGAAGGAACAGGCGTGGCCATCGGTTGGTGGAGGTAAGGCAGCTTAGTGATGCGCCTGAGAGAAGAGCCAGGTCTTCAGAGAGTGTCTGAAGCTGAGGATGTTATCACTAAGTTTCAGATGAAGAGGGAGAGAGTTCCAGAGGGCAGCTGCAAGATGGTCAAAGCAGCTGCCTCCGAGACGTTTCTTCTTATACGGGGGGATAGTCAGAAGGGCTTTATGAACAGACCGGAGGTTGCGGGAGGGGCTGTATCTTTTAAATAGGTCTCTAATGAAAATGGGACCAATGTCATGTAAGGACTTGAAAAGGATACACCCAGCTTTGAAGGCCACGCGTTGCTCAACCGGAAGCCAATGCAGCTGTTTCAAGCCAGGTCTGACTGATTGCCTCCTAGGGATGTTAAGGAGAAGTCTGGCTGCCTGGTTTTGAACCAGCTGGAGGCGTTTTAGCTCTCCAGTTTGGAGCCCAAGGTATAGACTGTTGGAAAAGTCCAATCTGGACAAAACCAGGGAGATGACGATCTGAGTGAGGGCAGCTAAAGAGAAAAAGCGGGCGTTTTTTTTTATTTTCTTCAGCTGAAAAAAACTGGAGGAAACGACAGCTCCAACTTGTTTTTTGAGGGAGAGGTCCTCACTAATAAAAATACCAAGGCTCTTAACCGAGGATGATTTGGATGGGGGGGCGCCCATGCAGGAGGGCCAGATACTGGGGTTCCAACTGAGGGTGCTCTGTCCAGGCAAGACCAGTTCGGTCTTGCCTGGGTTAAGTTTCAGGTGATTTTAGCTCATCCAGCTCAAGATGTGGGACATGGTGTTTTGGAATTCTACCACAGAGTCCTTGGTGTTCAAAGGAAAGATGAGCTGCAAATCATCGGCGTAATTGAAAATGGTGACCTTAGCGTGCCTGAGGGAGTACAAAAGAGGGCGTAGATACAAATTAAAAAGCAGGGGAGACAACGAGGAGCCTTGAGGTACTCCACAGATGGTAGATATGGTGGGAGCCGTGAAGGAGCCCAGTCTGACCGATTGAGTTCGGTCAGTGATAAATGAGCGGATCCAGCTCAGCGCAGGGCCCCTGAGGCCTGCCTGTTCGACACGGTCGACCAAGATGGTATAGTCGACCGTGTCGAAAGCAGCAGAGAGGTCCAAAAGCACCAGAGCCTGATGGATCCCTTCATCCGCGTTCCGCCTCAGGGTATTCTGCACCGAGAGGATGACCGCCTCAGTAGAATGGCAAGCGCGGAAACCGGCTTGATTAGGTGCAAGATACTCTGATTTTTCCAGGAATGTGGAGATGCTGTCACAAACATGAGACTCCAAAAGTTTGGCGCAGTATGGCAGCAAAGATATGGGCCTGTAATTGAGTGGGTCTAATGGATTGGCTCCTGCCTTTTTTATGAGGGGAATAAGGAGGGCTTTTTTAAAGTTGTTTGGAACTTTACCCTGAGCAAGTGAACCATTCAGCATGGGAAGTAGGCCCCCAGGAATGCTGGTACCCACTTCTTTCAGGATGTAAGGGGGGCAAATGTCATCAGGGGAGCCGGATTTGATCTTAGAAAGAAGTTTAGATAGGTTAGCGTTTTCAATGGGGGGGTAGGAGTCCAGGGTAACAGGGTTATAAAAGGTGTCTGCAAATAAAAGGGGAGGCTGAGTGGTAGGAATGTTTTGTTTAATGGTGCAGATTTTGTCAAAGAAAAAGGAGTTTAATGAGTTACAAAGTTCCTGAGTGGGAACTGTCGGGAGGGAGGTTCTGTCACTGGAACTAAGATCTTCCACGATGTTGAACAGTTCTTTGGATTTATTATGAGCCTTAAGAATTTTTTCCGAAAAATAATCGGTTTTGTGTTTTAAAATAAGCTTTTGGTAATTTTTGCGAGCCTTGCAATAGTTAGCCCTATCTTGTTCTAAATAGGCTATTCGCCATTTGCGCTCCAATTGACGGACCTCAAGTTTATGGGTTTTCAAAAGGGGTGTAAACCACCTGTGGGCGTCATTGGGGCGAGAGCGTGGAAAGTAGGCACAGGGGGCGTACGCGTCCGCTGCCTGGAGTAGCCACCCTGAAAAAGCTTCTTCCATCTTTTCGATGTCCTGATCAAACGGTGGAAGGGAGGAAGTTAATGAACCAATAAATGCGGGGACATCAACATTCTTCCACCTTCTAGTTTTTCCTCCTAGCTTGGGCAGGGGATTTCTACTTCTCCCGGTGGTCATAGTAAAGTTGATCAGATAATGATCCGACCAAATGCAGGGCGTGATAGACTTAATAGCCAAGGAAATGTTTTGGGACCAGATTTGATCTAGGCTATGCCCTTTATCATGAGTTGGAAGGTGAATATGTTGGAAAAGGTTCATATCGAGGAGGGTTTCTTTAAGCGTAGCTGCCTGAGAGTCAGACTCGGCAGAGTCCAGCCAAAGGTTGAAGTCTCCCAGCAACACGATTTTATTATGGGAGATTATCAGAGGGGCAAGTTGTTCAGCTAGGGATGCCGCAAAAGAGGGCATATTTTGAGGGGGGCGATATATAAGGATGAGAAGTAATGATCCAGTATTAGTATCCATTTTAAAGATCAAGTTGTCTGTTCCTAATATGTCGAAGGATGGTAAAGAGGAGACTTTGTGGGTGCTGCGAATAATCGCAGCAACCCCCCGCCTCTTTTACCGGCTGGTCTATCGACATGTAGGATATAGTAGTTTGAGGGAACTGCCGCTAAAATGTCGGGTAAGGAACCCTCGGTAAGCCAAGTCTCAGAAAGAAACAAAAAATCAGGTTGTTCAGCCTGGAGCAAGAGAAAGATATCCAAATGGTGTTTAACCATGGATCTGGTGTTTAGGTATAGGCATTTGAGAATGGCCTCAGAGTCATTGGGAGAAGGATGAGGTACATATGACATAGGCTTAGGAGTCTTGCCGAGAGAGAATTAGGGCTTCAAAATGCCGTGAGTGGCGGCACGCTTTAAAACAAAAGCGGGTGGGGCGGGTCCGGCGCTATCAGTGGGCCTAAGTGACAGCAATGAGGAGGTGGATTATGTGTAATTATGACCAGGGGTTATGGCCCCAGGCCCCGGTCTGCCGCGGACGGGCGCAGACTTTGTGGCCTTAACTTTGTAGCATTTCCTCATTGTTAAACAATTATATCTGTATAAATACATGGGTATAATTTCCTAAATATTCTAAACGTCATAATAAAGGTATCGTGTGCATTTTATAAACTCCTTTGTATGGTACATTTAAAAAAATGTTTAAAATAAAAAAATAAACATGAAGTAGTTCACACAAAAATTCATAGCTGCATAATACAAAAATATTATTATGTGAATTTCAAAAGATTATTATAATCTAATAGTATACATCCCTGACATTTGTACAAATTCTTTTATAGGATATCCCCAATAAAAATGCTAAGACCAAAAACCTAATAATATATAAGCGTTATGGAGATTCACTGACTTCAACAAATAAATTAACAACCCTGTGCCTAAAGTGTCATGTGCATAAAAAATGTTTTTATAGTGGATTTAAAACTATACTATCTTTGACAACCCAAAACATTAAACCTGGGTAATCCTAATGGAAATGTTATGGTACCCCAGCCGGGATCCATTTTAATGGGTTGTAAAGTTGGGTAGGGAGAAGGACATATGAGCTGATTCTTTGCCCAAAAAAATTCCCAAATAAATAAATTTGTAAATTTCATGACAATCCAAAAATAGAAACAGTTTCAAAGGTTATAGGTATACGGTAAAGACCAAAAACATCCAAGGCCAAACTCATGCTTAAATAAATACATAATAAATATGATCAATAATAGTCAATGTACAATATATCCAAACCAGGCGTGAAAGGTCCTTCCGGGATCCTCTCTCCCAAAGTCAGGTGGCGCGCAGATTTGGCGGACCTCCAATGCTGAAAATTTCAATAATCCACAGTTTGCTTATATGCAAGACGCGCACTCAGGAGATTACAGCAGCAGATTTCTTTATTCTTAGTTTACGCTACGCGTTTCAACACCCAACATTTAACCATTCTGCCAGAACCGGTTCTGGCAGAATGGTTAAACGTGTGATCAAGGCACATTGGGTATCGAAACGCGTAGCATAAACTAAGAATAAAGAAATCAGCTGCTGTAATCTCCTGAGTGCGTGTTTTGCATATAAGCAAACTGTGGAATATATATATCTATATATATATATATATATATCTCATTGTTCACATTTGCCCAAAGCTTTAGGTTGCACTCACCACTCAATTCGGCAGCAGCGTCCTGAAACAACATGAAGATTCAATAATTCAGCCTTACGCGTTTCGAACTTAACGTTCTTGTTCACAGGCAAGACGGATGCACACATGCAAGAAACTGCTGCTTTGTGATACCTTTTTATTCTCCTCCAACAGGTCACATGATAATAGCAAAGCATGATGGTAGCAGTAGTTTCACAATCGTGCACATTTTCGTGTCTCAACTGTGCACGCATTGAAATAGTTCTTGCATTTCCGCCTTAAGTATTCAGTTCAATATAGCCATTAATGAGCTCTTTCCAAGTCTTTTCAATCTGTTGCTCAATATACAAAGCCAGTTGTTTGGTCCACAGGGGCCCTCGTGTTTACAAAGTCCCAGGCCCACGTCTGATAGCGCAGGGGTGCAGCCTCACGGCAGGACTGCCGCGTGTAATCTCATTGTTCACATTTGCCCAAAGCTTTAGGTTGCACTCACCACTCAATTCGGCAGCAGCGTCCTGAAATAACATGAAGATTCAATAATTCAGCCTTACGCGTTTCGAACTTTACGTTCTTGTTCTTTTTATTCTACTCCAATAGGTCACATGATAATAGCAAAGCATGATGGTAGCAGTAGTTTCACAATCGTGCACATTTTCGTGTCTCAACTGTGCACGCATTGGAATAGTTCTTGCATTTCCGCCTTAAGTATTCAGTTCAATATATATATTTATATATATATATATATATATATATATATATATATATATATATATATATATATATATATATATATATATTCACTGACAAAAACCATAGGTTTCACACCAGTTATAGTTAGGTGGAAATTTTACTCGCATAAAACCATTGAAATTCCCACGTTATAGTTAGTTGGACTCACTATAACTTGCGCGTGCAATGCACTGCTGATGACGTTACATATTACATCACTCATGACATGGTCAGTGACATCACTCATGACATCACTGATGACATCTCAAATGAAATCACTAATGACAACATCCTTGTGACAAAGTGGCAGACCTCCTATCAGCATAAAATAACCTTTGACACACACATTCGAAAATATAAACTAACATTTTCTTAAAAAAGGAGAAACCAATACCAATTACAACAACTTATTAGGTAATTCCAACATCTACATACACATCTACTCATTCACCAACAGTTCTATATAGTCACTCATGCATGTACTTACTCATCATATGTACTCATACACCTATACATCCTGTTACACACTAATACTCATCCATATAGTTACTCACACACAAATTCACACATGCAAATAAACTATCAAAAAACCATTTACTTGATTATACTGCTATATACACACCACTACACATACTTCTACAGAAACGGAAGCATATTTACTCTCTTAAACAATCAATTATAAAAACACATACTCACTAACCCACCCATACACACAATCATCCACCCATACAGTCTTGCACACATGCTGTCTTCAAAATACATACAAATAGTGAGTCACTCATTCATGCATCTGTGCTCTAAGTAATATCCCCCACCTAACCATACAGACACTGATACTCAAAAAACAAGTAATAACCCATATACACACTCATGTAGCTACTCACCAACCCATGCAGCCACTTATACACAAAGTGAGACACAGATACAGATATTTAAATATTTAAACATTACTCGCTAATATATGTATTCATTAAGATACATTTAATAAGTCAGTTAACCAATCCATTTTACACAAAAAAACATCCATTTAGACATTTATTTACCCATTTATTCTTCCATCAACCTTCAGAAATACATATATAAAAAATATTTATTTTTCAGAAAGATACACATTCACTGGATGATGTCATCAGTGATGTCATTTGATGTCATCAGTGATGTCATTTGAGATGTCATCAGTGATGTCATGAGTAATGTCACTGACCATGTCATGAGTGATGTAATATGTGACGTCATCAGCAGTGCATTGCACGCGCAAGTTATAGTGAGTTCAACTAACTATAACGTGGGAGTTTCAATGGTTTTATGCGAGTAAAATTTCCACCTAACTATAACTGGTGTGAAACCTATGGTTTTTTCAGTGAAAATGAGAGGTTGAATAAAATCTTCCTTACTGCAGCCTGGGGTCCGTGTCTTCATTTCAAGAAGCTGGTGGTATGAAGATTGCGTTGTGTGTGTGTGTGTGTGTGTGTGTGTGTATATATATATATAAACAAAAAGGTTCCTCCCCAGCCTGCTCTGCGTTCGCAGACACCGCCTCCACGCCAACAAGGAAGAGGACCGGACCAGCCAATTCAGCAAGATGGTATTTTATTTCAAGATTTAAAACAGAACCAGCGACGCGTTTCGGGCAGGAAGCCCTTGATCACGCTGCAACATGTTTACAATCAATTATGCTTTTTTATACGTGTATGCAGTGAAATAGACGCCACCCCCTGGTGACGCCCACCATGATCATGTGATTAGTAATAAACAGTAACAACGCACTACCGCTGATACATAGTTGCCATTGCTGAATGAAATGCAATAATTCATAACTGGTTAAATCCAGGAAACCATCCGAATACATATATTCAATTATAATGATATTTCAGCACCATACTTCAATGTTAAAATACGGATGGGAAAATATATCCGTTATGTGCAAATGAGCAATCCAGTATATATAGCAGCAGAAATATAAAGTGCGTGCACAGAAAAGTGCATAAGTGATAAAAAAATGTGATAAAGTGCAAGAGTTGGCGGAAACATATGGAACTACCACTGGAACAGTAATCAACAATTAGGCATCATATCTCGATGTTTATATACATGAATTCATCCCAATCATCTTAATCCATAATTAATTCTATTTAAAAGGTCAAATAGAAAAAGAAGAACCATTTTTTCAAGAAGCTAAAAATGACAATATGTATAAATAGACTTATAATTCATATATATACATACCTACACACACAAACCCACACTCTTGCCCACCACCCCACATACCTGGCCCGTTATATCAAT
Organism: Lissotriton vulgaris; assembly: GCF_964263255.1. Taxonomy (NCBI): domain Eukaryota; kingdom Metazoa; phylum Chordata; class Amphibia; order Caudata; family Salamandridae; genus Lissotriton; species Lissotriton vulgaris. The sequence goes on along the minus strand of NW_028255037.1, from coordinate 18,372 downwards.
GTGATTAATCCACTGGATTATGAATCACCATGTGCTAGTCAAGGACAATACAAACAATACAAATGACCTCAACTATATACACCCACAACGCAAAAACCCTCACATGAATATGTACAAGTGTGCATACCTGTGCGATTTCATATTTACACTTCATTGTGCAAAACTAAGCCCACGGTCAAAATAATATCAAAAATTCTATACATAATATCCACATAATATTAAAATCACTGTACAATTAAAAGATATCACAAAATTGACTATCATTAAGATGTTGTACGTGATATGTGAATAGCACTGTATGAAAGTGTGTATATAATGATGCCTAGTGCCTAATATTTGCCAAGTAAAGTGCATAAAGTATGTCCCCATAGGTGAGAATCGATGTAACCTTCACCAGTTGTAATTACAGAATATGGGACAAATGCAAGGGACTTCTAATAGGGAACCTAACTAGAAGAACCAGAAACCGGAACACAGATAAAGATAATCTCAGACGCTGGCGGAGCCAGATATATCTACAGAAAATGATGCATCTCCTCAATATTATTGAGCCCGTTAGGCCAACGGCTATCGAGCTCCAATATAAATTTAGACTCCATTTTTCTGAGTTGGGACTCACGATCACCTCCTCGTCTTGATAGTGGAACTGCCCCTATCACAAAATAGCTCAAACAACTGAGGTCTTTGTTGTGCACTCGTTTGAAGTGACGGGCGACAGGGTAAGAGGGGTCACTATGAAGAATAGCCCTGAGATGCTGCAAAATCCGGGCGTGCACCTGGAGCTTAGTGCTTCCAACGTATCTAAGCCCACAGGTGCACGTCAGAACATATACAGCATGATCAGTTTTACAGTTGTAGTTGCCGTTGATGGTTTTGGCAACTTTACTGAACGGGGTATTGTAATGGGTAGTAGTGACTCCGAACTTACAAGCCCTGCAACTGGAGCATTTAAAGAAACCACTGGACGGGCGAAGCCATGGGACTTTAGATTTTAATTCAGGTGCTGCTTTGTCCAGATGGTTGCCCATAGTTTTGGCTCGTCTGAACGTCACAGTAGGAGAAGAGGGCAACCTGGTGTTAAGAATGTGGTCGCTCATGATAATCGGCCAGTGTTTGTTCAGAATTGACCTGATTTTTGTATCTTCTCTACTGAAAGTAGTGATCAGACGTGGGCACTCCAGTTGGGGTGTGGTGGTGAGAGGAGGTTCGGTTTCCAAAGTAGAGTCAGGGAAGAGACTCTCCCTAGATCTAGATAAAGATTTGTTTACTGCTGTATTTAATATCCGTTCGGAGCAACCTCTAGCCCTCAATCTGGCCAAGAGTTCTTCCAAGCAGGCATCAAAATCAGAGGGAGAGCTGCAGATTCTCTTTAATCTAAGGATTTCCCCATAGGGGATTCCTGAGATTGTGTGTTTAGGGTGCATGCTGGAGGCATGCAATGTGGCGTTGCCAGCAGTCTGTTTTCTATGGAGGGTGGTGTTTACTATTCCGTTAGAGACATACACCTCCACATCCAAGAATTGGATACGATTTTCATGGATATGAGCCGTAAAGTGAAGATTAAGCGAATTATCATTGATGTCATCAATAAATCGTAAAGCTTCCTGTTTACTACCCTTCCAGATGATGAAGACATCATCTATGTATCTTAAGAAGCACCTAACGTGCCTATCCATCCATGTTTTGTGGCGAACCCTGAGGACCCGCTCCTCCCACCAGCCAACGTGCAAGCACGCATAGCTGGGAGAGAAGCAGGCCCCCATGGCCACTCCCCTTAGTTGTTTATAAATTTCCTTTCCAAATGAAAAGAAATTGTTGTGGAGGCACCATGTTATCAACCCCACAATCACCTTATTGTGTTCATAGTACTATATATATATATATATATATATATAATTTCTATGGCAAAATGAAACCCCTCATTTTGTTCCTTTTAAATGTATTAAGTGTTACCACTTTATTCCAATCAAGATGACTTCAGGTGTGCCACACTTTTGACATAAGTAAGACTGTTAGCGTTCTAGTTGTTCTTTAGAACACGGTGGGACATTCTGTCATTGGGCTATAGTTTGGCTACATCTGGCTGATATTTGGGCTACATTTGGGCTCTTTTGTGTCTGGTGGCCATCTTGGGAGACTGCATATCAGAATTTTTTTAATGAAATATAAGAGGATTTGAGAAGTCACTCAAAATGTGCCCTAATTTGTCTTTCTTCAGCACTAATCATAATTTCTATGGCAAAATGAACCCCCTCATTTTGTTCCTTTGCAAATTAAATGTTTTAAGTGTTACCACTTTATTCCAATCAAGATGACTTCAGGTGTGCCATACTTTTGTCATAAGTAAGACTGTTAGCGCTCTAGTTGTTCTTTAGAACACTCTGGGACATTCTGTCATTGGGCTATAGTTCGGCTACATCTGGCTATATGGGCTACATTTGTTTTTTTTGTCTCTGGTGGCCATCTTTGGGCTATATTGGGCTACATTGGGCTACATTTGGGCTCTAACATATATATAGCCCAATGTAGCCCAATATATATTTTTTCAAAGTTAATTTTCGTAAAAACCACTGGAGCACATATCTTGAGACATAGCAAAGGCACATCGGGCTACCAGTCCCTACAATTTTGCCAAGTTTGGTGGAATTCCATTCAGCCGTTCAGGCTAAAAGTGAGATTGACCTCCCTATGGAAATTAACATGGGGAAAACACGTTTTGGGACCCCCCTTTTATCTCGGCCCCCGCTTGACGAATCCCCCCGAAACTTTCAGGGAAGGACCGGAGCTCCGCGAGGCAAATTTGAGGAAATTTTCAGGCAGATTAGTCAACCGGCGCCAAAGTTATTCACAATAGAATTTTGAGATTTTGCATTGAAAAAAATCCTAACTATAACTACCTACTGGCGATCGCCAGTAGGTAATATATATATATATATATATATATATATATATATATATATATATATATATATATATATATGCAGAGCAAACTCCGAAGCTACTTCCAATCGCGAAAGATCGGCGAGGCAGGAGACGGACCACAGGATCAAGTAAAGTGGATTTTATTTTCAAGTGTAGGCAGCAATGACGCGTTTCGGGCTCGAAATCCTGAAGTGGAGCCACTTGAGGCAACACGACAAACCGGTACAGACCACTTGAGCGCTTCAAAGTGAACAGTGCTTTATTTCTCGGTATCTGGCAGCACGACGCGTTTTGACCGGGGGAACCCGGTCTTGATCACAATATATATATATATATAAAATCTATTCTTTTATGTCGTTCTGCTGAAATAAAGAGTATTGATTATGTCAAATAGCCTTTTAAACATGCCTCAGGTCTGCCATTGCAATCTGTGTTTGTAGTTTAAACTGTAATTTCGACCAGAGAAAATGAACCTTTTGCCAGACCTAAATCTTCATTTTTAATATCTAAATGTTGCTCCTAGGGTAGGCCCTAAACAGCCCAGAGAGCACGGTGCTTTGAATTTAAAAGGCTGGTCTTTTATGTTTTACATATCCTGGTAGTGAAATACTTTAAAATTCGTTTTTTCACTCTTGCAAGGCCTACCTCTCCCATAATATAACATTGGGTTACCTTATACATTTAATACGTGATAAGTTTTGTTTGGGAGTAGGTAGGAATATCATGTTTGGTGTTTGAGGAATTGTAATTTAAAATCCTCTTCAATGGTAGAGTTGGATTTTTATTCACAATTCTGAAAGTGACACTTTTAGAAAGTTGACATTTTCATGTCCTAAATATTTGGTACCTGCAGGCTGTTTCCTGGATCACATAACTAGATCTAATTGGCAGTTCTCCTTTGTGTATTCTTCCCAGACAGCCACACAATAGAGGGACTCGGTGTTGGCAGGATTGACCATCCTTACTTGATGAGAGGGGCGGAGCTGTCACACTTGCATTTCAAAGACACTGCGTCCGCTTATACAAAGGACTTCACACTAGCCTATTGTGCCTGCAGACATACTGTGACCAGTGCAGGGAGGCAGAAAATGCCAAACACTTCTATAGGGGGAAGATTCCAAAAGTTTCTTTCACTTCAAAGTTGGCACCAGATAAAAGAAGCATTGGCAAAACGAAAAGGTCTTGCCTGTGCAAAATCTATTTGGTTTCTCCATGTTTTTTTCAGCCATGTTTAGCAGCAACCCAGCTGCAGTGCAGCATGGCTAAATGTTTTTAGAAGTGATATGATGCTGTCAACACTGTTCACTTTATATTGGTTTATATTGCTGCACAGCAGCCACACAGCTGTTCAACATGGCAAAGCAAAAACATTTGAAATCTCTCTACTAGTTGGATTTGTAATGTTTTTAAGCTATGTTCTACAGCTGAAAGTAAAAACAAATGCTGAAACAATCCAGCCTTGACTGTGTGATAGCACTTATTTTTTACACTTTAAGTTATGATGCACAGCAATTGGGGTGCTGTAGAAAACTGCTCAAAAGAATTTGGCAAAGCTACTAGATCTTGCATCGGCATAGAGCAGTGCCAACGTTATCACCGCACCTGCCAGTGAGCTCGAGGGAGACTGTCTTTGAAAAGATTGTAGTTGTAAAACATTGCCTTCCTCAAAGTTTCTTGCGTGTCCAGCAAAGCTCAGATAACAATAATAATGTCACAATAACTCTGGTAGTTAATAATTCTGCTGGTGAGGGATGAAATATTTGTTGCACAGAGGATTATTAGTTCTGCTGAAAAGAACGTGTATTATGCAAATCCCACTAATGTATGTTATGTAAATAGCTCAGTGGGTTACTGCTTTTGTCACAGAGATCCTTTTGTTATTTTCACTTCTTAAGTTACAACCCTGACATAGCATATTGAGCTATGAGCGGTCATCAAAGAGCGCACACAAACTGCAAGGTCTTGTTTAAAAAACTATTGTCCGCAGCCTTTCATTACCCTTATTTTAGTAAAAAGGTTTGGTTAGAAATAGATTATTAATAAAGGCAACCCCAAGCACTGCTACTTTTGAAATCTCTGCTTCTCGGAACCAAGCACAGAGTGCGCACCAGAATGGGTGACATGTCCCTCCTACACCCTGTAGTCCTCATTGTTTTATGTAACATTTCGTACACAGTGATTTACCAAATTAGGATGAATTGTCCCGGTATGATGTGTAAAGTGCTCTGACAGCCTGCACTGGGATGAGTAGGGCTATTAAACAAAGGAAAAATATGTGAGAGAAGGTGTAGGAGAGTAGGGTCTGCAATCCTATGATCACCCCAGATTTTTGCTTTTTGCTTCACTGGTTTACGACTTCTCTGGCTGTGGGCCTGCTAATCAGACCCACAGCCTTGCTGTTCTCTCACTAAATTGACACGTGTACCTTAGGTGCATTTACCAATTGAGACTGGGCCACCTTATCAGACCCTGTAACTCAGGGCATAGGTGTACCCAGGGCCTACCAGGGGCTGCAGCATGTATTATGCCACCCCTGGCTGGCCATCTAAATCTGACACAACTGGCTGGGGCAAGGTGGTGTAATCGCACTTTTGCTGTAGATATAGTATACCTATATCTAACCCTAAAATGGACACATAGATTCCTATCAGTCACTCCTATGGCAGGCCTTGACAATCCTGAAGGCAGAGTGCTTGGAATCATGTGAGATGGTGCTCTGGCATGAGCTGAGCCCGTTTGCAGCTTGCGGAACCAAGTCCTAATAGCAGTTCCATGATAGCGCATACCATATACTATTAAGTGCATTATAATCCTCGCGGTTATATGCCAACTCTGGTATCGCTTTATCAAAACATGGGTGTCATACAAATTGGAATACTAACCCCTCGCCAATTCTGGCGACGGGGTTAGCATTCCACCCTTCTGTGTGTAACTGTGAACCCCGGTTAAAGTTAACTCGAGCCTCAGCATCACAAAATGGATGCTGCCACCACAGACACAAGTCTGACCTCCTGCTGCTGGGAGTCCTTCCAGCGAGGAGAGCTTGGACAAAGGGTTTCCTGTCAGGGGCGGTGCTAGCACCATCCCAGACAGGGTTTTGTGTATCCTGGGTAGGCAGGGCTCAATAGGAAGGTGACTGCAAGTGGCACCCCGGTGCTCACTATGCATAGGCCGGCTAGAACCAGTTCCAGGGGCACACCAGCCCCTGAGCTGGGGAAAGTCCGGCATGGGAGAGGGGTGTAACCACCCCCCTTTCTGGTCCCACCCATGGGCAGGACCTAGTCCCGTACCAGCCCCTTTCTTTAGTAAAAAGGTGGATGCGGGGACCCTTCCAAATCAGATTATCTTTGACTCCTGAAACTACTTTCTACGAAAGGAACTCAAGACTTCTTCTTAAGATTTCTCCCTTGTTACTAAGGAGTAGTCACCCTTCAGCAGCAGGCACCAACTAAGTCTTTTGTGGTTTGCTGAAACGTCCTTCCTCCGGAACCAGACTGACCCAGCACGACGAGACCCGGACTCCCTGCCCTCTCTGACCTCAACCTGCCTCTACAGCACAGCTGAGAACCGTAGGTGCGACGAGACCAGAGGACCTGGCGACCATCAGAACCAGCACGACACTGACCTAGCACGACCACCGAGGGACCCTCGAGTGGGTGCATTGGGGTAAGAGAAGCCCCAACCCCAAGCAGCACGAGCACCGAAGACCAGCCCCCCAGCATCCTCCAGAACTGCGTGGGGCCCCTTTTGCTTCTATGTCGCTTGCCACGTTGTCCGGTCACTTGCCCGTTGGCTAGTGACCCTCCAGACGACGTCCTATGTTTGTTTCACCGCTGGTCTAGCTCCTCTAGACTGGCCCTAGTCTCCTCCTGAAGGGGACCTTCCTCGGACCCTCCTGGTCCACTCCAGACGCCATTTTGAGTCCACCGCGTGGGCTTGCATTTGCCAAGAGTTGTTGCTCCAATCCTGGGTCCAGCAACGTCGACAGCAGATACCTTCGTGGGACAGCTCGCACCTCCATCCTGGTCGCCGACAACGCCTCCTGGTCCGAGAGACAGCAGAGCCCAGCGTCGCCCACTCACCTGGTCGAGGTGACTTCGTCCGGTGCCATCCTGGTGCCCATCTAATCACTGGCTAGTGATTCAGAACTTGGTCCCCTCTGCTTACAGGTATCCTTCATCATCGATCCAGGCTTGGATCACATCGAACTTCATCACTGGTCGCCTGCCAGCAACTTCTTCTTTCAGGCTCCATAGACTGCAACGAGGATTCCCAACGTCTTTTCAGCCCTATGCAGCCGCAGCCCCTGGGCTAGGTAACCTGAGCATTTCGGTGCTCCAGCATAGCTTAACTATCTAAGTGTCCAGATCCTTTTTCGTTTCAGCTCTACCTAGTCGGATTCGTCCGATAACACTAACTTTTTGAAATCTAGCATCCATAGTGAGAGTGCACACTCTGCACCCGATCTCCCTAGGCCTCCTGCTCGTAATCTGAAGGTTCAGTAGTCCAGTCCTAGCGATCCTAAAGCCTTTGAGACTTGTTACTTACCTGCTAGTATTTCGCATTCCACTTTTAGAGTATATGGTTTTTCGTGCCCCAATTTGTGTAAATTGTGCGACTTTCAGTATTTCGTTAAGGGCTTTGTATTGTGCTTAGCGCCCTGTCCTCATAAAGAGTCCAGGGCTGTTGTGTTCTAAATAAATATCCTTTTATTTTCATAACAACTTGTGTGGTGTCCTTTCACTTGGTGTTCAAGGGGTATATGTGATGGTATAACAGCTGGCTTAACACGCCCTCTAGAGTTTAGCCTAAAGACTGCTCTTGTCCATGCTACTAGGATAGCTGGTCTATCAGGTTGACTTACAACCAATCATCAATAAGGGTTGTTTGGACTGATACATAGTGATCACTAGAATAGTGAGCACTGCATATCAGGCCAACTTCTCACAGAAGGAAACTGTTGGAAAGTTGTAGTCTGGGAATCCGTCATTGGGCGCATTGGGGGCGCCAACAAAGAGTGTAACACCAGACGGCAGCATTGCTACAGCCGCCCTAGTGGTGTTGTTTCAGGTAACATTTTTACCTGTTTAATTGTTCACAACACATACGTCCACCAAATAGTATAAAACATATGTTTTGACGTTGGAAGAATGTTTAAGGCTGTGTGTAAATAATGAAGTGGGTTTGTCGGCTCATGTTTGTGGTTCTAAGGAAAGCAGTAATGTGTGTTGTCTAGGTTTTTATGGCATGGTGCTACTAGACATGTTGCACATACTGAGGCTGTTGCTCAGTTTTGAAAGTGGTGTAGGCTACACCTTTTGGCTTGCCATTGGGTGTTATTATTTAACGGATTTGGTACTCTGACTCGCTGACTGTAAACCGAAAGATCATTCGACATTCACTAGAGAGTTACAATAAGCAATAACCAACAGTGTTTTGAAGAACCTTGACATGAATTTTTGTTTATCACCCCCACAGAATGAGCATGCTCCTCCTCCCTGTAGGCCTGTTTGAAGGATTATATTTCAACCTTGCAGTGCTTATTTAGAGCCAGTGGTTTCAGATGCTCAACACCAGTACCCAGTTGTCCACACCGGTGCTTGTGATAGTCTGCCTCTAGGTAGCTCGGTCTGGCTAATTTAAAGATGACCACAAGAACAGTCAATTATTAATTCAATATACATTAAAAATGTCTATTACTTGCTTCCCAAGTCATTCTTTGGGGGCCTGGAATAGTCTGAATTGTCACACTTGTAGGAGTTAGTAATTGTGGTGTCGCTATCATTGGCAGCATGGCAAGTGCAATAAATGATGCAAGCTGCAATGGCCTCCTGACAAGAGCCTTGGCACTTCATTATTTACAAAGTAAGCACTGCAGCCTCGTAAACTGGAGTATAGGAGGGGCACGAAGAGGCTCCATTCTTGTTTCAGTGTAAACACTATCACTTTGAAGTCACAGACAAAGAGAGTCAGCAAATAGAAAGCAAGGAATTGTGAGTTACAATCCACAAAGCCAAAGGTAAGCAATGGGCGAAATGCATTCCGTGAGAGGCTTCCTGATTTCCCCCAAGATCTCTACAACAAACCAGACAGCTGTGCTGTCTTATAGGCTTCGACCTAAAATGGAGACCCTCAGACCTACTCTTCAGTGCACTACTGCACTTGTGGATGCGACGACTGTTTTGCTGCCAGAGGACAGCTCTACTCCTTTATGCCTACCCTGCTGTCTGACAAGGAAGAATGGACCTACAACCCCATTCCAGGCTACCCGATAGTCCACACAGTACAATAAGGTTTAGGAAAAGGAAATGGAGCTGCTTGATCCCTACTGCCCTTTGCTGGTGTGCGTTTCCGATCGCCATGAGAGGCCTCCTAGGTCCCTGAACCATTGGTGTGGCATTGGTTGAGCTCCTAGAAGAAACGGTGAAACCCTAATGTTTTGGGCTCTACGCAACTGTGAAGGGGTCCGTTCATGCCAAGATCTTGCCACCAGTGCCTTCCGCCAACATGAAGCTCCAGTGAACCTGACTTTTCTCTTTGCACTACAGTGATCGCCAGTGATGATAGTCACTGCAGGATTTGCACTTCGGCTTGCAGCATCGACATCCCGAGGGTGTCCAGCAATACGTAGCTCCAGCACCAACCGTCCACAACACTCTCCAGCATCTTTGCTCTACAGTGATGACTATCCGTAATATCTGAAAGAAACAGGTTAGTATTCGATTCCTTACCTTAGAGTATCCCCAGGCGTCAGACTGGATCCGCAAACTTTTGCGTAGCAGTACCCTTACGCGTCCGTAGGCGTCATCAGCGGCTCCGCTTCGTTGGCGCCGGGATGGCGTCGCCGGAGTACTTAGACACCGCTCTCGTGCGCTGATGTCAGTTCTTCTTTTTTCCGCGCCAACCGCGCAGATCCGGAAAAAGTGGTACCCATAGTCAATTTTTGACTAACCTTTTTGATCCCTTTTGATCCTTTAGGAAGTCTTTCGACTCCGAACGGTGCCGGTAGGGATGCCTGGATTTAAACCCTGTGAGGACTGCGACCGACTGATGTCGGTTACCGACCCTCACCGCCGGTGCCTTCACTGTCTCTGCTTCGACCACGATGACAAGGCCTGCCCCGACTGCCGAGCCCTGATGTCAAAAGCTAGGCGGGAGCGGTCCCGCAAGCGGCTTGAGCTCCGGCAGTCGGCCTGCGCCCCGAGAGGTCCCGGTCCGGACGGAGGTCGAGGGACCGGTCGCGGGGTCGGAGCCATCACAGCTCCGGGAGTCACCATCGGTCTTCGGGCTCGAAGTCGTCAGGTAATCACAAGAAGTCGAAGAGACGTCATCGCTCTTCCAACTCCCCCCGACGCTCACGCGACTCGGCCATGGGTTCGGGTGACACCGCCCACACGGCCCAGTCGGAGTCGCGGGCGCCGCGGCCTGGTTCATACCCTCCGGTCCCTGTGCAGTAAGCGACGCCGGAGGAGATCGAGCGCTTCCTCATGGCCATGAGGTCCCTCTCTCCTCCAACAGGTTCCGGGGCGCCTTCGGGCCCAGCGGACCCGTCGCGGGGCCCCAGCGAGTCGGGGGCTTCGGCCCGACGCCAGCGGGATCCGGATCCGGGTCATCGCCGGTTGACCTGACGACCTCACCGGCGCCGATCTCTAGGGTGTCACTTCGGGCGCCACCGTCCCCAATGCCTCCCTCGATCCGGCGTCAGAGCAGCGCCGTTGGGCGCCGCTCTCGACGCCGCTTGGAGAGTTCTACTTCAACAAACCGGCCCCATCCTTTGACAACCCTGATTATCAGGAGATGGGAGATGAGGTGTATTGGGAGGAGTCTGAGGACCCTATGACACGTGATTGTCAGTCCCAGCAGGACTGAACAGGTAAACTTGGGGATGCCAGTGGCTCGGACACTTCGCCGGACACTGGTTTTGTCTCACCTTCTACCGTGGCTACGGAGGAGGGGGCAACCTACAGTGTGGTGCTGACGCGGGCGGCCAGGGCCATGGGCCTTGAGCTCCCCGTCGCGGGCGTGACTTACTCACTGAGGTCCTTAAACCGCAGTCAAGCTCGGCTGAGCCTCTGCTGCCGTTAAATGAGGCCTTGACTGACCTTCTTTTGGGCACTTGGTCCAGGCCCGCTACAGGTAGGGTGTGGTTGCTACTCCCACTACTCCCACTACTTCCTGGTACCCAAGAAGGGCAAAGGGGGCCTACGTCCTATCTTGGACCTGCGGAACGTCAACGGCTTCCTCCGGAAGGAGAAGTTCAAAAAGCTGACACTGGCTCAGGTCTTAGCTGCCCTGGACCCAGGAGACTGGATGGTAGCGTTGGACTTGTAGGACGCTTATTTCCACATTCCCGTCCTGCCGGCCCACCGGCACTTCCTGCGGTTCACGGTAGGCCACGAGCACTTCCAGTTGGGCTGCGGGCCCATTCCACTCGGGCCACGGCAACTACCACTGCCCTGGGCCGGGGAGTCCCTTTGCAGGACATCTGTCAGGCAGCTACGTGGGCCTCGCTGCACACGTTCGCAAGACACTACTGCCTGGACAGCAAAGTCCGGATGGATGGCTTCTTTGGCCATTCCGTCCTCCAGGACTTTCTGGTGTGATTATTGGTTCGCAGACCCACCACCGGGGTTGGTATTGCTGGGGTATCTATTCTAAGGTAAGGAATCTAATACTAACCTGTTTATTTCAGATGAACAGGTTACTTACCTTCGGTAACTATATATCTGTAAGAAACAGTAGTTAGTATTAGATTCCTTACCGCCCCACCCATCCTCCCTGTTTCTGCGAACCGATATCTAGGGTTAAGGTCATCCCCTTTCAGGGCCCTAGTTTCAATGGCACCAGTGTTGGTTTTTTACATGGCTCTGCGTTTTTGCCGCGGAAAAGCTGTGTATAAGAACTGACGTCAGCGCGCGAGGGCGACGTCTAAGTACTCCGGGGACGTCATCCCGGCGCCAACGACGCCGACGACAGACGCGGAGCCGCAGACGACGCCTACCGACGCGCAAGGGTACAGCTGCGCAAAAGTTTCCGGATTGACGCCTGGAGATATTCTAAGGTAAGGAATCTAATACTAACTACTGTTTCTTACAGATATATCGTTACCGAAGGTAAGTAACTTGTTCGCCTAGCCTGCTCTTCGAGCTACAGCAACAATCAACTACTGTGTTCTCCCTGCTCCTAGCAGCCCCCTCCACCACGAATGGAACTCTTCGAGCTGGACATTAGAAGGTTGTTTTTCAGTAGTGCTAACATGATCCTTATATCCGACCTATGTCCAATCGCGGTCGGCATGATCTTGTGACTTCCATACAGTATTCCAAGTGTCACATTATGCTTTTTAGGTACTATTCTTACCATAAATCTTTTTAACTGCTTATCTCTGGTTCTACTGATTGGATTTTTTTCATTTTGGTGTCTATTTATTAAAATTTGCTTTAATTTTCCAAATTGATGTGGGATTTTTCTTGTGTTGCGTTTTCACTTTATTACTGTTTGTGTGCTGTATACATACTTTACACATTGCCTCTAATTTAAGCCTGACTACTTTTGTGCCAAGCTTCAGGATGTTTAAGCACAGGTGAATTTAGTCACTTTGGTTTTTCACCCTACCAAGGGTTGTTACTGTTGCTTGAGAAGGGCTCACACACTGCGGAGAATGTGTACTTAGCTCAAACTTGAAATATTGGAATGCTTCATTATTTAGTCTTCAGACCTGCCTATAATAACTATAGCTTTTTAGCTTCAAAATGAATTGTTTGTCCTACTTATTTTCAATAAAACATGCCGAGAAGGCGAATCCTCCGTAAAGGGCTGGTGTTAGGACAACAAACAGCTCAGCCTTGATAATTATTTGTATCACAATAATTGTAAATATCTGGTTGGAATGTTGCCTATAAGGATTTACGATTCTATTTATCCTGCTTTCATTTCAAAGTTCAAGAATTATTTTAATTTATTTTTAATTACTATGATGGTTGCACAGAAATAATTTCAATTACTGAATTGGACGCATCAGGCAATCTATAATCGCCATTAATTCTCTATTTCAGTTCTGCTACAGCTGGCCAGTGATGCCTTACCAAATGACGTCACCTTGTCTTTGGCCTATCTACTCGCATTGCCACAGGTATGTTTGTATTGCAATTCTAGGTCGGCTTTGTCGTTTAAAAGTGATCAGTTTATTTTATGCAGGAGACTCTTTCATTTGGCCTTTAAAATAAAAATATTCCTGATAGCCTTTACTTCATTAAGAAGGGTGTAGCTTAGGGGATCTATGAGGCTGCACTGAGATGAAGCGCACTGAGTCCTTAATCCTTTATTTTTAATTTTTTAAGCCTTCTATTTTCTTGTTTCCCCAATGAGCATAAAGTGCAATTGATTATTGGTTATTGAAAGTGTAAAGAGTAAAAACGTGCCACAGGAACTGTGAAACTGTGCTACTTTTAGGATAGGAATAACCTTAATAAATTGATATAAAGTAATGTTCCTTTACATTGACTGTGAAATTCTGTTGAAGGATGTGTTTTAATAAAGTTTTGCAAGACCGTATGCTTGTTGGGTGGAATCAGGACTGTGGATGCTAGAACACACTTGTAAGACATAAAATGGAGAAAAAAATTGAAATTGAGGTGTTGCACCAAAGAGGTACATTCATTTAAAGTGAAGCCTGAAAGTAGTGATTTAAGCTGAGTAAATCTCCAAAATTCTAAAGGATACTTATCCCTCCAGATTCCTCACCAGACACTAGACTGGATCTGGAAAGGTAGAATTGTGTTTTTCAGTGCTGGAAGGTGGTGACATGGCTCCAATTGACTCTGGCATTCCATCGGATGCTACTTCACGAAACCCATATATATTTCCATTCAGAGTTCTGACATCCATTTCCTTTTCCTGATAGGGTGCTACTCCTTGCAAATTCCCCACCTCTTAAATGCCTTCTAGGTGCCAGACTGGATCCAGAAAATTTGAAACAGCTGTCCTACTGCTCGTAGGTGGCGCTCGACTCCGTCTCGGTGCAGGACAATCCCATACATTACATCACTGGTGCAATTGAAGCACCACCCTGGCATACCAACGACATTCACTTTATTTTCTGCTCTTACCAACGGAGATCTGGAGTGCTATCCTCAGAATGCTTTTTTGTCTTTAAGAAATGTTTTTCCACAGATCTGTAGGATTGTCACCTTCACAAAATCCGGGTTCAAATAGGTCAAATTTTGCCATTAACAGCTATCCATTTCAGATCCGCCTGTAGTGTCTGGCACGCAGGTGAAAAATGTCAAATTGATTTAGGAGAAGGAGGCCAAGCTGTTAATGAATCAGGCCGTGGACACCCACTGCGCTCGATGGCAGTCCAAATCCCGACTACGCTTCAAATTCACCCACTCACTGTCGACTAGCAAGTCAAGGAACAGATCGACAGAAACACTAAGCATAAGAGGGGAGATTGTTCAGCATTGAAAAGTTGCTGATGTTCTTGCGGTAGGGCCTTGGGCCTGTGACCTAAAGCCTCACTCGGGCCTAAGTTTTGACCATAAAGCCGGAACTCATTGACATCACTCTGTCACTGTTACACATGGGACAGTGCCCCAAGCACTGTAGGAAAGACATGAACATGTTCTTAAACTTTCCGACAATCTTCTCTATTTCCAGCCTCTTACAGGAGACCCCAGAAACGAGAGGGAATGATTGTACTCTGCAAATCAGGACGACGAGGAAGCTTTTTCCAGCTAAGAGCTCTTTAACTCGCTGCATCACCCTCCTCATGTGTATCACAAAGAGGATGTCAGATACTGTGAGTGGCCAATAAAGAAAGAGGAAGGCGGTGAAAGAAGGAACCTGGAAGACGCAGAGAGCTGGATTGTAGTGAGGAGAAGGGAAGAACCAGTCACATCTCGAAGACGTGCTACGGAGCTCTGCCCAGGTTCGGGGAGTGCAGTTTTGAGGGGATGGAGGGGCATCCTGTCACCCGAGCGGAAGATCCCATGAACCAGGAGGAGACTCCTGGAGGCCACTGACTCTGCAACTCGCACAGCCACGCTCTGGGAGGAGCGTGCCTTGCACAGGTATATGCGCACCTCTGAGAACTCAGAGAGAAGAAGGTTGCTCAGCCTGAGATCTCTACTCTCAGAAAAGGGATGTCATACTCCAGGCGATTTCATATAGAGCTAAAATGGGGCTCATGGTCTTACAAATGGCAGAACTGCTGAGATCGGGATTATGTTTTTTTATATTCTATGTAAATTGAGATAGTCTTTCACGTTCTGCTAATTCCTGACTCAGTGAAAGTATAAGTGTGACAAGCCAAGCACTTACCTATGTTCTCTTTATTTTGAGGGGGAAATGTATGCCTTCCTGATATCCCATCATCTAAAGAAAAACCTAGGAGAGAGAAAAGAAGAGGAAAGCCTGGTTATTTTCTTTACTGGGCCTATTATCAACCCTTTTTGGATCTGCCTATTGTGTCCTGTGCCATGTAATACACTGACTATGGCCCCAGTGCTGGCCACTGGTACTGTCCAACTTCCACTTTCTCAAAGTTCCCAGCCCCTGGTGCTGATTAAGACCTTCTTCCAGTTGAGGCTTCCTGAACCATGCTTCCTCTGATGCACCTCTAGCCCCATAGTTCCACAGGGTACTCCTCCTGGACTTACATAAGCAGGCACCCTCTTGGCCTTCTCCTAGTGCTCTTTCGCTGCTCGCTGACCACCCTTCCTCAACCCTGTGCTTCCCCAAGACCAAGGCCATCCTTATGTGTCTTTGTTGCTAGGCATACAGATGAATACTTACTAGCTGAACAACCTATTTCATCAGACTTGGATCATATCCAGATGCCTGATTGGGCTACAGGACAATGATGAGAGAAGTGAGGTGGGTAATTTACTTCTTTATGTGAACACTTATGCTGCTGACCATCTGGCCCTGAAAATCACAAGTGGCCCCTCAATAGTAATGACATAATTTAAAGACCTCTTCAGAAGTTTGACCAAGAAGTTTGCTTGTCCATGAAAAGAAACAAGTCAAGCATCCTCACAGAAATGTGCAAGAATTATCCTCAGCCTCCGAGCTAATGCTTTCCTTCAATGAGACATTAATGGAGTCTTTCCTAGTAGGGTGGGGCAAATCTACTTCCTAACCTCAGTGAGCTGTCAGGCATTGTCTCCTGCTTGGGGACCTAAAGTTCTTGACAACACATTTGTCATCCGGGAGCCTGGTGGTGCAGGTGTCATCCTGCGCCAGCAAAACCCTGCCTTTTTTAATACAGCTTCTCCGGATCGTGAATGAAAAAAGATCGAGGCCATCGGAAAGAAAGATTTCTCATCAGGGAGCCTCACCCTCTGTTCCTCAAATGTGACTTTAGTCCTGGCTTATCTTTTCCCATGGTCTGTGGCAAATGGCAAGGATGTTTTACCTAATCTCCCTTTCCACATCAGAAGCAATTTTGCAGAAGTTGAATTATATTTGAGATTTTGCAGAAGTCTGGGGATTTGTTTGGCCGATGTGGTCAAACAAATTCCCAGGTCGAGTTTGGACACTCTAGATACAGTAGCACCTTCAATGGGCTCCTACCTAGCCAGAGTTCCACAGGATTTTCAAGGAATGTCGTGATAAACAGAATCGTCAGGCAATTTGATAGTTCCTGTGTGTTTGGTGAGAAAGCTAATTTGGCCCTTAAAACACTCAAGTGGAGAGTAGGTAACATATGTGCACTTGTTTCACCAGGAATGCATCATATTTTGTGTGGTTTCTTCAGGAACACCCCTTTGACAGCACCGACCTTCCCATCCATACCAGCATCTGAACCAATTCCTGCTCCACTTCAGGGGTCTAGTGGCTCAGGGTCTGTCACTGCCAGAAAAAAACTCCCCCCCCCCCCTTTCTCCGCCCCACTCTCAGAACTTATTTAGCTCACTCCTGAGCTATCGCTTGTGGGATGAGGGATGTCTTACTACCTTCACCCATAATAGTGGATTATCACAACCAATTTTTGGGAATTAGTTGAGCATGAGTACACCCTCCTTTGCAGGAGTTTCCTCCACCATCTCAGACCCTTGTCCCCTTTGCCACCTCAGCCAAGTATGCCTGCATTCTGCAGCAGGATGTCTTGGTCCATCTGAGGAAGGGAGCCATGGAACTGGCTCAAGAGAACGAGATATGGGAGGGATCTTACTTACATTATTTTCTTGTCCCCAAGACAGACAGTGGTCTTCCTCCCATTCTCAATCTTTGGGTTTTTAATGTTTTCTTCCGCAAAGAGAAATTCAAGATGCTGTCTCTTGCATATGTTGTGCTTCTAGTGGTGGGAGATTGGATGGTGTCTCTCGACTAGCAGGCACTTGTTTTCATATACTGATTCTACAGTTAAACTGGAACTGGTTATATCTGATTTTTTTGCTGGGCTCTATCCACTGCCAAATCTGAGCCCTCATGTTTGAATTAACATTGGCACCACAAGTCTTTGCCAAGGTGATGCTTGTGGTTGCAGCACATGTTCTCAGGTTGGGGCAATCTGTATTCCCAGGGGGAGTAGCCAGAAAATTAAAGACCCCCCTCCCTTGAAACATACTTCTAAAAACACAGTGCAAGCAAAGCGAGTAAACCTGACCTTCCTCAGAAGAGTGCCTTTCACCCATCTATCCAGTTATCTTCCATCTGTTCATCCATCTCTCTCTACTTCCCTTCCGCTTTCCATTCATCCAGCAATTGAAATTCTATGTTACTGCTCCAATTCCTGGGACAACCAGTGTCAAAAGGTGTATTATAAAACATGCAGGGCCCATCCTTCCACTGGCCTTTAACCCATCCATCCTTTCACTTTTTTTCCAACTGTTAAAATTCTTCCATTCATTCACCGGTTCACCAATCGAGCAATTCACTTCCATTCACCAGTTTACTCTTTCATCTATCAATCCTTTCATCCTGCTGTTTATCGATTCATTCTTACATCTTTTAACTTATTTTCACATTTTTTACTAATTTCCTGTCATTAATACCTTCTGTTCACCCTCCTTCCTCCTACTATTCCTTTTTTCTCTCATCCTTACTTGTTCTGTCTTACCCCTCTCTCTATCTTTCTCCTTATTTTCATTATTTCTCTTTCTTCGTTCACCTCACTGTGCATACTATGTCAGGCCTCCAGCCCTCTTTCATTGCATTTCCTGCAGTATTGTTATGTGCAACTTCTCCTCTGAAAATCTGCTGACAGAAGAGGCCCATAAACAACTAGTACACCGTTCAGCAGACCATCGGGCCCACTGGCATCCCCAGCTTAAGCTGCTGGAGTTGGGGCTCACTACGCTACAGTGTTTTCCCTCATCTTGACACACCTAGCGCTGGGCGTTGTCTTTGCTGTCCAACTTGGGGTTCTCAATCAACCTGCCCATGTCACATCTGGAACCCTATCAGTGGCGCCAAGGGCAATGGACACAACCTTTCTCAAGACTT